>NC_040077.1:71290684-71593714 GCF_003369695.1 Bos indicus x Bos taurus
CGAGACTTCCCAGAGGAGAACGTGCTTGCCCTGAGCTTTCGAATCAGCCTATGGAAGGGAGCAGAGCAAGAGGAAAAAGGGGTATTTTAGATAGCACAGAGACTTGGGCAGAGTCAGAGGTGTGGAAGGTGCAGCAGATTTGGGCCTGTCTGGAACATTCATTAGCCTGGGGCAGGGAGCAGGTAAAGGGCTGAGAAAGAAAGGCCTCAGAGGCTGGGCTGGGGAGCGTGGGTTTTAATGATACTGCCAGTGAACAGTGGAAGCAGAGAAACACACAGTCTAGTCTACCTGATAGAAGCCTCACCTGAGTGGCCTGTGCGGGAACCAGAGGAGGCATGGCCAGCACTGCTGTGCACAGCCAGGCTCAAGACAGGAGGGGCCCAGTACACCTCGGATCAGGCACTGCTTGTCCTGTTGCCTTGTTCAGTCGCTCAGTCATGTCCGACTCTTTGCGACCCCACGGTCTTTCACTATCTCCCGGAGTTTGCTCAGACTCACGTCCATTGAGCTGGTGATGCCATCCAACCATCTCATCCTCTGTCGCCTTCTTCTCTTTCTCTCCATCTTTCGCAGCATCAGGATCTTTTCTAATGAGTTGGATCTTTGCATCAGGTAGCCCAAGTATTGCAGCTTCAGCTTCAGCATCAGTCCTTCTAATGAATATTCAGGGTTGATTTCCTTTAGGATTGACCGTTTTGATCTCTTTACTGCCCAAGGGACTCTCCAAAGTCTTCTCCAGCACCACAGTTTGAAGGCATCAATTCTTCAGCACTCAGCCTTCTTTATGGTCCAACTCTCACATCCATACATGACTGCTGGAAAAACCATATCCTTGACTAGATGGACCTTTGTCGGCAAAGTGATGTCTCTGCTTTTTAATGTGCTGTCTAGGTTTGTCATAGCTTTTTTTCCAAGGAGCAAGCATCTTTTAATTTCAGGGCTGCAGTCACCATCCATAGTGATTTTGGAGCCCAAGAAAATAAAGTCATTCACTGTTTCCACTTTTTCCCCATCTATTTGCCATGAAGTGATGGGACCAGATGCCATGATCTTCATTTTTCAAATGTTGAGCTTTAAGCCAGCTTTTTCAGTCTTCTCTTTCACCCTTATTAAGAGGTCCTTTAGTTTCTCTTCGATTTCTCCCATTAGGGTGGTACTCTGCATATCTGATGTTGATGTTTCCCCCAGCAGTCTTGAGTCCAGCTTGTGATTCATCCAGCCTGGCATTTCGCATGATGTACTCTGCATGTAAGTTAAACAAGCAGGGTGACAGTATGTAACCTTGACGTACTCCTTTTCCAGTTTTGAGCCCGTCCCTTGTTCCATGTCCAGTTCTAACTGTTGCTCCTTGACCTGCATACAGGTTTCTCAGGAAACACATAAGTTGGTCTGGTATTCCCATCTCTTTAAGAGTTTTCCATAGTTTGTTGTATTCCATCAGTCAAAGGTTTTGCATAGTCAATGAAACAGAGGTAGATGTTTCTCTGGGATTCCCTTGCTCTTTCTATGATCCAACGGATGTTGGCAATTTGGTCTCTGGTTCCTCTGCCTTTTCTAAACCACCTTGTGCCTCTGGAAGGTCTTGGTTCACATACTGCTGAAGTCTAGCTTGAAGAATTTTGAGCATTACCTTGCTAGCATGTGAAATGAACAGAATATTACAGTAGTTTGAACATTCTTTGGCATTGCCCTTATTTGGGACTGCAATGAAAAGTGACCTTTTCCAGTCTTGTGGCCACTGCTGAATTTTCCAAATTCTCTGACTACTGAGTGCAGCACTCTCACAGGCACTGATTGCAAATATTTAAATGTAGCAGTGGGGCCTTAGGTTCCTTAGAAGCAGAAATAAGGATTCATTGCCCATGATTTATTAAGGCAGAACCCATAAAGGAGTGCAGGGCAGGGCTGAGGGTGCCCAGCCCCTCAGCTGAAGGTACTTCTCTGGAGAAGGTCATGGGAAGAGTCCTCAGCCACAGCACCCCCAGGAGTCTAGCACTGGGAGCTCCAGCTGGTAAAGAAGAGGAGCCGTAGCATCGCCACAAGGCACAGCAAGCAGACGCCCTTGGGTCACACACTGGCTTGTCAGCTCTGTCCAGCTTTATCTGACTCTGGAATCGCCCTTCTCTGGAATGACGATGCAGATTCCGTGTGAGGTTGAGGTGATGTGATCTGCTGCCTAGCAGGGTGATTATCTCCTCATGGGTGGTGTCACGATGGAGAGTATAGGACTGGCTACTCCTGGTGCTCCCTCCTGGGGACAGAGGGGCTCTTCAGTGTGACCTTGCACTGTTCACGGTTCACTTATTGTTCTAGTTGCTATAAGATTTGGATAGTTGGTGGCATTAATTACGTAGATTTTTCTTTTTTACATTACATGGCTATGTACATTATTCTGATACATATAGTTCATAAATTAAGGTTCTTTAGAAAAGTTATGTGTAAGACATGCAATACTGGATTTATATTAATACAGTGGATCCCAGGAGGTGATTAATTGGAGTAAAAAAAGTTGGATTAGGCATTTTGGCTAAAAGAAGGAGAAGTTATAACACAGAGTACACACACTTCTGGTTTGAAAGGCAACTGCAGCATGGGCGCTTGGCTCGACATGATCTGTGATAAAATATTAATGCTCCTCCCTACATTAGTGGACTTGCTGCAGCCACTGCTCGGTGAGTAAGAAGCAGTGATCCCTCACCTGTGACCTCCAGTCTTACCTCTCACCTGGGAGCCCATCAGGCCACCGCCTGCCCTCGAGGCTGATTTGCAGTCACGTGTGCTCGGTCACTCAGTGGTGTCTGACTCTGCGACCCCATGGACTGTAAAGCACCAGGCTCTTCTGTCCATGGGATTCTCCAGGCGAGAATACTGAAGTGGGTTGCCATTTCCTCCTCCAGGGGATCGTCCCAACCCAGGGATTGAATGCATGTCCCCTGTGGCTCCTGCATTGGGAGGTGGATTTTCTACCACCAAGCCACCTGGGAAGCCCCAGTTTGCAGCTCAGCTCCTACTGTTTCCCTGCCTCTGCCCTCAGCCCCCAGCCCTCAGTGAAAACAAATTCCCCCACCTCTGCTCCATCACTTCTCCGGGGGCTGCTTGTGAGGCCCAGCTCTGGGGCCAGAAATGATGCCCATGCAGATGCTGCCTCTGCAGCCAACCTCACCCAGTAGCCCTGCTCCACACCCAGAGAGCCAGCACCTCCTCCGGCTGCACCGACCACCTGTTAATGTGTCTCACAGGATAGGCACGGGCTTCTGGCACCTATGCCTCTGGCTCCTTCTTAGCCCTCTTCCTTCTCAGCCCCTCAAACTCGGTCTCTCCCTTCTTAGCTCCTTGTGAAGCACTAAAGCCCAGGATGGTTTTCTGAGGATCATCTTGCTGCAGAGAGTGGGGCGTGTCCCTCCAACAATCCTATCTTGTCTGGCACAAATGGTTTATCCCTCAGCGTGTCATCCATCTGCCCATTCCAAATTTGTGCTTCTGATTTTATTAAACTGACCTGCTCCGTTTAGTCCACATAGTGGGGGTTCCCATGATTTATTTTTTTGTAAACATTTCAGGCTTATGGTTGCCAAGGGGGAGGAGGATGGGAGGGGATGGACTAGGAGTTTGGGGTTAGCAGATGCAAACTATTTATAGGGAATGGATAAGCAACAAGGTCCTACTGTAGAGCACAGGGAGCTATATTCAATGTCTTGTGATAAACCATAGTAGAAAAGAAAATGAAAAAAATGTGTGTGCATAACACATTTATATATATGTATAACTGGGGGCTTCCCTGGTGGCTCAGACGGTAAAGAATCCGCCTGCAATGCAGGACACCCGGGTTCTATCCCTGGGTCCAGAAGATCCCCTGGAGAAGAGAACAGCAACCCACTGTAGTATTCTTGCCTGGAGAATTCCGTGGACTGAGGAGCCTGGCAGGCTACAGTCCATGGGGTCACAAAGAGTCAGACACAACTGAGTGACTTTCACTTTCATGTTTGAGTCAGTTTGCTGTAGAGCAGAAATTAGCACAACATAGTAAATCAACTATACTTCTTTAAAATAAATTTTAAAAATTTCAGTTAGTTGCCAGCATTGAAAAATCAGAAGATTTCACATGAAATTTAGATTTCCACATTTTGGGTTTTTTTTTTTTTTTTTAAAGGAAGCTCCGGAAGTACCAGGCCCAGATTCCTTTCTGATCACAATCAGCTCAGCAGGGATGGCATGGACACTGCCCCTTCAGAGGGTCGTGCCTCTGCCAGGCGCCACCGTCCCCACCTCTCCCTGCTGCCTCACAGGCCAGCCTCTCTGCTCAGTGTTACCTGCCTGGCCTGTGAGGACCCTCAGTAAAGAAACTGAAAAGGAGACAACACTGTGCAGGGTCTAGATTCCCATCCAGGCTCTGCTTGGTGATAGCTGCATAGCCCTGAAAGTTGACAGCCATCGTCATTGTCGTCACCAAGGAGATTTTTGCCTGAATGATGCGCAGATGAGACCAGACAGTTTGGCTCACACTTTAACAAAGGTGGACAACTTACAGAGAAATTGCTATGAGAAGCTTGGGGTGGGGAGGCTGGCGGCCAAGCTGAAGGTGGGTTTCCAAGGCTCGGGGACCAGGCTGATGTCAGAGGGATTGTGTGAAGCCCCCTAAACAACCTGTGAGGAACTCTGCACGAGCTGGGGAGAGGGGCCAGGGTGAGGCAGGCAGGGAGGAGTCAGGGTATAGCTGTAGGTTCTAGGGCTAAGAGCTTCTTTCTCATGGCATGTTTGTATCTGTGTGTGTGTGTGTGTATTTTAAATTGTTTTCTTTTTTATCAGATTATAGTTGATTTACAATGTTGTGTTAGTTTCAGATATACAGGAAAGTGATTCAGTTATACATATATATACATATATATATATATATATATATATATATATATTTATATATTCTTCCCCCATATGGGTTATTATAAAATACTGAGTATAGTTCCCTATGCTATACGGTAGATCTTTGTCATTTATCTATTTTATATATAGTAGTGTGTATCTCTTACCCCCAAATTCCTAATGTATCCTCCCCACCCTCTCTTGGTGTATATATTTTTTAAAAAGTTTTGTTGAGATATAATTTGCATATCATAAATGTACTAATTTATCATCATAAAATGTACTAATTTACAGCGTACAGTTCAGTGGTTTTTAGTATGTATCAACCATCACCACAGTTCTAGGCTATTTTTATCGCCCAAGAAGAACCTTCCACCTTCTCATTTCTCCCTCAAACTTCACAGCCTTAAGTAAACTCTAGTTTACTTTGTGTGTCTATAAATGTGCTTATTCTGGACATTTCCTAAAAATGGAATCGTATGTCTTATGGTCCTTGGTGATTGACTTGTTTTACTTAGCGTAATGTTTTCAGTTTGCATCCAGCTTGTAGCACGTATCAGTACTTCATTCCTTTTTAGTGCCAAATAATATTCTACTATATGGAAAAACGGTATCTTATTATCTGTTCATCAGTTGATGGACATTGAGTTGTTTCCACTTTTTGGCTACTTTAAATAGTGCTGCTGTAAACATGTATTTGTTTTTATGCGGATAAGTGTTTTCGTTTCTGTTGGCTACACACCTGGAAACAGAATTGCTAGGCTACAGTAGTAACTCCGTGTTTAACATTTTGAGAAGCTGCCACACTATTTTTCAAACGACCGCACCATTTTTCATTCTTATGAAAATGTCTGAGGGTTCCAATGTCATTTATATGTTTATTTATTTTTATTTAAAAAATTTATTGGAGTGTAGTTGATTTACATTATTGTGTTAGTTTCAGGTGTACAGTGAAGTGAATCAGTTATAGGTATACATATATCCACTTTTAGATTCTTTTCCCATATGGGCCATTACAGAGTATTGAGTAGTTTCCTGTGCTATACAGTAGGTCCATATTGGTTATCTATTTTATATATAGGGCTTCCCTGGCTCAGATGGTAGAGAATCTGACTGCAGTGTGGGGTGCTGCTGCTGCTGCTGCTGCTGCTGCTAAATCGCTTCAGTCGTGTCCAACTCTGTGCGACCCCATAATGGCAGCCCACCAGGCTCCCCCATCCATGGGATTCTCCAGGCAAGAACACTGGAGTGGGCTGCCATTTCCTTCTCCAATGCACGAAAGTGAAAAGTGAAAAGTGAAAGTGAAGTCGCTCAGTCGTGTCCAACTCTTAGCGACCCCATGGACTGCAGCCTACCAGGCTTCTCCGTCCATGGAATTCTCCAGGCAAGAGTACTGGAGTGGGGTGCCATTGCAGTGTGGGGCACCTGGGTTCAATTCGTGGGTCAGGAAGATTTCCTGGAGAAAGGAATGGCTACCCACTCCAGTATTCTTGCCTGGAGAATTCCATGGACAGAGCAGCCTGTATTCCAATGACATTTATGTGTTTAAATGTCAGAGTAAAGCAATTCTTTATATAGCTAAAGAAAAAAAAAATACTGCACATTATGAGGAAGGACAAAGGTGATGGGAAAACATAAATTTAGCAGAAGGTAGATTCAGAAGAATATATGTTCTCTTTATATATATATATATAAAATCAATTTAGACTAAATTGCCAGAAGTTATAGAATTTTCATGTAATATCCCAGGTTTGCTCTCTTTGAGGTTGCTTCTGGGGAGAAGCAGGTGTGGTCTGGGTCGAGCCTTTCTGAGGATTGGGTGGCACCTCAGTCACTGTCCAAAAGGTCAGGAGACAGACTTGTATCTGTTCATCAACTACGTTCTCATGGGCTGGATTTGATAGTTGTAAATTTTCCCCGCTGAGATAAAATCCCACATGGATATTTGCCAACTACCTATAAACAACTGTGGTGGTTTAAAGTCTGGTGAACTGTGTTTTGACAGCTTCTGTAAATAACAAAAAGTAGCATTCCAGTTTCTATCCAACATCTATCCAACATCCAACCATGGGATGCAGAGGCCTTTCAGCTGTCTTTCGCCTACAGATGTTGAAACTGCTCTATAACTGGGTAAGCCCAGCCATCACTTCGTTTCTTAGAGAGTGTTGTGGATCGGATACAGTGCTACTCTTCCTGCACACATAAGTAAATGAAAGCATGCTTATGAGAGGTACTGAAATGTTACATCTTCCTGTTTCCATGACTCTAGAAAGATTCATCTTAAATCATCTTACTCTGCAATTTCCCTGGCAGTGTCTATCTCATACTGAATAACTGGCTGAAATCTGGAGCAAATCCAGTTGATTGGCTAGTTGTCCTCTCCATGTGGATCACCTGACTCTCCTAGCATCAAACTGATTTGGTTGACCAGTTGATTGGAGCGCTATAGACAAGCTTACCTGAAAGTCTCCTAGGGTCCTCTCTAGTTGTGGTACATGGCTTCTCATTGCAGTGGCTTCTCTCGTTGCAGAGCACAGGCTGTAGGCTGTCAGGCTTCAGTAGTCATAGTGCATGGGCTTAGTTGCCCTGAAGTATGTGTGATCTTAGTTCCTGGACCAGGGATTGAACCCATGTCCCCTACATTGGAAGGTGGATTCTTAACCACTGGATCACCAGGGAAGTCCCAAAGAGAGCTTTCAATGGAAGGCCTAAATTTGTTTCGTTTCGTTTTCAAGTTTTTCTCACAAAATGTTGAATCCCAGACTTTTGACTACTGGAGAAAGTCATCAAAAGGCTGAAAAACAAAATTTAGGAAAGCAGTATTGACCTTACTAGAGCTTAGCTTGAAAACTGTAATACTCTACTTTTCTCCCTTGGATTTTGTGCAAATATGATTTGGAAAATTGCCCTTGGTTTGCATGGAACTAAGGATTGGAGCAACACTAACGGACAGTCAGTTTAGGAATGTGTGTATCAGGGGCCATGGTAAAAGGTGGAGTACTTTTTTTTATTTAGGGCTTTCTAGTTTTTGTATGGCACCCCACTGCAGTACTCTTGCCTGGAAAATCCCATGGATGGAGGAGCCTGGTAGGCTGCAGTCCATGGGGTCGCTAAGAGTCGGACATAACTGAGCGACTTCACTTTCACTTTTCACTTTCACGCAATGGAGAAGGAAATGGCAACCCACTCCAGTATTCTTGCCTGGAGAATCCCAGGGACGGGGGAGCCTGGTGGGCTGCCGTCTATGGGGTCACACAGAGTCGGACACGACTGAAGCGACTTAGCAGCAGCAGTTTTTGTATAAATTCTTGGAATGATACATTAAATGTAATAGATACATTATATGGCTTATATGAAACTACCAACCTAGTATCATGAACTAAACGGTAAGAAACTTTAAAATATTGTTATGAAAACTATTCATGGATTAGCTCCCAGCTCTAGTATTTAAGAATACAGCATAAGGAGTTTCAGTGTCTACTCCTGAAGAAGCGAAGGTAAATATTGGGGATGGCATGGTTTCTAGAGTGTGATTTTTTTTTTTTCGTCATGCCATGTGTCTTATGAGAGCACAGAGTCGTAAGCACTAGACCACCAGAGAATTCCCTAGAATGTGATTATTTAATGCTTGTCAAAATATTTAGAGTAGCTAGCAACCAGGGACCTGCCCTGACTAAAGATTAGCAGCCCTGAATTTCGTTCCTTACCCCACATTATCTGTACCTCTAGTGAGTTGTAGATGCTATTTTCTATACAATGTATTATTTCTATTACTGTTTTCATGTTTAAGTGAAGTTATCCTTTACTTTTTAAAAGGTCTTTTGAACTGTGTGATTCCACTCAGAGCAGGTACTCAGACTCATCATGTTTAGAGACAGAGAGCAGAAGGGTGGGTACCAGAGGCTAGGGGATGGGATTACAGTTTAATGGGGACAGAGTCCCAATTTTGCAAGTGATAGAAGTTCTGGAGAAAGACAGTGGTGATGGTTGTACAACAGTGTGAATGTCCCCAGTTCCACTCAACTGTGCCCTTGCTGCTGCTGCTTAATCTCCTCAGCCATGTCCAGCTCTGTGCGACCCCATGGACTGTAGCCCGGCATGCTCCTCTGTCCATGAAATTTTCCAGGCAAGAGTACTGGAGTGGGTTGCCATGCTGTCCTTGGGAACTTCCCAACCCAGGGATCAAACCTGAGTCTTCTACATTGCAGGCAGATTCTTGGAAGCCCAAACTGTACCCTTCAGTTCAGTTCAGTCGCTCAGTCGCGTCGGACTCTTTGTGACCCCATGAATCGCAGCACGCCAGGCCTCCCTGTCCATCACAAACTCCCGGAGTTCACTCAGACTCACGTCCATCGAGTCAGTGATGCCATCCAGCCATTTCATGCTCTGTCGTCCCCTTCTCCTCCTGCCCCCAATCCCTCCCGGCATCAGAGTCTTTTCCAATGAGTCAACTCTTTGCATGAGGTGGCCAAAGTACTGGAGTTTCAGCTTTAGCATCATTCCTTCCAAAGAACACCCAGGGCTGATCTCCTTCACAATGGACTGGTTGGATCTCCTTGCAGTCCAAGGGACTCTCAAGAGTCTTCTCCAACACCACAGTTCAAAAGCATCAATTCTTCGGCGCTCAGCCTTCTCCACAGTCCAACTCTCACATCCATACATGACCACAGAAAAAACCATAGCCTTGACTAGACGGACCTTTGTTGGCAAAGTAATGTCTCTGCTTTTGAATATGCTATCTAGGTTGGTCATAACTTTTCTTCCAAGGAGTAAGCATCTTTTAATTTCATGATGCAGTCACCATCTGCAGTGATTTTGGAGCCCAAAAAAGTAAAGTCTGACACTGTTTCCACTGTTTCCCCATCTATTTCCCATGAAGTGATGGGACCGGATGCCATGATCTTTGTTTTCTGAATGTTGAGCTTTAAGCCCACTTTTTCACTCTCCACTTTCACTTTCATCAAGAGGCTTTTTAGTTCCTCTTCACTTTCTGCCAAAGGGTGGGAATGGGTAAATTTTATGGTATATACATTTTCTAAAAAAGGTATTTAGAAATATGAATTGGGTACATATTGTCTCTGTGAATGACAGGTAACATGTCACTAGGTCACCTCTAACTTCTTTGAAATTCAGTTCCCTTCCCCACCCTACCGCCAGAGAAATATCTTAACTTCCTTAACCAAGTATGCAAGGGGACCTCATTTAATAATACTTCTGGTTGTTCCCTAGTGTTTTCACAATTCCATCTTTTCCTAAACTACTGGGATGTGTGTAAAATTTTACCAGTGGGGAGAACTAAGTAGGGTTGGGGAAGAAATTGAATTAAGGGCAAGAAGGGAACTTGACAGTCACACCAGCAAGAGAAAAAACATCAAACCTCCCTGACTCCTTGCCTCCTTCTTGGTCTTTGCCTCTAACATTGGTCTGTGTGTGTGTGTGCTTAGTCACTTCAGTCATGTCCAACTCTTTGCAACCCCATGGACTGTAATCCACCAGCCTCCTCTGTCCATGGGATTCTCCAGGCAAGAATACTGGAGTGGGTTGCCATTCCCTCCTCCAGGGGATCTTCCCCACCCAGGGTTTGAACCCATGTCTCTTATGTCTCCTGCCTTGGCAAGTGGATCCTTTACCACCAGCACCACCTGGGAAGCCCAATATTGGTCTAAGCTGAGTCTAAAGTAAGGATGGTGTGTAATTCTGTAAAGGCAAAAAAAAAATTAGATGCCTGTTAAGTGACCATTTCTTTATGTAAATTTGTGTTTGTCCTTATTTGACTATGTCATTAAAAATCCTGGGTCCACTGTGCTTCTGGTTTGAGGCCCCAGTCCCAGTTAACTGTGTCTTTGAAAGTGAGATAAGCAGCATATGGAAGTTCACAGGAACATAAATTATCTGAGATTGCAAGGGCATACTTTGAAATCGGAAACATAATTTACTCTGCATTCTTCATATCTTTTCAAATTGTGGCACATTCATCTGGGGATCTGGCTTATCGAGAAACTAATCATTTTGTCTGATTTCTTTCTATTTTTGTTGGTCATCTTCTGAATACAGCAGTTTACACCTCAGGCTTGAAGGAAACTAACTGGCCAGTCCCCAGACACCCCCACCCCTTTCTCTCTACACGCATGCCAGGACTTGAGGGGAGGTTGGTAATATTTGAGAAAAAGTCCTGGGACTTTAGAAGCCTTTCTTGATGATGGACTAATTGAAGAACTTGCCTTTCAAAAAGCTCAGCAAATAAAGCCCAAAGGGATCAGTTTTGAAGAGAAAATCAATGGGGAAGAAGCTGTAGGTGTGAACAGTGAGATGTCTTAGTTTTTTGTGGTTGTTAGAGACCGAGGAGAGGGACATAGCATGACAGTTAAGAGCTCGGGGTCCTGGGGTCCTGGCTTTCACTCCCACCTTAGTCAGTCGTGATCCCATGGACTGCAGCATGCCAGGCTTCTCTGTCCACCACCAACTCCAGGAGCTTGCTGAAACTCATGTCCACTGCGTCAGTGATGCCATCCAACCATCTCATCCTCTGTCGTCACCTTCTCCTCCTACCTTCAATCTTTCCCAGCATCAGGGTCTTTCCCAATGAGTTAGTTCTTCACATCAGGTGGCCAAAGTATTGGAGTTTCAGCTTCAGCATCAGTCCTTCCAATGAATATTCAGGACTGATTTCCTTTAGGATGGACTGGTTGGATCTCCTTGCAGTCCAAGGGACACTCAAGAGTCTTCTCCAACACCACAGTTCAAAAGCATCAATTCTTTGGTGCTCAGCTTTCTTTATAGTCCAACTCTCACATTCATACATAGCTACTGGAAAAACATAGCTTTGACTAGACAGACCTTTGTTGGCAAAGCGATGTCTCTGCTTTTGAATATTCTGTCTAGGTTGATCATAGCTTTTCTTCCAAGGAGCAAGTGTCTTTTCATTTCATGGCTGCAGTCACCATCTACAGTGATTTTGGAGCCCAAGAAAATAAAGACTGTCACTGTTTCTATTGTTTCCCCATTTATTTGCCATGAAGTGATGGGACTGGATTCCATGATCTTAGTTTTCTGAATGTTGAGTTTTAATCCGATTTTTTCACTCTCCTCATTCACTTTCATCAAGAGGCTCTTTAGTTCTTCTTCATTTTCTGCCACTGGTGGTGTTATCTGCATATCTGAGGTTATTACTATTTCTTCCAGCAATGTACTCTGCATGTAAGTTAAATAAGCAGGGTGACAATATACAGCCTTGAGGTACTCCTTTCCCAATTTGGAACCAGTCTGTTGTTCCATGTCCCATTCTAACTGATGCTTCTTGACCTACATACAGATTTCTCAGGAGGCAGGTAAGGTGGTCTGGTATTCTGATCTCTTTAAGAATTGTCCACAGTTTGTTGTGATCCACACAGCCAAAGGCTTTGGCATAGTAAATAAAGCAGAAGTAGATGTTTTTTGGAACTCTTTTGCTTTTTCGATTATCCAACAGATGTTGGCAATTTGATCTCTGTTTCCTCTGTCTTTTCTAAATCTAGCTTGAACATCTGGAAGTTCATGGTTCACATACTGTTGAAGCCTGGCTTAGAGAATTTTGAGCATTACTTTACTAGTGTGTGAGATGAGTGCAATTGTGTGGTAGTTTGAAGATTCTTTAGCATTGCCTTTCTTTGGGACTGGAATGAAAACTGACCTTTTCCAGTCCTGTGGCCACTGCTGAATTTTCCAAATTTGCTGGTATATTGTGTGCAGCACTTTAACAGCATCATCTTTTAGGATTTGAAATAGCTCAGCTGAAATTCCATCACCTCCACCAGCTTTGTTCACCATGATGCTTTCTAAGGCCCACTTGACTTGTCATTCCAGGATGTCTGGCTCTAGGTGAGTGATCACACCATCACGGTTATCTGTGTCATGAAGATCTTTTTTGTACAGTTCTTCCGTGTATTCTTGCCACCTCTTCTTAATATCTTCTGGTACTGTTAGGTCCATACTGTTTATGTCCTTTATTATGCCCATCTTTGCATGAAATGTTCCCTTGATATCTCTAATTTTCTTGAAGAGATCTCTTGTCTTTCCCATTCTATTGTTTTCCTCTGTTTCTTTGCATTGATCACTGAGGAAGGCTTTCTTATGTCTCCTTGCTATTCTTTGGAACTCTGCATTCAAATGGGTATATCTTTCCTTTTCTCAGCTATTTGTAAGTCCTCCTCAGACAACCATTTTGCATTTTTGCATTTCTTTTTCTTGGGGATGGTCTTGATCACTGCCTCCTATACAATGTTACAAACCTCCGTCCATATTTCTTCAGGCACTGTATCTATCAGATCTAATCCCTTGAATCTATTTCTCACTTCCACTGTATAATCGTAAGGGATTTGATTTAGGTCATATCTGAATGGTCTAGTGGTTTTCCCTACTTTCTTCAATTTAAGTCTGAATTAGGCAATAAGGAGTTCATGATCTTAGCCCTAGTCAGTTCCCAGTCTTCTTTTTGCTGACTGCTTAGAGCTTCTCCATCTTTGGTTGCAAAGAATATAATGAATCTGATTTCATTGTTGGCCATCTGATGATGTCCATTTGCAGAGTCTTCTCTTGTGTTGTTGGAAGAGGGTGTTTGCTATGACCAGTGCGTTCTCTTGGCAAAACTCTATTAGCCTTTGCTCTGCTTCATTCTGTACTCCAAGGCCAAACTTGCCTGTTACTCCAGGTATCTCTTGACTTCCTACTTTTGCAATCCAGTCCCCTATAATGAAAAGGACATCTTTTTTGGATGTTAATTCTATAAGGTCTTGTAGGTCTTCATAGAACCGTTCAACTTCCACTTCTTCAGCATTAGTGGTTGGGGCTGCTGCTGCTGCTAAGTCGCTTCAGTCGTGTCCGACTCTGTGTGACTCCATAGACGGCAGCCTACCAGGCTCCCCCATCCCTGGGATTCTCCAGGCAAGAATACTGGAGTGGGTTGCCATTTCCTTCTCCAGTGCATGAAAGTGAAAAGTGAAAGTGAAGTCGCTCAGTCGTGTCCGACTCTTAGCAACCTCATGGACTGCAGCCTACCAGGCTCCTCCATCCATGGGATTTTCCAGGCAAGAGTACTGGAGTGGGGTGCCATTGCCTTCTCCAGTGGTTGGGGCATAGACTTGGATTACTGTGATATTGACTGGTTTGCCTTGGAAATAAACAGAGATCATTCTGTTGTTTTTGAGATTGTACCCAAGTACTGCATTTCGGACTCTTTGGTTGACTATGAAGGCCACTCCATTTCTTCTAAGGGAGTCTTGCCCACGGTAGTAGATATAATGGTCATCTGAGTTAAATTCATCCATTCCAGTCCATTTTAGTTCACTGATTCCTAAAATGTCAGTGTTCATTCTTGCCATCTCCTATTTGCCCACTTCCAATTTGCCTTGATTCTTGGACCTAACATTCCAGGTTCCTATGCAATATTGTTCTTTACAGCATTGGACTTTTCTTCCATCACCAGTCACATCCACAACTGGGCATTGTTTTTGCTTTGGCTCTATCTCTTCATTTTTTCTGGAGTTGTTTCTCCACTCTTCTCCAGTAGCATATTGGGCACCTACCGACCTGGGGAGTTCATCTTTCAGTGTCATATCTTTTTGCCTTTTCATACTGTTCACAGGGTTCTCAAGGCAAGAGTGCTGAAATGGTTTGCCATTCCCTTCTCCAGTGGACCACATTTTGTCAGAACTCTCCACCATGACCCATCTGTCTTGGGTGGCCCTACACTGCAAGGAGATCCAACCAGTCCATCCTAAAGGAGATCAGTCCTGGGTGTTCATTGGAAGGACTGATGTTAAAGCTGAAACTCCAATACTTTGGGCCACCTGTTGCGAAGAGCTGACTCATTTAAAAAGACCCTGATGCTGGGAAAGATTGAGGGCAGGAGGAGAAGGGGATGACAGAGGATAAGATGGTTGGATGGCATCACCGACTCGATGGACGTGGATTTGGGTGGACTCCAGGAGTTGGTGATGGACAGGGAGACCTAGTGCTGTGGTTCACGGGGTGGCAAAGAGTCGGACACAACAGAGCGACTGAACTGAACTGAACTGACGTGGCATGGCTTATAGTTTCCTTGAGTTAGACAAGGCTGTGGTCCATGTGATCAGTTTTCTGTGATTGTGATTTTCATTCTGTCTGCCCTCTGAGGTGTAAGGATAAGAGGCTTACGGAAGCTTCCTGACGGGAGAGACTGACTGTGGGGGAAACTGGTTCTTGGTTCTGATGGGTGGAGCCATGCTCAGTAAATTTTAATCCAATTTTCTGTTGATGGGCGGGACTATGTTCCCTCCCTGTTGTTTGACTTGAGATCAAACTATGGCAGAAGTAATGAAGATAATGGCAACCTCCTTGAAAAGGTCCTGTGCACTGCTGCACTCGGTGCCTCTGACCCTGCAGCAGGCCACTGCCGAGGCATGCCTCTGCCGGAGACTTCTGGACACTCAACAGGCAAGTCTGGGTCAGTCTTTTGTGGGTCTGACTGCTCCTTTCTTCTGGGTCCTGGTGCACACAAGGTTTTGTTTCAGCCCTCCAAGAGTCTGTTTCCCTAGTCCTGGATAAGTTCTGGTGGCTCCATGGTGGCATTAATAGTGACCTCCTCTAAGAGGGCTTATGCCACACTCAGGTCTGCTGTACCCAGAGCCCCTGCACCTGTGACAGGCCACTGCTGACCTGTCCTCCACAGGGGACACTCAAACACTCAAAGGCAGGTCTGGCTCAGTCTCTTTGGGGTCTCCTGGTGTGCACCAGGTTTTGTTTGAGCCCTCCAAGTGTCTCTGGCAGGTATGAGGTTTGATTCTAAATGCAATTTTGCCCCTCCTACTGTCTTGCTGGGGCTTCTCCTTTGCCCTTGGACATGGGGTATCTTTTTTTGGTGTGATCCAACATCCTCCTGTCAATGGTTGTTCAGCAGCGAGTTGTAATTTTGGAGTTCTCAGAGGAGAAGATGAGTGCATGTCCTTCTACTCTGCCACCTTGTGACCCTCACCATTCCAACCTCATCTCTTATTAACCGTATGTCCTTGGACAGCCCCACACTGGTCAGTTTGTTTATCTATGAAATGGGCAGAATAATAGTGCTTACCTTCTCGGTTGGCTGAGGCACAAGCACATGGCTGGGACATGTGAAGAGCTACTACTGAAAAGAGAAAACGACTTTAAAATGTCCAAGTTAAGATTCCCACCAGAAATGGGGTAAAGGCAGTCATTCACTAAGGGAGAAATGAGGTGAGGAAGAGAGAATGCTGTCTGGGTCTGGTTTTTCCTTACTGCTGTGTAACAAACCACCCTAGAAGCAGTGGCTTAAAGTAACAGCAGTCATTTATTTTGCTCCTGGATCTACGTTTTGAAGGCTCCTTGATGGAGAAAGTTGCCCTGCTTTGTGCAGAGTCAGCTGAGGCTGCTTAGCCAAGCCAAGGAATCCACTTCCCAGATTGGTCCACTCGCACGCTGCTGTTTCCTGGGCTGAGCTGGGTGCAGGGCTGGTAGCCTCGGTTCTCTCCACATGGGTCTCTCCAAAGGCTGCTTGTGCTTCCTGCCAACCTGGCAACAAGGTAAGCACCCAGGAGGATCGAGGGATGCCAGTCTCCTGGGTATGGCCTTAGGAAAGCAGTGCAGCATCGTTATTTCTGCTGCTCTCCAGGAGCTGAGTGGCCAGAGAGCCCAGATCCCAGGGAAGGAGACTGGGGATCCACCTCTCAGTAGACAAAAAATGGGTTTGTTTTCATATTTATGTATTTATTTTTGCCTGCTTCGGCTCTTGGTTGAGATACTCAGGCTCTCAGTTGCAGCACAGAGTCTTCTCTCTAGTTATGGTGCAGGGACCCCAGAGTGCATGGGCTCTGTAGGTGAGGCCCACAGGCTCAGTTGTAGCACATGGGCTTAGCTGCCCCCCAGCATGTGGGATCTGAGTTCCCTGACCAGGGATCAAACCCATGTCTACTGCATTGTAAGGCAGATTCTTAACCACTGGACCGCCAGGGAAGTCCCAATATAGATGAGCTCACTCAGATTCGATTTTCTCATGAGTCTTCTGTACATTTGAAAAGGAGTGGGTCTCATGCGAATACATCATTGCTGTCCATAGCTTTGGATCTCTAAGCGATTCCTATATCAGTGAGTAATTGACAAGGCAAAAGTCCTGCTAAATTGACGTGTTTACATAGTCTACATTATGGTTTAAATTTTATGTATGTCTCTGTGAAGAGGCTTCCCTTTATCTTGATGGTTACAAGTAACATGTAATAGCTGATGATTAATTTACTGTGGCCTCTGAATCGAGCATCTTGTAATAAGTTAGCATCTGTCATGCTGTTTACTGTTACTGACTCATGCTTGGGTCTGCTTGCCCATGTGCAGCAAAGCCATCCTAGTGACAGCAGGTCGTGGTGAAGGAAAGTGCAGTGTTAATTACAGGCACCCAAGAAGGAGTCTAGACACCTAGTGCTTAAAAGGCCTGAACTCCTTGAAAGGTTTCAGGGAAAAGTTTTTAAAGACAGAGTGAGGAAAGAGGGTAGTGGGGTGTGTGGTCAGCTCATGGACATTCTTCTAATTGGATTATGGTGAGGTTATCAGGAGTCAGCATCATCAACCTTCTGGTTCCAACCGGTCTGGAGTCTACATGCTTGTGGGTAGCATACCAGTAACTTCTCCCACCTGGTGGGAATCTCAGTATCTACAAGACAGCTCAAAGGATGTGGCCCAGAATATTATCTATAGCCCTTGAGGAGGAACTGAAGATCCTTGACTTTGTCTAATGGCTAAAGTGTTATAATTTTGTCTTGCCTGATGGTTTTCCTTTCTTTCTCCATTTTCTCATTCTCTGATTAACTCTTTTGAACTCAGGAAAGGTCTAGGAGGCCACAGTTTTTCCACAGTGAAGAGGCAGGTAGAGGACATGGGGGGCAGGGCAGGGAGTCTGTTCCAGGAAGGCCCCATACAGTCCCTCTCAGTGACATTATCAGTCAACCTTCACTCTCCAAAAAGGAGTCCAGTACTATTTATGTCAAGATGGCTCACTCAGTCCACTCTCTAAACATGGAGGTTTTTTAATTAGAGAGGAAATTTGCTTTTATGTTATCCCCAATAAGTTCACAAGATTATACATTCTCTCAAGAAATCGTTGATTACTCCTAACTAACACAATGTTAGATTTTAGGGTAAATGATGAAAATAACATCAGAGTAAAGTAGAAACAAATGTTATATAATTTACTGGAAATTAATGCTGTGTCTGGCCCTCTTCTAGCATTTATTTAGAAAAGGGACAAGAAAGAAATTTGCGTTTATATTATTTTATAATATTTACTTTCTGTGAGGGAAATTGGTACTCTTTTCTTCTAATAGGCACAGAGTTTGTACATGGTCATAAGACTGGTATTTAAAAAGTTTGAGTTGGATTTTATTAAAAATAAGTCATAAGTCTTTTCAAGTGCTTAATATATTTTTATACATAGCCTTAATGTAATTGATTAAATGTTTAAATAATAAAGTAGCAGGGATAAAAGTTGTCTTTACTTGAAGAGTATTAACTTCTATCTGCTTTAATTTTTTTAATATTATTTATTTATTTTTATTTTGGTTGTGCTGGGCCCTCGCCACTGCATGCAGGGCCCCTGCTAATTGCAGAGAGCAGGGATGGGTGGTAGGGATGGGGAGGGCAGTCTCTTTTGTGGTATATGAGCTCTTGGACACGAGGGCCTCAGCACCCACAGCATACAGACCCAGCTGCCCCATGGCATATGGAATCCTCCTGGACCAGGGATCAAACCTATGTCTCCTGCAGTGGCAGGAGAACTCCCAACCACTGGTCCACCAGGAAGGTTCTGCTTTAATATTTTAATTGGCTACTTTCTATAAATCATAGAAGAACTCTAATTCAGGCTCCTATCTGCATCTGAGGATTAATAGGCATAGAATATGTATATTTATTCATGTTTCTTCACTGCCAGTCACTTTTTATTGTATTTTAGCAATGGAATTTAGTTGAGAATTTTTAAGGCCCCCAGAATCTAATGGGATTCTGTTTCTTCACATATGGAAAACTTCTAAATAACCTAAGCTTCCTATCTGCCAGAATTTCTCTTGACCCAAATTAATGTAGATCGCCCTTGATTTATGATGAAGGAAACCAGTCACATAATTTGATATTTGTAGTGTGAACTGCAACGATGAAAACCAAGTTCAGTTTTTCCACTGCCTATGTATTCCTGGCACTGCTGTGTCTCCTGAATCAAGCCACTTGGAATTTTGGGCCCTTAAGGAATTGTTTGTTTTTCCGACTGATTAATGTATCAGGAACTTGGCTTCATGTAATCATCATTAAACAAATACTCTGACACCTTTTCTATGGGAATTATCAGAGCTTTGAAGTTAGCTACAGATTGGGTAAATATAAAAAGCACTACCAGTTTTTGTTTGTGTTTTAGTTCAGGAAAATGTAAACATTCAACTTTTAGCAGAGGATCCCTGAGCAGCTGCTGGGGTAGCTCTGAGCAGACCCCTGGGGATACTGACTGGAGGCCCATACAGCCCAGGTGGCTTGTGAGTCACGGACCTAATCTTCAGGGACCAGGTTCAGGCAGTGTCATTCATCATCTTGAGAGACATGTAATTTATAATGTTAGTTTTATCTACCCAGTGCTATAAAATACCTGAAGCTCAGTGGGGCCTAAGTGTCTGTTAGGTTGAATTGCCTCGAAAAATGTAATGACTTTTAGGTACCCTGTATTTCAGAATTAGAAAGCATCTCATACAGTTAAGATGGATGAACTGATACTTCTAATAGAGCCTGATTTAGGACAGAATTTATGAGTTGGTTAAAAAAATAAAAAAGCTATGAAGTATTCATCTCATTGTTGGCTGAAGTGATTACTCTGTATAATGACCCTTATCTTGAATATATCAATGGATGTAATTAAAAACATTAATATCTAAAAGTTACAAGTTAATAAGAGAATAGAATAATCCAGTAGAAAAATGGGCAAAGAATACACACAGGCAATTCAAAGAAGAGGAAATGCAATGGGTAAAATGAGTAGTAGGGTCAACCTCAAAGAAATGAAAATAAAGTGACATACTATTTCACCCTCATCAAGTTGGAAGAAGTTACAATGTCTGAGAATCCTGTGTTGGTAATCAGATGCTGCTTATGGGAGGATAAATTGGTTCAAGTGCTTCAGAGGGTACGTAGGCCATACCTAGCAAAGCTGATAATTTCACTTTACCGCTAACCAGTAATTCCATTTCTCTAGTCACAGCTAGAGCAGCTCTGGTCCACATGCATAAGGAGTCCCCCAAAGGACTGTCATCACCACCCTGAAGTAGTGAAAAGGCACAGACAACCTATACACCTTTCAGCACGAGAGCAGAGAGAGAAAGATGATGTCGACAAACAACAAACTACTTATCGCTGGTTAAAACAAATGAACAGAACTTCACATGTCATCATGGATCAATCTCAAAGCATAACGCTGGGCAAAACTAACACATTTTAGAACAGTATAATGGAAAACAAGTGATAAATAGGATACATTTTATGGGTACATACGTATGTGGTGATATTTCTAAAATCCATGGGAATGATGGTGAATACACCCCTGGGGAGGCAAGAAGGAGCAGAGGACCAGGGAGAGGTAGGCAGGGAGCTTCAACTGTTCTGCATGTTTTATATCTGTTAAAATAAGACATTGGTTTACCCAAAGCAGAAGATTTTATAGAGCTTGGTAGTGGATAAAGGGATCTTTCATTATTTTCAGTATTTTCTTTATATTTGGAGTATTTCCAAATAATGAATTTAAGGCCAAGTAAAAATACTCCTGGCATCATTTTTCAAACCGTATTTGAAATCTACTATATCCCCAAAGACGCTTACTCCTTGGAAGAAAAGTTATGACCAACCTAGATAGCATATTCAAAAGCAGAGACATTACTTTGCCAACAAAGGTTTGTCTAGTCAAGGCTATGGTTTTTCCTGTGGTCATGTATGGATGTGAGAGTTGGACTGTGGAGAAGGCTGAGCACCGAAGAATTGATGCTTTTGAACTGTGGTGTTGGAGAAGACTCTTGAGAGTCCCTTGGACTGCAAGGAGATCCAACCAGTCCATTGTGAAGGAGATCAGCCCTGGGTGTTCTTTGGAAGGAATGATGCTAAAGCTGAAACTCCAGTACTTTGGCCACCTCATGCAAAGAGTTGACTCATTGGAAAAGACTCTGATGCTGGGAGGGATTGGGGGCAGGAGGAGAAGGGGACGACAGAGGATGAGATGGCTGGATGGCATCACTGACTCGATGGACGTGAGTCTGAGTGAACTCTGGGAGTTTGTGATGGACAGGGAGGCCTGGCGTGCTGTGATTCATGGGGTCACAAAGAGTCGGACACAACTGAGCGACTGATCTGATATCCCCAAAACTACTACTGCAAAAGGGTCATTTCACTTTGCCATCAGGATAGGCTTAGGGCTCTCTGAGACATGCCCCTGCCACAGCACCCAGAATGTGCTGTAGGCTAGCTATCACCCAGGAATGAGTGTGTGAGGGTTGACTCTCCTCGTGGTTGTGGCTGTTTATTACATAACTTGAGTATTCTTTGATACCAAAAGAGCTAGTTACAAAGAAATAATATTTTACAGTTTTCTTCTTCTTTTTTTGCAGCAAAAGCTACGTGATTCCTTTGTGGTGCAGTTGCCCTGTGGATTTTGAGTTTCATGTCACTGTGGTTCATCCTCATCAGGCCTTTACTGTGGAGCCAACATCAGGTAAGGAGAATTAATTCTCAAGTTGCCAATTTCCTGACGGTTCTCGGATTGAAGATGACTTGGAAAGTAGGTCCCAAGTTATGAAAGAGAATAAGCCACATTTGAATGTGTTATTTTCAAATGTGTAACAGTAACAGACTTTACATATCTGATAATGTAAATCAGAACAGGAAACTTGGGAGTAAACACAGTTTGGGATAATCTATATCATGCAGATAATTTATACTTTATATTCAGGTCAGTTGCACCCCAGAGTCAAAACTTGAAATCAGGAGTTAATCCATTCTAATTCTAGTTTTAACTCCTGGTACTTACATGGTTTCATAGTCACCTTTAATACAGGTTCAAATAAAATGGGAATATTATATCTATTCAAGCCTTCAGAATCTTAGTGAAGGGTCTAAGGAATTTGTCTCACATGTGGCACGGACCATCTGTCTTTGCATGCCCCAAAGGATGTAGATCCCAAAGATACTCAGGACCTCTGAGAATGAAATCTCCACCTGAACTGACTTCTGCTTCCCAGTTTCTCTCTTGATGTTTAGGTTTGGGATTTAAATATCCACCCATTGTGGCCTGCTGTGAATCCTAAAATAGTTTTGTTTTTGTTTTGTTTTTTTTTTCAGATTTATTGAGGTATAATGACATGTATATGATATGGATATAATTTTATACATAAAATTATAAGCTTTTTAAGTATATAATGTGATGATTTGACGTGTGTACACATCATG
Source organism: Bos indicus x Bos taurus (assembly GCF_003369695.1). Taxonomy (NCBI): domain Eukaryota; kingdom Metazoa; phylum Chordata; class Mammalia; order Artiodactyla; family Bovidae; genus Bos; species Bos indicus x Bos taurus. The sequence goes on from NC_040077.1 coordinate 71,313,029, forward strand.
AAAGGATTCTGTCATTGAGTTAATGAATATCCATCACCTCACAGACCTGCCTTTTTTATTGGTGAAACATTTAAGTTCTATTCTCTCAGCAAATTTCAAGTATAGTCACCTTGTTTTATGTTAAAGCCTCAGACCTCATTCATTCTATAATTGAAAGTTTGTACCCTTTTACCAAATTCTCCTTACCACCACCTCCCCACCCCCAGCCCCTGGTAACATTTTTCAACTCTCTATTTCTCTGAATTAGACTTTTTTTCTTCTGAATGTGTGTGTAAATGATACCTTACAGTATCTGTCTTTGGCTTATTTTACTTGCCGTAATGCCACCCAAATTCATACATGTTGTCACAAATGGCAGGTTTACCTTCTTCTTTAACACTGAATAATATTGCATTATATATATATATATATGTATGTATGTATATGCCACATCTTCTTTATCCTTTCATCTGTCAATGGACACAGAGTATTTTCATTCCCCTGGATATTGTGAATAATGCTGCAGTGAATGTGGGAGTACATCTACCTCTTCAAAATAATGATTTCATTCCCTTTGCATATATACCCAGATGTGAGATTGCTGGATCATATGGTAATTCCTTAGGTTTCGAGGAAACCTCCGTACTGTTTTCCATAGTGACTGCACCAGTTTGCATTTCCAGCACTGCACAAGTGTTCCCTTTTTCCTACCTTCTTGCCAGGATTTGTTATTTCTTTGATAATAGCCATTCTAACAGGTGTGAAACAATAATCTCACTTTATTTGCATTTTCCTGATGATTAGTGATGTTGAACATGTACCTGTTGGACATTTGTTTATCTTCTTTGGAAAAGTGTCTGTTTGGGTCCTTTGCTCATTTGAAAAAGTTGGGTTATCTTGGTGTTTTGTTATTGAGTTATATGATATCCTTGTGTATCTTGGGTATTCATGCCCTATTGGATATGTGGTTTACAATATTCCCTTCCCTTCCATAGGTTGTCTTTTCATTTTGTTGATGTCTTCTTTGGTTGTGCAGAAGCTTTTGAACTTGGTGTAGTTTCATGTGTTTTTGCTTTTGTAGCCTTTGCTTTTGATATCAAATTCCCAAAATCATTGTCAAGACCAATGTCAAGGAGCTTTTTTCTTTTTTTCTCCTGGGAATTATATTGTCAGTTCTTACATTCAAGTCTTTAATCCATTTTGAAATCATTTTTTAACCTTTAAATTTTTTATTGAAGTATAGTTGATTTACAGTGTTGTGTTACTTTTAGGTATACAGCAAAGTGATTCAGTTATATATATACAAAATATAGTCACTTTTTAGATTATTTTCCCTGAAAGATTGTTATTCCAAGATATTGAGTAAAGTTCCCTGTGCTATACAGTAGGTCTTTGTTGCTTATCCATTTTATGTAGAGTATCTGTTGATCCCAAACTCCAAATTAATCCTCCCTCCTGAATTTTACTTTTGTATGTGGTGTAAGATAGTGGTTCAGTTTTATTCTTTAGCATGTGGCTGTTCAGTCCTCCCAACACTTTACTGAAGAGATTATCCTTGCCCTTTCGTGTATTCTAGGATCCTTTGTTGCCAATTAATTGACCATATATGCATGAGTTTATTCCTGGGCTTTCTTTTTATTGTGTCTATTTAGAATGATGGATGTTAATTAAACCCACTGTGGTGATTATTTCACAAATACAGAAGTCAAACCATCATGCTTCATACCTTAAATTTATACAGAGATGTATGTTGATTATTTCTCAATAAAACTGGAAAAAATTTATTTCAAGGCATTTTATTCTTTTTGTTGCAATTGTAAATGGAATTGTTTTTTCATTTCATTTTCTTATAGTTTGTTGTTGGTGTATAGAAACACAACTGATTTTTCTGTACTGATTTTGTATCCTGCAACTTTACTTTCATTAATTCTATTAATAGTGGGTGTTTTGGTGGAGTCTTTAGGGTTTTATGTATTTTTCTGAAGCACAGCGCTTAGGATCTGAGAAGATAAAAGAGCTCTGGGACTGGGTATCTGCCTTAGGGGCTTGCAGACTAGTTGGGAGACTGGTAAATTTGCAGAGTGACAGTTCGGGTGGTACCTGAGGACCGCAGGGTATCGGTGAGGGAAGGTGGTGGAGGCTTCTGCAGATGGAGCATCAGGAGGAGTTTTCTGTAACATGTGGGCTGACATAGGCTTTGAAGTTTTATTTATGGAGCTGGGAACACAGTAACAAGCAGGCATCTGCTTTTGTGAGACTTAACTAGGGGAGGCAGATGACAGAGAGGTAATCCAGAAGATTGGAAGCTAAAGGAAGATCTGGAGGAAGGGCTTCCAGTCTGGGGAACAGCAAGTACCAAGGCATGGGGTCCAGAGTGCCAGTGTCTGGGGACTGGAGCAGCAGCCCCACGCCTCATCCAGGCCTCTGCTTCAGCATCTCCTCACCTGAGACCTGATGTTCACCATGTCTCAAATAGCTCCTTGTGTGTCGCTTGCTTCCCCATGGCCTACTCTGTGTTCATGACATGACTTGAGAGTTTATATTCACTGGCTTATTTCTTTTTATTTGCCATCCTGGCCAGCATGTAAACTCCGTGAGCTCTGGGGCTTTGTGTGTGTGTGTGTGTGTGTGTGTGTGTGTTTGGGCTGCGCCATACAGCATGTGTGATCTTAGTCCCTGACTAGGGATAGATCCTGCACCCCTTGCATTGGCAGGCAGAGCCTTAATCACTGGATCACCAGGCAAGTCCCCTGGGACTTTTCTTTGTTTACTGCTGTGTTTCAAGTGCCTAAAACAGTGCCTGTCACATAGTAGGTGCTCAGTGAATGTCTAATGGCTGAATGAAAGGGCTGTGGGGTTGGCATAGAGAGCAAGGCAGAGGGTGGTCCAAGATTCAGAGGGACCCTAGATGGGAAGGAGGGGGGTTGCCAGGCAAGGCCTCTGTGGGGACCAGAGGAGTCCACCTAGAGAGCAAACCAGAGAGCCTTCAGTGGAAGTCAGAAATGGTAGCCCTTCTCACACCTAGCATATCAATTCTTCTTTCCTCCTTGCCTTTTATTTTCCTTTCCATGTTTGTTGAGAACTTAATTGCATTCCAAGCCCTGTTGGCACCAGAGACACAAAGGAGAAATAAACATCATGTGACATTTGCCTTTTGAGAGAACAGTTGTCTGTCTTGAAGATATAAAGTGAGAGAATCAAATTACACAAAAATATAGGGAACCAAATTATTTGGACACAAACTTTTACATGTGTTCCTTCATTTTCCCTGTGGCTCACAGCATGAACATTGATATCTGGGAATTATTAATAATGGCTTAAAGGTTACAGTTCTGGGAATTCACTTCTGACTCAGTAATGCTGACTCATAGTGTATGTTTATATAACTGGCACAATCAAGTTATGAGTATAAAGGATTAAGGTAGTAGTTGGTAAATAAGATCAATGTGAACATGCAGAAGTTGATTCACATGTATTTAATGAAAAGACTGATACTAGAAATACTTGTGCTTCTCATGGGAAGAATATATATGTGTGTGTGAGTCAGCCTCTTTGCTTGGACTTGGCAGGAAGAAAAAGCATCACGTTTTCTCATGTCTTTCCTCCCAGGAATAATCCCGGCGAATGGGAAGATGAATGTGACAGTGAAGTTTACCCCGTTTCAGTATGGGATGGCACAGATAAAAGTGCAGCTGTGGGTTTCACAGTTCAACTCTCAACCGTATGAGTGTGTCTTCACCGGGACATGCTACCCCAATGTGGCTTTAAAGTACGGCTCACTTCTGTTTTCCTTCAAACCCCAATTCTTCCTTTCATCTATTCCATTGTTTCTTTCTTGTAGCAGAATGCCATCAAAACCTTACTTAATATGCCTGGAACTAATATACAGTTACATGTTAATTCTATCTCAATTTAGAAACTTACTTAAATGGTGAACCTTCATAAAATACCCTTTAAAATATAACAGTGATGCAGAGAATATCTCTGTGCTTGTAGCAGTAGTTGCTTCTGCCAAGAGAGAGAAGAGCCAACCAAGAAAAGAGATTTTGCTGAGGATACTTTCTTTTACTGATTACTATCAGTGTGCTGTTTGAATTGTTGGCCACATGTGTGTATTAGTCTGTTCAAAAATTCAAGTCATAAAGCCAGAACCAAAGAGCTATATTCTAAGTTTCAATATAATATTATAATGAGTGGAGTGCCTGCCCTATGCACTGTCCACTGCAAAGCCCCACGGGAAATGGTCCGCACTCTAAAGATGCTGAAGACAGGAGCCGAAATAAGTCAAGTATAACAAGTGCCTTTGACATAAGGCAGAAATGGAAACATGCTGGGTGGGAGCTTTTCTTAAAGCACCCTCAGCATTCAAGTCAGAATAAAGATGTGCAATGGGTTTAAGTTTTAAACCCATGGGTTTAACTATAACCAGTTAGCCCTGAACTTCCATTTCCAGTGAATGTGAGCTTGTATTTTTATATCCAAATATATCTAGTTAATAAGGTGTTTTCTAACTTGCATGATGTTTATAGAAGTGAAAAGGAAAAAATTTCACAGTATAAATCCTAATCTTGAAAAATCCTTATAAATATTTCGAAAATGATGAAGGCAAAGGTTGATTTTCCTCCTCTCCCCTTCACACATACATTCACATCACATATTAACATCATTAGACATATTAAAAGTGGAATAACAACCCACTATCAAAATAATAACTCCATGATTTATTATATATTTATATTATTATTTTCTTTCTCAGAAGCCAAAGCAGCTTGAGTCAACTGTAGAATGTTAGTGTGACCTGCTGAACCCAAATCTTGCAAGTTCCTGTAGTAAAACTAAAGTAGTTCAGCCAATAAAGAGGTAACATTGGACATAAAAGAAAACCAGTCCTCACTTTCCTGGTGTCAGTTAACTGACTGAGAAGAATGCTGTTTGCAGCTCACAACATGCGCCACAACACACAGACGACCTCCTCAGAGGCGTCACTTGAGTGGGACTTTGACATGTCTGCTGCTGCTGCTGCTGCTAAGTCACCTCAGTCATGTCCGACTCTGTGTGACCGAATAGACGGCAGCCCACCCGGCTGCCCCGTCCCTGGGATTCTCCAGGCAAGAACACTGGAGTGGGTTGCCATTTCCTTCTCCAGTGCATGAAAGTGAAAAGTGAAAGTGAAGTCGCTCAGTCGTGTCCGACTCTTAGCGGCCCCATGGACTGCAGCCTACCAGGGTCCTCCAACCATGGGATTTTCCAGGCAAGAGTACTGGAGTGGGGTGCCATTGCCTTCTCCGTTGACATGTCTACCCCTCCATAGACACGTTCTTAAACACAGTGGCGCATTGCATGGCAGAAGCTCCAAGCAGGAACAGATGCACACCTTTTCTAAACTATGTTTTGGTTTCCCATCTGGAGTTTAGTATCTGATCTAGAACACTCTTGACGTTTTCAAGGACCGTGTCTCAAGACTTGCCTGTCTCCCCAGGCTTCAGGTAGTGCTGGAACATAGATATTCCACCAGGAAGGGGAAAAATGATCCAGCTGCAGTGTTCTCTGAAGATTTCACAGGTGCTTTTTTCTGTTTCAGAGTTGGATGTGTGATGAACTCACATCCAATTGGCACTGCCAATTCCATGTAACTCTTGGTTTCTCGCTTTCTCATATCCCTTCATTTCCATCGTCAACACTAGTAGTTCAGTTCAGTTCAATCACTCAGTTGTGTCCGACTCTTGCAACCACATGAATTGCAGCATGCCAGGCCTCCCTGTCCATCACCAACTCCCGGAGTTCACCCAAACTCATGTCCATTGAGTCAGTGATGTCATCCAGCCATCTCATCCTCTGTCATCCCCTTCTCCTCCTGCCCCCAATCCCTCCCAGCATCAGAGTCTTCCAATGAGTCAACTTTTCGCATGGGGTGGCCAAAGTATTGGAGTTTCAGCTTTAGCATCATTCCTTCCAAAGAACACCCAGGACTGATCACCTTTAGAATGGACTGGCTGGATCTCCTTGCTTTCCAAGGGACTCTCAAGAGTCTTCTCCAACACCATAGTTCAAAAACATCAATTCTTCGGTGCTCAGCCTTCTTCACAGTCCAACTCTCACATCCATACATGACCACTGGAAAAACCAAAGCCTTGACTAGACGGACCTTTGTTGGCAAAGTAACGTCTCTGCTTTTGAATATGCTATCTAGGTCGGTCATAACTTTCCTTCCAAGGAGTAAGCGTCTTTTAATTTCATGGCTGCAATCACCATCTGCAGTGATTTTGGAGCCCCAAAAAAGTAAAGTCTGACACTGTTTCCACTATTTCCCTATTTGCCATGAAGTGATGGGACCAGATGCCATGATCTTCGTTTTCTGAATGTTGAGCTTTAAGCCAACTTTTTCACTCTCCTCTTTCACTTTCATCAAGAGGCTTTTTAGTTCCTCTTCAGTTTCTGCCATAAGGGTGGTGTCATCTGCATATCTGAGATAATTGATATTTCTCCCGGCAATCTTGATTCCAGCTTGTGTTTCTTCCAGCCCAGCATTTCTCACGATGTACTCTGCATATAAGTTAAGTAAGCAGGGTGACAATATACAGCCTTGACGTACTCCTTTTCCTATTTGGAACCAGTCTGTTCTATGTCCAGTTCTAACTGTTGCTTCCTGACCTACATATAGGTTTCTCAAGAGGCAGGTCAGGTGGTCTGGTATTCCCATCTCTTTCAGAATTTTCCACAGTTTATTGTGATCCACACAGTCAAAGGCTTTGGCATAGTCAGTAAAGCAGAAGTAGATATTTTTCTGGAACCCGCTTGCTTTTTCAATGATTCAGCGAATGTTGGCAATTTGATCTCTGGTTCCTCTGCCTTTTCTAAAACCAGCTTGAACATCAGGAAGTTCATAGCTGACGTATTGCTGAAGCCTGGCTTGGAGAATTTTGAGCATTACTTTACTAGCGTGTGAGATGAGCACAATTGTGCGGTAGTTTGAGCATTCTTTGGCATTGCCTTTCTTTGGGATTGGAATGAAAACTGACCTTTTCCAGTCCTGTGGCCACTGCTGAGTTTTCCAAATTTGCTGGCATATTGAGTGTAGCATTTTCACAGCATCATCTTCCAGGATTTGAAATAGCTCAACTGGAATTCCATCACCTCCACTAGCTATCTGGGGAGGAATTATAAATAGCTGTGAAAAGAAGAGAAATGAAAAGCAAAGGAGAAAAAGAAAGATATAAGCATCTGAGTGCAGAGTTCCAAAGAATAGCAAGAAGAGACAAGAAAGTCTTCCTCAGCGATCAATGCAAAGACATAGAGGAAAACAACAGAATGGGAAAGACTAGAGATCTCTTCAAGAAAATTAGAGATACCAAGGGAACATTTCATGCAAAGATGGGCTCGATAAAGGACAGAAATGGTATGGACCTAACAGAAGCAGAAGATATTAAGAGGTGGCAAGAATACTCAGAAGAACTGTACAAAAAAGATCTTCACGACCAAGATAACCACGATGGTGTGATCAGTCACCTAGAGCCAGACATCCTGGAATGCTAAGTCAAGTGGGCCTTAGAAAGCATCACTACGAACACTAGTAGTTAGACTTCTTAAAGAGACTGTTTTCTTTTTTTCTGATTGAAATGTAATTGACTTAACACCGTTGTGTTAACTTCTGCTGTTCAGCAATGTGACTGTTATATGCATATATACATATACATACATATATATATATATTCTTATTCATATTCTTTTCCATATGGTTTATCACAGGATGTTGAATACAGTTCCCTGTGCTCTACAGTAGGACCTTGTTGTTCACCCATCCTGTATATAATAATTTGCATCTGTGAATCCCAAACTCCTAATACTTCCTTCCCCCATCCTTCTCCTCCTTGGCAACCAGAAGTCTGTTCTCTTTGCCTGTGAGTCTATTTTGTAGATAAGTTTATTTGTGTCATATTTTAGATTCCATATATATAAGTGATATCTTATGGTATTTGTCTTTCTCTTTCTGACTTACTTCACTTAGTATGGTAATCTCTAGGTCCATGCATGTTTTTGGGCATTATTTTGTTCATTTTGTGGCTGAATAGTATTCCATTGTATATATGTACCACATCTTCTTTGTCCATTCATATGTTGATGGACATTTAGGTTGTTTCTGGCTATTGTCCTGGTTATTGTAAATGTGTTGCTATGAACATAGGGGTGCATGTATCTTTTAGAATTACGGTTTTGTCTGGATACATGCCCAGGAAGGGGATTGCAGGATCATATGGTAGCTCTAGTTTTAGTTTTTTAAGGAACCTCCATGCTGTTCTCCATAATAACTGCACCAACTTACATTCCCATTAACAGTGTATAAGGTTCCATCTCAAGGAGACTGGTTTTTTTTAACATCCTCAAATATTCTGGGTTGTTTCCCAAATGTTTATGGCAGAGGTGGTGTCAGAGCTCTGCTCTGTTGAGATGTGAACACCAGGCCACAGCTCATCCCTCACCAAGCATCTCATCCTTGCACCTCACAGCGTGTCCATCAGTATGCATCCCTCCCACCCAGGGACAGGTTCTCCCATGCCTGGGACCTTTCAGGACTCTCACACTGGCCTTACTGAATCTGGGACTGCAGGCCTATAACCTGTGTTATGCAGGGCAGCTGGATCAGTAGGTGCTCAACCAAAGCAAATGGAGTGTCAGAATGCCTAAACGGCAGCAATTTCTCATCTTCTCTCTGAAGTGTCACCGTCAGGTGTCATCCCACAAAACTTGTGCTTGAGGAAATGCTTTCATGGGCGGCATTTATGAACATAGCGTGGTTGTACTACCCCTCATGACAAATAAACAGCTTCTGCAGACATGGAAGCAGCCCTGTCTATACCTATCCATGTTCCAAGTAGTTTTAATTTATAGAAAAGATCTCAAACATTAGCCTGAATCACTTTAATTGGAGGATAATTGCTTTACAATGCTGTGTTGCTTTCTGCTATACAACAGCATGAATCAACCATAAGTATACATATGTCCTGTCCCTCTTGAACCTCCCTGCCATGCCCACATCCCATCCCAACCCTCTAGGTTGTCACAGAGCAGTGTTGAGCTCCCTGTGTTATACAGCAACTTCACACTATTTTACATATGGTATCTATTTTACATATGGTAATGAATATGTTTCAGTGCTACTCTCTCAATTCATCCCACCCTCTCCTTTGCCCACTGTAGCCACAAGTCTCTTCTCTATATCTACGTCTCTATTCCTGCCCTGCAAATAGGTTTATCAGTACCACTTTTCTAGGTTTCATATATATGTGTTAATATTCAATATTTGTTTTTCTCTTCCTTACTTACTTCACTCTGTATCCACCTCCCTAAAACTGACTCAAATTTGCTCCTTTTTATGGCTGAGTAATATTCCATTGTATATATTACCACAACTTATTTATCCATTCATCTGTTGATGGACATCTAGATTGCTGCCATGTCCTGGCTATTGTAAATAGTGCTACAATGAATATTGGGGTACATGTATTTTTTGAATTATGGTTTTCTCAGGGTATATGCCCAGTAGTGGGATTGCTGGGTCATGTGGTAGATTTATTTCTAGCTTTTTTTTTTTAAGGAATCTCCATACTGTTCTTCAAAGTGGCTGTATCTTTATATCCCTACCAACAGTGCAAGAGGGATCCCTTTTCTCCACACCCTCTCTAGCGTTAATTGTTTGTCAATTTTTTGATGATGGCCATTCTGACTAGTGTGAGATAATACCTCACTGTAGTTCTGATTCACATTTCTCTAATAATGAGTGATGTTGAGCATTTTTTTCATGTGTTTATTGGCCATCTGTATGTCTTCTTTGGAGCAAAGTCTGTTTAAGTCTTCTGCCCCTTTTTCAATAGAGAGAGAGTTGCATGAGCTGCAACAGGTTGTGTATTTTGGAGACTAATTCTTTATTATTGCAATTATTTTCTCCCATTGTGAGTGTAGTCTTTTCATCTTGTTTGTAGTTTCCTTTGCTGTGCAAAAACTTGTAAGTTTAATTAGGTCTCATTTGTTTATTTTTCTTTTTATTTCCATTACTCTAGGAGGTGGGTCAAAGAGGATCTTGCTGTGATGTATGTCAAAGAATGTTCTGCCTATATTTTCCTCTAAGCATTTTATAGTTGCTGGCTTTCATCCATTTTGAGTTTATTTTTGTATATGGTCTTAGGAAGTGTTCTAACTTCATTCTTTTACATGTAGCTGTCCAGTTTTTCCCAGCACCACTTATTGAAGAGCCTGTCTGTTCTCTATTGTATATTCTTGCCTTCTTTGTCAAAGATAAGGTGCTTATAGGTGTGTGGGTTTATCTCTGGGCTTTCTATCTTATTCTATTGTTCTGTAGTTCTGTTTTAATGTCAGTAGCATACTGTTTCGATGACTGTAGCTTTGTAGTATAGTCTGAAGTCAGGGAGTTTAATTCCTCCAACTCCATTTTTCTTTCTTAATATTGCTTTGGCTATTTAGGATCTTTTGTGTTTCCATACAAACTGTGAAATTTTTTGTTTTAGTTCTGTGAAAAATGCCATTGGTAATTTGATAGGGATTGTACTGAATCTGTAGATTGCTTTGCATAGTATAGTCATTTTTACAATATTATGAATCACTTTTTAAAAACATTTTGGTACAAAGAGTAGACATAATTATTCTTTTACACATAAATCAATGTAAAAGTTAAGTGTGGTAAATAAATTTAGCCATAGAAAACCAATAGCTTAGGAATGAATTATGCTGGATGCCAGGAGCATTTTTCAGCATGTCCTATTTTCTACTTACTATGTTCTTTGAGAATGTAAGGACAATAGCCATTGCCCCACTGTTTATTTATGATTATGCTCTGGCATCCTGACCTTGTGTTTATTTTCATAAACCACTGTTTTAGCACCCAAGTTGATTTTGAGTTTTGTTGTCATTTTTCAGTCGCTAAGTTGTCTCCAACTCTTTGTGACCCTATGAACTATAGCAAGCCAGGTTCCTCTATCCTCCACTATCTCCCAGAGTTTGCTCAAATTCATGTCTATTGAATGAGTGATGCTTTCTAACCATCTCATCCTCTGATGCCCCCTTCCCTTGAAATCTTCATCTTTCCCAGCATCAGAGTCTTTTCCAATGAATTGGCTCTTCACATCAGGTGTGTCCAAAGCATTGGGGCTTCAACTTCAGCATCAATCCTTCCAATGAATATTCAGGGTTTATTTCCTTTAGGATTGACTGGTTTGATCTCCTTGCTGTCCAAAGGACTCTCAAGAGTCTTCTCCAACACCACAGATTGAAAGCATCAATTCTTTTGGTGATCAGCCTTCTTTATGGTCCAACTCTCACATCCATACGTGACAGCTAAAAAAATCATAGTTTAGATATAGTATTTAATGGACTATAAGTCATGATATTATTGGAAAGAACTAAAACTCAGAGCCTTGAGTTGTTGCATTACATACTAATTTAATATCTGTTTTAAACTCTAGGTTGGAAGAATTTGAAAGAGTAAATAATCTTTCTAAAAAAGTAGTTGTTCCTCCAGAAAAGGCAATGACACGTGTACCTTTTCCCCAATTGCCAGCAAAAGCAAAGCCTCCAAAGATTAAGGTAAAGCGGGCATTATGGTTATCACAACAGAAAGAACAACAGAAAGGCCAAATAGTGACTTTTCTCTCCTGATTTGATCTCAGGAAATCGAATATCACAACTTGAGATTTCCAGTAGATTTATTGAATCCATTTGCTGTGGCAACTGTTTTAAACCAAGAACCAGGAAAATTAAAGATTAAAGAATTGAGAGAAGGTAAGCAATGAATCCACCATAAATCAGCTCTGCTGCTACTGCTGCTAAGTCGCTTCAGTCGTGTCTGACTCTGTGCGACCCCATAGACAGCAGCCCAACAGGCTCCCCGTCCCTGGCATTCTCCAGGCAAGAACACTGGAGTGGGTTGCCATTTCCTTCTCCAATGCATGAAAGTGAAAAGTGAAAGTGAAGTCGCTCAGTCATATCCGGCTCTTAGCGACCCCATGGACTGCAGCCTACCAGGCTCCTCTGTCCATGGGATTTTCCAGGCAAGAGTACTGGAGTGGGGTGCCATCGCCTTCTCCAAATCAGCTCTGGGCAGAATCTAAAGGAGTTATTGCTTCTCATATTTACTGCTTATGAGCAGCAGCAACAAAACTCAGTTAGAGCCCTGTTACATTTTGCCGTTAGAAATGTTTTTCTCCCGGCCAGTGATTCTGATTTGATTACTGGTGTAATCATTGTTTGCTCCTGCCCTCAGTTTTGGACCAAGGCACTGAGATTTCAAAAACAAGACAAATGAAAGAAGCGCTCTTTGAACAGAAAGTCAGACAGGACACTTGTGAAGAGATTGAAAATCACCTGAAGTGGTAAGTGTCCCACGATTATTTGCATCAAGTGATGGTGTTTTTGGTAAATGGCTTTTTATCCGTGAGACACAATGAATGAATGAATGTAATAACTTTTTATGCCCTTTGAAACATTTGATTATTTTCTCCCCTTTAATGGACTTTGTTTCAGAGTGAAGTTTCTATCAGGAGTAAATCAATGTGACCACACCATGCTCTTTCCTAAGTGTGACGAGCACAGAACCAAAATGCACCCCCCTCACGCCAGGACACCCCCTCCCTGGGGTGACTCGGGGACCCTGAATCTTGCCCAACTTTCTCTCACCCCACCCAAGCCCCCTGTGCCCTGGGCTCCAGGGGCCATCTGGGGAGCCTGGCAGTACAGGTGGGGTGGGAGAGGGTCCTAGAGAAGGTTTTCAAATTCAGATGCAGGTCTTTACCAGACCACACAAGACATATCTACATGTACAGACTCAGCTGAAGTAACTGTGGAAACTCAAAAACTGAGTTCAAAAAGAGACTACTGGAAAGTTTGGTTAGGCGGCCACCCTGTCACGGCCCTGCTTCCTCACCGCCCAGAGAACTCACTGCGTGCTCTGGGGCCAGCCCAGGTGTTCGCACCCTGCCACCTCTCATGAGAAACAACCCCTTTTATGAATTCACAGAACCCTGTGAGTCTGTACTCAGGGTCTGGCCTCAGTTGAATGGAGAGTATGCCAGGTTACCCAGGACCATTTGAGAAAAAACTCTTTCCCTATTGTAAAAAAATAAAAGGGCACATTATCATTGTAAAAAACTTGAAAACGTTTTTTAAGTGTAGAAAAGGAAAAAGAATCACTATAATGCAGTGACCACTGTTAACCCTGGTGTTTTTCCTTCCTTCTGTGCTGCTTTGTAACAGGCTTGCAATCATATCCTAAATTCAATTTTGATCATGTATTATTCACTTAATATTTTCTCCCAACATTTTGTTGAAAGATTTTAAACCGTCCAGTGAGACCCCCACACACTGATGTATGGTCATCAGTTGTTAGCACTGTGCCTCGCACACAAGCGCAAATGCACACTCAACACACACTCCTTTCATCTCCCTGAGCCGTTTGGAAGTGAGTGCAGGTACCGGTAACCATGAGGCCTCGCCTCTAAAGGCTTTAGCTCCTAAGAACAAGGACATTCTCCAGCGTCACCATAACTACTTCTAAGAGTTTAACATTGATACCACGTTAAATCATCAGCCTGTGTGCACGTTTGCCCAGTTGTCCCCAGAGCGCTTCTATTCCAGGGATGTTTCGGTTTTTCAAAAGGGGAACCCAAGGTCCAATCAAAGATCATATGGTTTGTATTTAGTTTTTTTATCTCTTTAGTCTCCTTTAAAACAGTTCTCCAGAACTTTTACTATATCCTTTTTTTCTGGCACTCAGCCTGTGAGAGCTTATTCCCCTGACCAGGGATTGAACTTGGGCCCTTGGCAGTGAAAGTGCCAGGACCTAACCACTGGACCACCAGGGAATTCCACTACTATATACTCTGAATGTGTGTCAGACTCCACAATAGGTACATTACATATGAGAGGTTGTTTTTCTTTAATTAATTGCTTTTTTAATTAGTTTTTTTGGGGGGTCATTGCTACATGCGGGCTTTCTCTAGTTGTGAGGAGCAGGGACCACTCTCTAGTTGTGATGCACTGGCTTCTCACCGCAGTGGCTTCTCTTGCTGCAGAGCACAGGCTCTAGGTGCGTGGGCTCAGTAGTTGTGGTTCATGGGCTCTAGAGTGCTGGCTCAGTAGTTGTGGCGCACGAGCTTTGTTGCTCCACAGCATGTGGAATCCTCCCAGACCAGGGATTGAACTCGTGTCCCCATATTGGCAAGTGGACTACTATCCACTGTAACACGAGGGAAGTCCCCCAGAGTTTTTTTTAAAGTGGGATGAAATTCACATCACATGAAATGAACCATTTTCGTCATTTTAATGTGTACAACCCCAGAAGTTCTTAGTATGTTCACAGTGTTGTACAACCATCAGTACTTAGTTCCAGACCTTTTACATCCCTGCCAAAAAGAATCCTGTAAGCATGAAGCAGTCATCCCCCCATCCTCCTGTTTCCCCTACCCCTGGCAACCACTCAACCACTGTTTGTCTCTGGTATTGCCCCTTCTGGACATTTCATATGAATGTAGTCATATAATATGTGACCTTTAGTAACTGGCTTCTTCACTGGGCTTCCCTGGTGGCTTAAACAGTAAAGAATCTGCCTGTAATGCAGGAAACCCAGATTCAAGACCTCGGTCGGAAAGATTCCCTGGAGGAAAGAATGGCTACCCACTCCAGTATTCTTTCCTGGAGAATTGCATGGACAGAGGAGCCTGGCAAGCTATAGTCCAAAGGGTCACAAAGAGTTGGACACGACTGAGCCACTAACACTTTCACTTTGTTCACTAAACATGTTTTCAAACTTCATCCATGTCACAGCATCTGTCAGTACTTCATTTATTTTTATGGGGAATAAGGGTTTGTTTTATCAACATTCTACACTGTGTTTATTCATCAGTTGGTGGACATTTGGGAGGTTTCCAGTTTTGGGCTATTTGAAATAATGCTGCTGTGAACATTTGTGTACAAGTTTTTGTGTGAACTTACCTTTTCAGTGCTCTTGGGTGTATACATAGGAGAGGAATTACTGGGTCTCAAGATAATTCACCTATAACTTTTTGAGAACAGCCAGTCTGTGTTCTACATGACTACACCATTTTACATTCCAGTTTCTCCACATCCTTGGCAACTCTTGTTATTTTCCTTTGTTATGATTGCTATCATCATCTTTGTCAACGATCGTAGCCATCCAAGTAGGTATGATGTAGTCCATCACTGTGGCTCTGATTTGCATTTTGACCCTTACTCCTTAGGAGGAAAGTTATGACCAACCTAGATAGCATATTAAAAAGCAGAGACACTACTTTACCAACAAAGGTCCATCTAGTCAAGGCTCTGGATTTTCCAGTGATCATGTGTGGATGTGAGAGTTGGACTGTGAAGAAAGCTGAGCGCTGAAGAATTGATGCTTTTGAAGTGTGGTGTTGGAGAAGACTCTTGAGAGTCTCTTGGACTGCAAGGAGATCCAACCAGTCCATCCTAAAGGAGACCAGTCCTGGGTGGTCTGGTCCCCTCCATTGGAAGGACTGATGCTGAAGCTGAAACTCCAATACTTTGGCCACCTCATGCGAAGAGTTGACTCATTGGAAAATACCCTGATACTGGGAAGGATTGGGGGCAGGAGAGGAAGGGGACAACAGAGGATGAGATGGCTGGATAGCATCACCAACTCGATGGACATGAGTTTGGGTAGGCTCCGGGAGTTGGTGACAGACAGGGAGGCCTGGCGTGCTGCGATTCATGGAGTAGCAAAGAGTTGGACACGACTGAGCAACTGAACTGAACTGAATGATGAATAAGATTGAGTGTCCAGGTCTCTTTATTCATAAATATTTTAGCATGTGTCACTGGAAGACAAGCTTCCCTGTGGGGAGCATGTTGTTCACTCTACTTGTGTTGCTGGCATCTGCAACTTCTCTCTTCTTTGGTGTGCTCTCCTGCATCAGCTCTGCAGTTCAGCTGAGACCCTCCATCCTGAAATCGATTGTGGTATTCTGATGGGTTCTGGAAATTGTTTTTGGTTTTTTTTCTCCCCAGGCAGGTGCACCTCGGTAAGGATCATATGTCCTTTAAATTTAAAAAAGACATTTATGAGGAGCGGCAAAGAGTAAACAACAAATACAAGGTCAGAATCACTGCTAATCTGATATCATTTATTTCACCAAATATTTTTAATTCCTGCTATATGCAAGATGTCACAGCCGAAGGAAAAAAAAAATCTTACAGTTAAGTTGGAAGGGGAGGCTGATAACATGCCCACCGTTAGCAGTGAATTGAGGCTGGCCATACCTGTCACTGGAAACATCCTCTAAGTAGTGTAGCGATTCAAGGGACAGCGAGAGAGGACTCATCTAACTAGAAAGCTTCCTAGGAGACACAGTATGGTTTTGAAAAGTAGTAAATAAGAAACAGGCATCCAATTCAGAGTCAGGGAATGGCTCCAATTTGGGCTGGAATGCTGGGCATGATCTACAGTGCATGGAGATAAGAGACACAGAGACAGCAGCCAGGAGCCACACCAGAGCCAGGTCCAAACTAAAGCTGGAGGCCCAGGCCAACAGCAGGAAGCTGAGCAAAGCAAGAGGGATGGAGGATTCAGATTGAGTGGGCATGAGAGCCCAATGGCACAGACACTCAAGGGTGGCGACTTCTTGCTCAAGGGAGATGGTCAGTAATGTTCACTTCTGAGATGTTCATTATAAATAAGTAGAGTCTGAATAAAGATACAAGGAGTCTCTCTCTTTCTTCTAACAACACCTTTGCCAATCCCTTTTTAAAATTGCCTATTTTATTTGACTTGTGGTGGAGCAGAGTTAGGTCTCTCCCTACAAAATCTGTGTTTTGAACCTGAGATCCACAGTCTCAAACTCCACATGTGTTTGAGATCAGCTGTGTTCATATAAGAGCTGAACTTATATGAGTTCAAATGCTGACAACCATAGATGTCTCTCATTTCTGTTTTGTTTTGTTTATTTTACTGAAGTATAGTTGATTTTGTTGAGGTTCAGTCACTCAGTCACGTCTGATTCTTTGTGACCCCATGGACTGCAGCATGCCAGCAGGCTTCCCTATCCTTCACTGTCTCCCAGAGTTTGCTCAAGCTGATGTCCATTGAATTGGTGATGCCATCCAACCGTCTCATTCTCTGTCACCCCTTCTCCTCCTGCCTTCAGTCTTTCCCAGCATCAGGGTCTTTTCTAATGAGTCAGCTCTTCACATCTGGTGGCCAAAGTGTTGGCGCTTCAGCTTCAGCATTAGTCCTTCCAGTGGGATATGCATACTCCAGTGGAGTATGCAGGATTGATTTCCTTTAAGATTAACTGGCTTTATCTCCTTGCTGTCCAAGGGACTGTCAAGAGTATTCTCCAACCCCACAGTTCAAAAACATTCATTCTTAAGCACTCAGCCTTTATGGGCCAACTCTCACGTTTGTACATGACTACTGGAAAAACTATACCTTTGAGTATACAAACCTTTTTGGCCAAGTGATGATTCTGCTTTTTAATACACTGTCTAGGTTTGTATAGCTTTCCTTCCAAGGAGCAAGCATCTTTTAATTTCATTGTCCACAGTGATTTTGGAACCCAAGAAAATAAAGTCTGTCACTGTTTCCATTTTTTCCCCATCTATTTGCCATGAAGTGATAGGACTGGATGCCATGATCTTTGTTTTCTGAATGTTGAGTTCTAAGCCAGCTTTCTCACTCTCCTCTTTCAGCTTCATCAAAAGGCTCCTCTTTGCTTTCTTGCATTAGGGTAGTGTTATCTGCATATTTGAGATTATTGATATTTCTACCTGCAGTCTTAATTCCAGCTTGTGCTTCATCCAGCCTGGCATTTCGCATGATGTACTCTGCATATAAGTTAAATAAACAGGGTGACAATATACAACCTTGACGTACTGCCTTCCCAATTTTGAACCAGTCCCTTGTTTCACGTCTGGTTCTAACTGTTGCTTCTTGACCTGCATAGAGGTTTCTCAAGAGGCAGCTAAGGTGTTCTGGTATTCCCATCTTTTTAAGAATTTTTCAGTTTTGTGATCCACACAGTCAAAGGCTTTAGCATAGTCAATGAAGCAGAAGTAGATGTTTTTCTGGAATTCTCTTGCTTTTTCTGTGATCCAGTGGATGGTGGCAATTTGATCTCTGGCTCTTCTGCCTTTTCTAAATCCAGCTTGTACATCTGGACGTTTTCGGTTCCCATATTGTTGAAGCCTCACTAGCATGTGAAATGAGTGCAGTTGTGCACTAGTTTGAACATTCTTTGGCATTTCCCTTCTTTGGGATTGGATTGAGAATCAACACTGAGTGGCCTTAGTCCTGTGGCCACTGCTGAGTTTTCCAAATTTGCTGGTATATTGAGTACAGCACTTTAACAGCATCATCTTTTAGGATTTGAAATAGCTCAGCTGAAATTCCATCACCTTCACTAGCTTTGTCTGTAGTAATGGTTCCTAAGGCCCACTTGACTTCTTACTCCAAGTTTCAGGATATCTGCTTCTAGATGAGTGACCACACCATCCTGGTTATCCAGGTCATTAAGACCTTTTTTGTACAGTTCTTCTGTGTATTCTTGCCACCTCTTCTTAATATCTTTTGCTTTGGTTAGGTCCATATGTTTCTGTCCTTTATTGTGCCCATCCTAGCATGAAGTATTCCCTTGGTATCTCTAATTTTCTTAAAGAGATCTCGTCTTTCTTATTCTGTTGTTTTCCTCTATTTCTTTGCATTGTTCACTTCAGAAAGCTTTCTTATCTCTCCTTACTATTCTTTGGAACGCTGCATTCAGATGGATATATCTTTCCTTTTCTCCTTTGCCTTCACTTCTCTTCTTTTCTCAGCTATTTGTAAGGCTCATATTAGTTTCAAGTATACAGTACAGTGATTCAGTTATACACACACACACATATATGTATATATATTCTTTTTGAGATCTTTTCCCTTATACGTTATGACAAAATACTCTATAGCTCAAAATACAGTGTAGCTCCCTGTGCCATACAGTAGGTCCTCTTATTTCCAAATAAGGTGTTAATGTGATGGTTGGAATAGATTTCTTGAAGTTCAATCTTTATTTATTAATTTTTAATTTTTATTTTACATTGGAATAGTGCTTCTCTGGTGGCTCAGTGGTAAAGAATCTCCCTGCCAATTCAGGAGATGCAGTTTCCCTCCTTGGGTCAGGAAAATCCTCTGGAAAAGGAAATGGCAACCCACTCCAGTATTCTTGCCTGGGAAATTCCATGGACAGAAGAGCTTGGCAGGCTGTAGTCCATTGGGGTTGCAAAAGAGTCAAACATAACTTATTGACTAAACAACAACATAGTTGATTAACAATGTGTTAGTTTCAGGTGTGTGACACAGAGATTCAGTTATCATTGTTGTTCAGTTGCTAAGTTATTGTTCAGCCACTAAGTTGTGTCCAACTCTTTCGGACTCCATAGACTGCAGCATGCCGGACTCCCTTGTCCTTCGCTAGCTCCTAGAGTTTGCTCAAATTCATGTCCATTGAATCAGTGATGCCATCCAATCATCATGTCCTCTGCTGCCGCCTTCTCCTCCTGCCCTCAGTCTTTCCCAGCATCAGAATCTTTTCCAGTGAGTCAGCTCTTCACATCAGGTGTCCAAAGTATTTGAGCTTCAGCAGCAGTCTTTCCAATGAATATTCAGGGTTGATTTCCTTTACGATTGACTGGTTTGGTCTCCTTGAAGTCTTAAAGTACTCTTAAGAGTCTTCTCCGGCACCACAGTTCAAAAGCATCAATTCTTTAGTGCTCAGCCTTCTTAATGGTCCAACTCTCACATTTGTACATGACTTCTGGAAAAACCATAGCTTTGACTGTATGGACCTTTGTCAGCAAAATAATGTCTCTGGTTTTTAATATGCTGTCTAGGTTTATAATAGCTTTTCTTCCAAGGAGCAAGCATCTTTTAATTTCATGACTGCAGTCACCATCCACAGTGATTTTGGAGCCCAAGAAAATAAAGTCTGTCACTGTTTCCACTTTTTCCTCTTCTATTTGCCATGAAGTGATGGGACCAGATGCCATGATTTTCATTTTTTCAGTGTTGAGTTTTAAGCCAGCTTTTTCACTCTCCTCTTTCACCTTCATCAAAAGGCTCTTTAGTTCCTCTTCACTTTCTGCTATTAGAGTGGTATCATCTGCATTCAGTTATACATATATGTATATCTATTTTTATCAAATACTTTTCCCATTTAAGCTATTATAGAATATTGAGCAGAATTCCCTGATCTATACAGTAGGTCCATGTTGGCTATCCATTTTAAATATAGTAGTGTGTGTATGCCAATCAGTTTAGTCTTAAAAATGACTGTGGACAGTGTAGCTGAGAACCAAGCTAATTTTAGAAGTTAATTAACAAATAATAAAACCCACAGAGAAGCAAAAGCTAACACATTTTTGCAGTGTGTATGGTCCTTTTTACTGTGGAGGCAGGTATGTACAGACACTGACCAAGCCAAGCCAGCCTTCCTGGGAACAACCTGGAAGTGCCCAGTTTGGAACAAGGGAGATTACTCAGGGGCCAGGAGGACACAAGTAATAGGGGAAGGGGGGTGATCTGGGGGAAGGGGGATTAAGGGGGGGTCTCTTAATCCAGGGACGAGACAGACCCCCAACCTCCACCAGCCAGGAAAAGGGGAGAGATCACATGCCTGTGTTAAACCTGATACTTGGTTAATTAGCTCTAAGGAGCTTAAAACTTTACTGGGACGTTAAATTTCTTTTAAATGAAATCTCTACACCCCCATGGTGACACAGTTTCCTAGAATCCTCTCTGTGAATTTTAAATGCTTCAAATAATTTCCAGAGACTATCGTAAAGATCCCCTGGAGGAGGAAACAGCAACTCACTCCAGTATTCTTGCCTGGAAAATTCCATGGAGAGAGGAGCCTGGCGGGCTACAGCCCATGGGGTCTCAAAGAGTCAGACACGACCGAGTGTGCGCGTGCATGCACACACACACACACACACTCTAATTTTAATAAGAAGGTGTTGGGTTTGTGCTTCTAATAAAACTTTCCATATTTAAACAGTAGGCGTACTTGCAATGATCATTTTAACCACCACTCCCAGAGGGAACATCATGGATGGATTAGACCAATTGCTTAATGTGTTTCTACCCGTTTTAAAGAGAAATAACAGTTGTAGCTGTGTGCATCCGTATTCAATTTTAATATTTTCAATGATTTAAAACCCCAGCTAGATAGAGGAGATCCTATTTTGTATGAGGAATTCCAGCGACGCAAGACAGAAGTTCACCCCAAACGGATTTTACATGACTTGAAAGAAGTGAGTAACTTTTCTTTATTTGGATTCTAATTGTCAGCAGCTCTTTATATGCTTATTTTTTAAGCATATAAGCAATTTTCTAGAAATCCTCTTACCAAGAGATTTTTAATAATTTTTAACTTGCTTACCTTTTCACAGAGTGTTTTTTTTCCAACATGTCCACAAGTCAGGCATCAATTTGAGATTATCGGCACCCTATACAGGCACCTCCTTCCCACACTCTGCTTTCTCCTCTTGGTCTCCGTTTTTTTTTCCCCTTTGCTGTCCAAGGGCTTCCCTGGTGGCTCAGATGGTAAAGTGTCTGCCAGCAACCCTGGAGGCCCAGGTTCCATCCCTGGGTTGGGAAGATGCCCTAGAGAAGGAAATGGCAACCCACTCCAGTACTCTTGCCTGGAAAATCTCATGAATGGAGGAGCCTGGTAGGCTACAGTTCATGGGGTCGCAAAGAGTAGGACACGCCTGAGTGACTTCACTTTGCTGTCCACGCCCCTGTCTGCATGCTGATCCTCAGGGTGGGTCCCTGGGTGGGTTCCTTGCCCCCTCGCTCCCCTTGTCAAACAAGACAGGAAGTCAGACGCCAGAGCACTGGCTCCAGCTCCACCACGGATATGGGATCCGGGAGGAGCTCTTTCAGCCTTGGTGCCGCAGTGTCCTCAACTGCGAAGTGGGGACAGCAGCCCCCGCCAGAGTTTCTTCTGTCGTGTGACAGTTTCTGGTTAAAAACCTCAATTTGTAATTTTTGTTTATTCTTTAAGTTTTATTTTATTGAAGTATAATTGATTTAAAAGTATAATTGGTTTTATAAATCAATTTATAATTGATTTCTAATTGATTGTGTTAGTTTCTGCTGTACAGCACAGTGATTCAGTTATGTATGTATATGTGTGTGTGTGTGTGTGTGTGTGTATATATATATATATATATTCTTTTTCCATTATGTTTTATCAGAGGATATTGAATATAGTTCCCTGTGCTATACAGTGGGACCTGTTGTCTATCCCAATTTTTAATTTTAACAATGGAAAGATTCTTCTCCATCTCCCACCTCCATCATTCTCACTTTGCTCTTCTGGATCTGTCAAATCTGAACTATTTTCACCTTTTTCCTTCTCCCCCACATGTCCTCTGGCCCCAAAGTCTTGCCAGTCACTCTTCCATGAGGCCACCCCCAGGTCCACCGTCACACCCCGACGCACCTCAGCCTCGGCTTGTTCAGCAGATCCGCCTTCTCTTCTGTGGCCCACTGCCCGGGCCAATGTGGGGCTGATCCATTTCCAATGACTCTGTCTTCACATTGTTTCTCTGTTCAAGAACCTGCAGCGCCAGAGGCTCTCGTGGCCTCTCGACACCCCAGGCACCCTTTCCTTCCCAGCCAGTTACTGGTGTTTATGCACATGTGCACATGGTGTGCGGCTCTAGTGAGGACCACACAGTCTGGCCCCCCCATTCCAAGGCACCCCATCCCCCATCACAAGGGACTGATTTCCATGTGACTTCATTCTTTCCCAGGGCCACATGTGTTTGTTCGATCTTGCCTATCTAGACTATACATTTCTTTCTTTCTCTCTCTCTTTTTTGATGTAATATTCACAATTTTCCAAAAAGAAAACTCACCAAATGAGGAAAACAGAAACTTTTGTAAACTGATAAATTGCTTTTTTAAAAAAAATTGCAGTAAAAGTCTTTCCAATTGGTGAAAGTTAGAAGTATTATATGTACAAGGAAGCATAAGCTCTTTTATTCAGTATTGTGTTAGAGATTCTATATAGTGTAAGCATGATAAGAAAAAGATATAATAAAAGTTATAAATATTGGAGAGAAAGATCTTTGATTTCATATGATATAATTGACTATGATTATAAAAAATCTAAAAGAATCTATTGCCAGAATAATTCGTCTTACTGAATTTGTGAGAGAGCTTGGCAATTGTATATAAAATCATTGTACAATATGTATGTATTTTCACATACAAGAAAGAAAATGTTAACATATAATTTAATAAACATGTAATTTACAATAGCAAGCAAGTACCTAGAAGCAAATCTAACAATTACAAAGCTTTACACTAGAACAGCAACAAAGATCTAAATAAGTTGAAAGATTTTTACAGACATTTCATGGAAAAGGATAAACATTGCAAAGATGTCACCTCTTTCTAAATTGATCTATAGATTTAATGCAATCCAGTTAATATCTCAATAGACTTTCTCATGGAATTTTATAAACTCTTTAAGTACATATATATGTATATATACACAACATGAACATGAGTATTATCATGTAGATACGTGTGTGTGTATACTTGTAAGCCACCAGCTCACCTGGTGGCTCAGCGGTAAAGAATCGCCTGCAGTGCAGAAGACGCAGGAGATTTGGGTTTGATCCCCAGGTCAGGAAGATCCCCTGGAGAAAAATGTCAACCCATTCAAGTATTCTTGCCTGGAAAATCCCATGGACAGAGGAGCCTAGTGGGCTACAGTCCATAGGGTTGCAGAGTTGGACACGACTGAGTGACTGAGCACTCATGTACACATAGGAAAGAGAAAAGGCTTGAGAATTTTTTTAACTTAAAATGACTAAACTGGGGGAGAGGACTGCCTCTGAAGGAGACAAAGTCTATGAAAAAGTCAGATCATTAAGGCAGTGTGGTGCTGGCATACGGATGAAACCAAAGAGAAAGCCAGAAACAGATCTGCATTATATATATGTGACATTGAGTCACTAGAAAAATGAGACTAGACTACATTTCTTAAAACCTAAATCTTGTCTTGCTTTTGGTTCCTAACCCAAGAAGTAGTTCCTATAATGCTGTGTGCACCAAAGTGCTTAATAAATGCTCATTAAATGGAAGAACAAATAACTTGATTTGAGATCAAACTCTGAAACATTTTTATTAAATAATTATGCATGGAGTTAAAATTTAAATCTAAGATGGACTGATATTTTGTGTTCACAGAAAATCCAAGAATTTCATCCTAATTTTGATCCACTCATTAATAATACTTGGGTCAACAGATTCCGAGCACAGAGACGGTTTCAACAAGCGGCTCGCAAGGTAAGTCTCAGCACCACGTTTAAGTTTTCCTGTGTTTAACAATGGGAAATTGAGCAATGAGTTTTTTTATAACAACTTTATTGAGATGCAATTCACATGCCATAAAATTCACTCCTATACAGTATACAATTCTCTAGTTTTTTGTATAGTGCAGAGTGGTACAGAGACCTTCCCTAGTGGTTCAGTGATAAAGAATCTGCCTGCAATGCAGGAGCCACAGGAGATGCAGATTCGATCCCTGGATCAGGAAGGTCCCTTGGAGAAGGAAATGG
Organism: Bos indicus x Bos taurus; assembly: GCF_003369695.1. Taxonomy (NCBI): domain Eukaryota; kingdom Metazoa; phylum Chordata; class Mammalia; order Artiodactyla; family Bovidae; genus Bos; species Bos indicus x Bos taurus. The sequence goes on from NC_040077.1 coordinate 71,337,656, forward strand.
CAATCCATGCTGGTATTCTTGCCTGGGAAATCCAATGGACAGAAGAGCCTGGTGGGATCTAGTCCATAGGATCATAAACAGTTGAACACAGCTGAAGTGACTTAGCACACAGAGTGGTGTAGCCCTCACCACTATCCAATTTTCAGTTTAGTTCAGTTCAGTCACTCAGTCATGTCCGACTCTTTGCGACCCTGTGGACTGCAGCACAGCAGGCTTCACTGTCCATCACCAACTCCCGGAGTTTACTCAAACTCATGTCCATTGAGTTGGTGATGCCATCCAACCATCTCATCCTCTGCCATCCCCTTCTCCTCCTGCCTTCAATCTTTCCTAGCATCAGGGTCTTTTCTAAGTCAGTTCTTCACATCAGGTGGCCAAAGTATTGGAGTTTCAGCTTCAGCATCAGTCCTTTCAATGAATAATCAGGACTAATTTCCTTTAGGATGAACTGGTTGGATCTCCTAGCTGTCCAAGGGACTCTCAAGAGTCTTCTCCAACACCACAGTTCAAAAGCATCAGTTCTTTGGCCTTCAGCTTTCTTTATAGTCCAACTCTCACAGCCATACATGACTACTGGAAAAACCATAGCTTTGACTAGATGGACCTTTGTTGGCAAATTAATGCCTCTGCTTTGTAATATGCTGTCTAGGTTGGTCATAACTTTTCTTCCAAGGAGCAAGTGTCTTTTAATTTCATGGCTGCAGTCACCATCGACAGTGATTTTGGAGCCCCCAAAAATAAAGTCTGTCACTGTTTCCATTGTTTCTCCATCTATTTGCCATTAAGGGATGGGCTGGATGCCATGATCTTAGTTTTCTGAATGTCAAGTTTTGTTTTTTTTTTGAATGTCAAGTTTTAAGCCAACTTTTTCACTGTCTTCTTTCACTTTCAAGAGGCTCTTTAGTTCTTCTTTGCTTTCTGCCATAAAGGTGGTGTCATCTGCATATCTGAAGCTATTGATATTTCTCCTGGCAATCTTGATTCCAGCTTGTGATTCATCCTGTCCAGCATTTCTCATGATGTACTCTGCATATAAGTTAAATAACCTGGGTGACAATATACAGCCTTGATGTATATTGATGTATCTCCTTTCCTGATTTGAAACCAGTCTGTTGTTCCATGTCCAGTTCTAACTGCTGCTTCTTAACCTGCATACAGATTTCTCAGGAGGCAGGTAAGATGGTCTGGTGTTCCCATCTCTTTAAGAATTTTCCACAGTTTGTTGTGATCCACACAGTCAAAGGCTTTGGCATAGTCAATAAAGCAGAAGTAGGTGTTTTTCTGGAACTCTCTTGCTTTTTGGATGATCCAGCAGATGTTGGCAGTTTGATCTCTGGTTCTCTGCCTTTTCTATAACCAGCTTGAACATCTGGAAGTTCACGGTTCTTATACTGTTGAAGCCTGGCTTGGAGAATTTTGAGCATTACTTTGCTAGCATGTGAGATGAGTGCAATTGTGCGGTAGTTTGAGCATTTTTTGACATGGCCTTTCTTTGGGATTGGAATGAAAATGGACCTTTTCCAGTCCTGTAGCCACTGCTGAGTTTTCCAAATTTGCTGGAAGATTGAGTGCAGCACTTTCATAGCATTATTTTTTAGGATTTGAAATAGCTCAACTGGCATTCCATCACCTCCACTAGCTTTGTTCCTAGTGATGTTTCCTAAGGCCCACTTGACTTCACATTCCAGGATGTCTGGGTCTAGGTAAGTGATCATACCATCTTGATTATCTGGGTCATGAAGATCTTTTTTGTATAGTTCTTTCGTGTATTCTTGCCACGTCTTCTTATTATCTTCTGCTTCTATTAGGTCCATACCGTTTCTTTCCTTTTTTTGTGCCCATCTTTGCATGAAAAGTTCCCTTGGTATCTCTAATTTTCTTGAGATCTCTAGTCTTTTCCATCCTATTATTTTCCTCTATGTCTTTGCATCGATCACTGAGGAAGGCTTTATTATCTCTCCTTGCTATTCTTTGGAACTCTGCATTCAAATGTGTATATCTTTCCTTTTCTCCTTTGCCTTTCTCTTCTCTTCTTTTCATAGCTATTTGTAAGGCCTCCTCAGACAACCATTTTGCCTTTTTGCATTTCTTTTTCTCAGGGATGGTCTTGATCACTGCTTCCTATACAATGTCACGAACCTCTGTCCATAGTTCTTCAGGCACTCTATCAGATCTAATCCCTTGAATCTATTTGTCACTTCTACTGTTAATCGTAAGGGATTTGATTTAGGTCCAATTTTAGGACATTTTTATCACTGGCTAAAGAAACCCTGTTCCCCTCAATAGTCACTCTAGCCCTCCAGTCACTGTCCACTTTCTGTCTATGTGGATTTTCATATTCTGGACATTTCATATGTGTAAAATCATATAGTACACAAACTTTTGTAACTAGCTTCTCTCACTTAACATCTTTTCAAGGTTCATCCGTGGTACAGCAGGTTTCAACATCTTTTCAAGGTTCATCCGTGGTACAGCAGGTTTCAGTACCTCATTCCTTTTTCAGGATGAATTGTGTTCAGTCATATGGAAATACCACACTCTTTTTTTCTAGTTACTGGTTGAAACATTGCAGCTGTACCTGTTTTTGGCTATTGTGATGGGAATAGGATGTCACAAACATTTATGTACAAGTTTGTGGACTTATCTTCAGTTCCTGCGGTGTGTCCATCTAGGAGTTGCATTAATGGGCCATATGGAAACTCTAGAACCATAGGATGCTGGTTAGTTATTCCTAGAGAGCATCATGGGGTGTTCTTGTGGGATATGGACTCTGACATCCAGGCTGCAGCTCTGCTTTCAAGGTGTGTCCTCTCACCACCTGGCTTCTTCACCCTTACATTCGTCTCCAGCCAGCACATTTCCCGTGATCAGGAACAAATGAAGATCTGTTGGTCTCTAAGGTCAGTAAAGGGTGTGAGTGACCCCTGGTCTGGCTATCTACTCCCCTCCCCAGCTGCCCCATCCTCTGTGTGATCCTAGACCTCATCTGCTTCCTAAACATCAGCTCCTTATCTACTTCCTCCTCACTGTTCACTCAGAATGCCAGTCCATCTCACCTCCCTCTGTTCACAGCTGGCCTTCAGGCAGCTCAGCCTACCCCTCCTCCAACAAACTGTCCTGTAAGCCTCAGCACTTAGCCATCTTGGGGGGCCCTCTTGCATCTTATGCTGCCTGTCGACCTCTGGGGTGTGGCTGCCTGGGGAGCAGAATCCCCCTCCAGGAGGGAAGCAGTGGTTAAGACTTGGGCTCTGGCCTGGGGTGCTTGCCCTCCGTTGCTGGTGCTACTTCTTTTTCTGCATGCATGCCTAGTTGCTTCAGTCTTGTCTGATTCTTTTCAACTCTATGGACTGTAGCCCACCAGGCTCCTCTGTCCGTGGGATTCTCCAGGCAAGAATACTGGAGTGGGTTGCCATGCCCTCCTCCATGGGATCTTCCTGACCCAGGGATCGAACCCACCTCCCTTACATCTCCTGCATTGACAGGTGATTTCTTTACCACTAGTGCCACCTTTACTCCAGTATAGCTTTTTTAATTTTTAATTTTGCAAACTTTACTTATTTATTTATTATTAATTTTTGAAATTTATTTTTGGCTGGGCTGGGTCTTTGTTGCTTTGTGAGGGTTTTCTCTAGTTGCAGTGAGCAGGGGCTACTCTTTTTTGGAGTACACGAGCTTCTCATTGTGCTGGCTTCTTTTGTTGTCGAACACAGGCTCTAGATCTGGGATTCAGTAGTTGCAGTGTAGAGGCTCTCAGGTATTCAGGCTTCGCAGTTGCAGCACAGGGGCTCAGTAGTTGTGGCTCGTGGGGTCTCTAGCACAGGCTCAGTAATTGTGGTGCACGGGCTTAGGTGCTCCATGGCATGTGGAATATTTCTGAAGCAGGGATCAAACCCATCTCTCCTGCACTGACAGGTAGATTCTTATCTACTGCACCACTGGGGAGTCCAAGTACAATTGATTTACAATGTCATGTTGATTTCTGCTGTACAGGAAAGTGATTCAGTTACACATACATATGTATTCTTGCTCATATTCTTTTCCATGTGGTTTTTCACAGACTGTTGAATATAGTTCCCTATACTATACAGTAGGACCTTGTTGTGTATCCATTCTGTATACAATAGTTTGCATCTGCTAATCCCAAACTCCCAATCACCCCTCCCCCAACCCCCTCCCCCTTGGCAACTACCAGTCTGTTCTCTGTGTCTGAGTCTGTTTCTGTTTCGTAGATAAGTTCATTTGTGTCACAATTCAGATTCTACATATAAGTGGTATCATATGATATTTGTCTTTCTGTGTCTGACTTACTTCACTTAATATGATAATCTCTAAATCCATCTGTATTGCTGCAAATGACATTATTTTACTCTTTTTTGTGGCTGAGTAGTATTCCATTGTATATGTGTACCACATCTTCTTTACCCATTAATCTTTCTGAGGACTTTTAGGTTATTTCTTTTCAGCTCTTGTAAATAGTGCTGCTGTGAACATAGGGATGCATGTGTCTTTTCAAATTAGAGTTTTCTCCAGATATCTGCCCAGGAGTGGGATTGCTGGATCATATGATACCTCTATTTATAGTTTTTTGAGGATTTCCATACTGTTCTCCACAGTGGCTGCACCAGTTTCCATTCCCAGCTTGGTGCTACTTCTCATGAGCTTTTCAGTCTTGGTAAAGTTCCATGATCTGTGTCCTCTGTCTCCTCATCTGTCACTGAGGACACCAGTGAGAGCTGTCTCAGGGCTGTCAGAAAAGTTAAGTGAGTCAACACGTAGAAGATGTTTACACTGTGGGTATCTTCCAGGCAGCGCTTGCAGCCTGGGCTGAAACTAGTCCTGGTGGATAGAGCAGAGCTCACTGCGTCAGTGACCTGCTCCCCGACCTCCCAGGCCCTGTAACCGGTGTCCCTGCTAGGGCTTTGTCTAGGTGGCTCTGTGCCCATGGAGGACAGAGGTGGCCACAAGACACTACTTGCTAGCAGGACTCCCACTGCCAACCCAGCCACTTGCTCTGGACCAGCCCGCCTGGCTCAGCAGTGTGTGTCTGGCTTTGAGTGGCATTTCTGTCTTTTCTGCACACTTCCCAGAAGGTATTGTCACTTAGATATGCAAACCTGTCCCCAGCCTCATGGCTCTGCCATCTCCTTGGCTCAGCCATCTCCTCGGCTCAGCCACACCCCGTCATCTCTCACCTGGACCACCTCAGTCCAGGCCTCCCTAAGCCTGGACAAGATTGGACCTCTCCCCAGGGAAACCCTCTGAAAGCCCCCATTGCAACTGGAATAAAATGCGTAACTCCTATCACAATGACAAGGCCATCCTGGGTTTCTCTCTGTCCTTTAAGCTTGTTTCCTTTGTTTCCGAGTCAGGATCTTTGCACCTGCTACTTCCTCTGCTTAGAGCTTTCTTTCCAGGGCCACTGTCTCCTCATTGTTCAAGTCTTAGATCAAACTTAACCTTGGAGAGGCCATCCTTACATCCCTCACAAGAGGCCAGACACCCCACCCCCAGCCCCTCAGTCATGCCCTCATGTGTTCACTCTTTTTTATTTTATTTATGGTATTTATCCTGTCTATTGTCATCCTGTTATACATACAGACACACGCACAGAACATCAGCTCTGTGTAGGCAAGGCATCCATTTCTCCACACTATGTCTGCAGTTCCTTGAGCAGGACTGTCCGCAGAGTAGCTGTGTCATAATATTCCATAAATGACAAAGTCTGTCCCCAGATGGAAAGGAGCATGATCTGTGACATCAGCAGGCCCCCAACTCGATGTGCAGGGAGCACAGCTCCAGCAGCATCTGCTCTGGACGCAAAGCCTGGGAGCGTACAGCCAGCATTGCCCCAACCCACTGCCAGGCTTCTAAAGAATCCTCCACTCAGTTTGTCCTTCAATTCTGATAATAACACAACAGCAGTGTCACTATTCAGATTCACCCTGGAACTTGTCGCTCTTTCCACTCTGGAAATTTGAGAAAACTGAAGCTCGTAAACTGGGTGGGTCAAGGCCCAGTAACAGCCTGGTCTCTGTATCCAGGCGGGTCTGCACTGCCCGGACCTTGGCACCTGCAGCCTTGTCTAAGGCAGCGTGTAACGTCCTGGGAATTCCCAGGTGGGCTCAGCTCCTGGTTGTGGTTGTGGAAAGTGAGCTGAATTGAATGCCAAAGCGAGCACTGATTAATAATGTGAAATCATTATTCTTTCTAATTCCAGGTCTTGATTCATCGCCGCTTGCTTACTATGCTGAATGCCGTCCGTAACATACAGAAAGACATCATTATGAAAAGGTTCACTCAGGAAAGACAGTCCATGGCACAAGGTAGAGCAGCTGCCAACAGCTGTGTTTCATCAGCATACACCCTAAGCAGGGGGCTTCTCTGTGATGAAGTTAGCTTTCATAAATCACATATACTGGATTTTTTTAAATTATTGAAGTATAATTGACTTACAATGCTGTGTTAATTCTGCTGTACAGCAAAGTGATTCTGTTATACATAAATATACATTTTTTAGAAAATTGTTTCCCATTGTGGTTTATCACAGGATAGTGAATATAGTTCCCTGTGCTATATAATAGGACCTTGTTTATCCATTCTGCACACAATAGTTTGCTTCTGCTAACTCCAAACTCCCATTCCATCTCTCCCCACACCTGCAAGGTCCCCTGCACCTTGACAACCACAGGTCTTTTCTCTTTCTGTTTTGTAGATAAGTTCATGTGTCATATTTTAGATTCAACATATAAGTATATATATGGTATTTGTCTTCCTCTTTCTGACTTACTTAGTGATAATCTCCAAGTACATCCATGTTGCTGCAAGTGGCATTTTTATTCTTTTTTGTGGCTGAGTAATATTCCATTTTATATATATATATATATATATATATATATATATGCCATATTTTTTTTATCCATTCATGTGTCAATGGACATTTAGATTGCATCCATGTCTTAACTGTTGTAAATGGTGCTGCTATGAACATAGCACATTTTATTACATTTTAATTATTCTTTTTTCCTCCTATATTATTTTATCTCTGATACTGACATTTCTAATAAACTCTTTAAAAAAATCATAAAATTTACCTGTGAGTTAAATGTGGACACCTGTAAAATGACTTTATATGTTTCTTTAATTTAATCTTTCTCTTTGCTGACAAGGACAAAGAATATTCATCAGAGATACTTTCATTAAGAATTACAGTTTTAGGGGAACTTCTGATTCAAGATAGGCAGAGTAGAATGATGTGCGCTCATCTCCTTTTGCGAGAACACCAAAATCACAACTAGCTGTTGAACAACCATTGAGAGGAGAACACTGGAACCCACCAAAAAAAGATAACCTGTGTCCAAAGACAAAGAAGAAGCTGCAGCAAGATGGTAGGAGGGGCACAATCATAATAAAATCAAATTCCATACCCACTGGGTGGGCAACCCACAGACTGGAGAAAAATAATACCAAAGAGGCTCTCACTCTCTCTTATGAAGTTTCTGAACCCCATTTCAGGCTTCCAGCCTGGGGATCCTACAAAGGGACTGAATCCCCAGGGAATCTGACCTTGAAGGCCAGTGGGATTTGATTATAGGACTTCCACAAGACTTCAGGGAAGAGACTCGAGTCTTGGAGGGCACAAACAAAATTTTGCACACACCAAGACCCAGAGGACAGGAGCAGTGACCCCACAGGAGACTGAACCAAAACTACTTGTTAGTGTTGGAGAGCCTCCTGTGGAGGTGTGGGTAGGCAGGGGCTCACCACAGGGACAGGGCACTGGCAGCAGCAGTCTGGGAAGGCCCCCCGTGGCATAAACCCTCTTGGAGTTCACTACTAACCCTACCACGTAACTCAGCTGGTAAAGAATCCACCTGCAATGCAGGAGACCTGGGTTCAATCCCTGGGTTGGGAAGATCCTCTGGAGAAGGAAATGGCTACCCACTCTAGTATTCTGTCCTGAAGAATTCGTCCATGGGATCACAGAGTCGGACAGACTGAGTGACTTTCACTTTCACTTTCAAAAAAAGAGCCTCTAGACCCCAAGGCTGGGTTGCCTCAGGCCAAACAACTAACAGGGAGGGATTGTTAGTTGAATTAAAGTTTTAAAGTTTTACTGAGCAAGGGCCTACCCACCAGAGCAACACTTAGCTTTTCCTGCCCTCTCCTTCCCATCAAGAAGCTTACAGAAACCTCTTAGCCTCCTTCATCAAAGGACAAGCAGAAGAATCAAGAAGAACCACAATCCCATAGCAGCTAGAACAAAAATCACATTACAGAAAGTTAATCAGGATGAAAAAGCAGAGAGTTATGTCCCAGATGAAGGGACAAAATAGAACTCCAGAAAAACAACTAAATGGAGATAGCAACCTTTCAGAAAAAGAATTCAGAATAATGATAGTAAAGATGATCCAGGATTTTGGAAACAGAATGGAGAAGATGTAAGAAATGTTACCAAAGACCTACAAGAACTAAAGAACAAATAAACAGAGATGAACACTAGAAGGAATCAATGGCAGAATAACTGAGACAGAAGAACAGATAGGTGACCTGGAGGACAGAATGGTGGAAATCACTGATAGAGCAGAATATAGGAAAAAAGAATGAAAAGAAATGAAGACAGTTTAAGAGACCTCTGGGGAAACATTAAATGCACCAGCATTGGGGGAGGAGCTAAGATGGCGGAGGAGTAAGACGGGGAGAACACTTTTTCCCCCACAAATTCATCAAAAGAACATTTAAACGCCGAGTAAATTCCACAAAACAACTTCTGAATGCCGGCAGAGGACATCAGGCACCCAGAAAAGCAACCCAAGTCTTCAAAAGGAGATTTTTAATTTATGCTTTTTGGTATTTGTTATCAATTTTGTACCTATATTTTCTTTATAATTTTTGCAACTTTGTTTTTGTTTGTTTGTTTGTTTGTTTCTCTCTTTCTTTTTCTTCTTTTTTTTAACATTGTATTTTTGAAATTCCAAACTCTACTCTAGATGTTTAACTTTTGCTTTTTGGTATTTGTTATCAATTTTGTACCTATATTTTCTTTATAATTTTGCGACTTTGTTTTTGTTTGTTTTTCCTCTCTTTCTTTTCCTTCTTTTCTTTAACATTGTATTTTTGAAAGTCCAAACTCTACTCTAGATTTTTAATTTTTGCTTTTATGTATTTGTTACCAATTTTGTACCTTTAAGAACCCAATCTTCAGTACCCATTTTCCATTAGGGAGCGAGATTACTGGCTTGACTGCTCTATCTCCCTTTGGACTCTCCTTTTTCTCCACCAGGTCGCCTGTGTCTCCTCCCTAACCCCTCTCTACTCTACCCAACTCTGTGAATTTCTGTGTGTTCCAGACGGTGGAGAACACTTAGGGAACTGATTACTGGCTGGATCTGTCTCCCTCCTTTTCATTTCCCCCTTTTATCCTCCTGGCCACCTCTGTCTCCTTCCTCCTTCTTCTCTTCTCTCTATAACTCCGTGAACATCTCTGAGCGGTCCAGTTGTGGAGTGCACATAAGGAAGTGATTACTGGCTAGCCCACTCTCTCCTCTGTTGATTCCACCTCATCTCATCCGGGTCACCTTAACTCCCTCCTCCCTCTTCTCTTCTCCATGTAACGCTGTGAACCTCTCTGGGTGACCCTCATGGTGGAGAAACTTCTCATCTTTAACATAGATGTTTTATCAATGGTGCTGTATAGAAGGAGAAGTTTTGAAACTACTGTAAAAATAAGACCGATAACTGAAAGCAGGAGGCTTAAGTCCAAGCCCTGACTCCAGGGAACTCCCGACTCCAGGGATCATTAATTGACAGGAGTTCATCAAACGCCTCCATACATACACTGAAACCAAGCACCACACAAGAGCCAACAATTTCCAGGGCAAGACATACCAAGCAAATTCTCCAGCAACACAGGAACACAGCCCTGAGCTCCAAGATACAGGCTGCCCAAAGTCACCCCAAAACCATAGACATCTCATAACTCATTACTGGACACTTCATTGCACTCCAGAGAGAAGAAATCCAGCTCCACCCACCAGAACACCGACACAAGCTTCCCTAACCAAGAAACCTTGACAAGCCACCTGTACAAACCCACACACAGCGAGGAAACGCCACAATAAAGAGAACTCCACAAACTGCCAGAATACAGAAAGGATACCCCAAACTCAGCAATTTAAACAAGATGAAGAGACAGAGGAATACCCAGCAGATAAAGGAACAGGATAAATGCCCACCAAACCAAACAAAAGAGGAAGAGATAGGGAATCTACCTGATAAAGAATTCCAAATAATGATAGTGAAATTGATCCAAAATCTTGAAATCAAAATGGAATCACAGATAAATAGCCTGGAGACAAGGATTGAGAAGATGCAAGAAAGGCTTAACAAGGACCTAGAATAAATTAAAAAAAGAGTCAATATATAATGAATAATGCAATAAATGAAATCAAAAACACTCTGGAGGCAACAAATAGTAGAATAACAGAGGCAGAAGATAGGATTAGTGAATTAGAAGATAGAATGGTAGAAATAAATGAATCAGAGAGGGAAAAAGAAAAACAAATGAAAAGAAATGAGGACAATCTCAGAGACCTCCAGGACAATATTAAACGCTACAACATTCGAATCATAGGGGTCCCAGAAGAAGAAGACAAAAAGAAAGACCATGAAAAAATACTTGAGGAGATAATAGTTGAAAACTTCCCTAAAATGGGGAAGGAAATAATCACTGAAGTCCAAGAAACCCAGAGAGTCCCAAACAGGATAAACCCAAGGCAAAACACCCCAAGACACATATTAGTCAAATTAACAAAGATCAGACACAAAGAACAAATATTAAAAGCAGCAAGGGAAAAACAACAAATAACACACAAGGGAATTCCCATAAGGATAACAGCTGATCTTTCAATAGAAACTCTTCAAGCCAGGAGGGAATGGCAAGACATACTTAAAGTGAGGAAAGAAAATAACCTACAGCCCAGATTATTTTGTACCCAGCAAGGATCTCATTCAAATATGAAGGAGAAATCAAAAGCTTTACAGACAAGCAAAAGCTGAGAGAATTCTGCACCACCAAACCAGCTCTCCAACAAATACTAAAGGATATTCTCTAGACAGGAAACACAAAAAACGGTGTATAAATTCGAACCCAAAACAATAAAGTAAATGGCAACGGGATCATACTTATCAGTAATTACCTTAAACGTAAATGGGTTGAATGCCCCAACCAAAGGACAAAGACTGGCTGAATGGATACAAAAATAAGACCCCTACATATGCTGTCTACAAGAGACCCACCTCAAAACAGGGAACACATACAGACTGAAAGTGAAGGGCTGGAAAAAGATTTTCCATGCAAATAGGGACCAAAAGAAAGCAGGAGTAGCAATATTCATATCAGATAAAATAGACTTTAAAACAAAGGCTGTGAAAAGAGACAAAGATGGTCACTACATAATGATCAAAGGATCAATCCAAGAAGAAGATATAACAATTATAAATATATATGCACCCAACACGGGAGCACTGCAATATGTAAGACAAATGCTAACAAGTATGAAAGGAGAAATTAACAATAACACAATAATAGTGGGAGACTTTAATACCCCACTCACACCTATGGATAGATCAACTAAACAGAAAATTAACAAGGAAACACAAACGTTAAACAATACAATAGACCAGTTAGACCTAATTGATATCTGTAGGACATTTCATCCCAAAACAATGAATTTCACCTTTTTCTCAAGCACACATGGAACCTTCTCCAGGATAGATCACATCCTGGGCCATAAATCTAGCTTTGGTAAATTCAAAAAAATTGAAATCATTCCAAGCAGCTTTTCTGACCACAATGCAGTAAGATTAGATCTCAATTACAGGAGAAAAACTATTAAAAATTCCAACATATGGAGGCTGAACAACACGCTGCTGAATAACCAACAAATCACAGAAGAAATCAAAAAAGAAATCAAAATTTGCATAGAAATGAATGAAAATGAAAACACAACAACCCAAAACCTGTGGGACACTGTAAAAGCAGTCCTAAGGGGAAAGTTCATAGCAATACAGGCATACCTCAAGAATCAAGAAAAAAGTCAAATAAATAACCTAACTCTACACCTAAAGCAACTAGAAAAGGAAGAAATGAAGAACCCCAGGGTTAGTAGAAGGAAAGAAATCATAAAAATTAGGGCAGAAATAAATGCAAAAGAAACAAAAGAGACCATAGCAAAAATCAACAAAGCCAAAAGCTGGTTCTTTGAAAGGACAAATAAAATTGACAAACCATTAGCCAGACTCATCAAGAAACAAAGGGAGAAAAATCAAATCAATAAAATTAGAAATGAAAATGGAGAGATCACAACAAACAACACAGAAATACAAAGGATCATAAGAGACTACTATCAACAATTATATGCCAATAAAATGGACAACATGGAAGAAATAGACAAATTCTTAGAAAAGTACAACTTTCCAAAACTGGACCAGGAAGAAATAGAAAATCTTAACCGACCCATCACAAGCACGGAAATTGAAACTGTAATCAAAAATCTTCCAGCAAACAAAAGCCCAGGTCCAGACGGCTTCACAGCTGAATTCTACCAAAGATTTAGAGAAGAGCTAACATCTATCCTACTCAAACTCTTGCAGAAAATTGCAGAGGAAGGTAAACTTCCAAACTCATTCTATGAGGCCACCGTCACCCTAATACCAAAACCTGACAAAGATCCCACAAAAAAAGAAAACTACAGGCCAATATCACTGATGAACATAGATGCAAAAATCCTTAACAAAATTTTAGCAATCAGAATCCAACAACACATTAAAAAGATCATACACCATGACCAAGTGGGCTTTATCCCAGGGATGCAAGGATTCTTCAATATCTGCAAATCAATCAACGTAATACACATTAACAAATTGAAAAATAAAAATCATATGATTATCTCAATAGATGCAGAGAAAGCCTTTGACAAAATTCAACACCCATTTATGATATAAACTCTCCAGAAAGCAGGAATAGAAGGAACATACTCAACATAATAAAAGGTATATATGACAAACCCACAGCAAACATTATCCTCAATGGTGAAAAATTGAAAGCACTTCCTCTAAAGTCAGGAACAAGACAAGGGTGCCCACTTTCACCATTACTATTCAACATAGTTTTGGAAGTTTTGGCCACAGCAATCAGAGCAGAAAAAGAAATAAAAGGAATCCAAATTGGAAAAGAAGAAGTAAAACTCTCACTGTTTGCAGATGACATGATCCTCTACATAGAAAACCCTAAAGACTCCACCAGAAAATTATTAGAACTAATCAATGATTATAGTTAAATTGCAGGATATAAAATCAACACACAGAAACCCCTTGCATTCCTATACACTAATAATGAGAAAACAGAAAGAGAAATTAAGGAAACAATTCCATTCACCATTGCAATGGAAAGAATAAAATACTTAGGAATAAATCTACCTAAAGAAACTAAAGACCTATATATAGAAAACTATAAAACACTGGTGAGAGAAATCAAAGAAGACACTAATAGATGGAGAAATATACCATGTTCATGGACTGGAAGAATCAATATAGTGAAAATGAATATACTACCCAAAGCAATTTATAGATTCAATGCAATCCCTATCAAGCTACCAATGGTATTCTTCACAGAGCTAGAACAAATAATTTCACAATTTGTATGGAAATACAAAAAACCTCGAATAGCCAAAGCGATCTTGAGAAAGAAGAATGGAACTGGAGGAATCAACCTACCTGACTTCAGGCTCTATTACAAAGCCACAGTCATCAAGACAGTATGGTACTGGCACAAAGACAGAAATATAGATCAATGGAACAAAATAGAAAGCCCAGAGATAAATCCACGCACATATGGACACCTTATCTTTGACAAAGGAGGCAAGAATATACAATGGATTAAAGACAATCTCTTTAACAAGTGGTGCTGGGAAAACTGGTCAACCACTTGTAAAAGAATGAAACTAGAGCACTTTCTAACACCATACACAAAAGTAAACTCAAAATGGATTAAAGATCTAAATGTAAGACCAGAAACTATAAAACTCCTAGAGGAGAACATAGGCAAAACACTCTCCGACATACATCACAGCAGGATCCTCTATGACCCACCTCCCAGAATATCAGAAATAAAAGCAAAAATAAACAAATGGGACCTAATTAACCTTAAAAGCTTCTGCACATCAAAGGAAACTATAAGCAAGGTGAAAAGACAGCCTTCAGAATGGAAGAAAATAATAGCAAATGAAGCAGCTGACAAACAACTAATCTCAAAAATATATAAGCAACTTCTACAGCTCAATTCCAGAAAAATAAATGACCCAATCAAAAAATAGGCCAAATAACTAAATAGACATTTCCCCAAAGAAGACATACAGATGGCTAACAAACACATGAAAAGATGCTCAACATCACTCATTATCAGAGAAATGCAAATCAAAACCACTATAAGGTACCATTTCACTCCAGTCAGAATGGCTGCGATCCAAAAGTCTACAAGCAATAAATGCTGGAGAGGGTGTGGAGAAAAGGGAACCCTCTTACACTGTTGGTGGGAATGCAAACTAGTACAGCCACTATGGAGAACAGTGTGGAGATTCCTTAAAAAACTGGAAATAGAACTGCCTTATGATCCAGCAATCCCACTGCTGGGCATACATACTGAGGAAACCAGAATTGAAAGAGACACATGTACCCCAGTGTTCATCACAGCACTGTTTATAATAGCCAGGACATGGAAGCAACCTAGATGTCCATCAACAGATGAATGGATAAGAAAGCTGTGGTACATATACACAATGGAGTATTACTCAGCCATTAAAAAGAATGCATTTGAATCAGTTCTAATGAGGTGGATGAAACTGGAGCCTATTATACAGAGTGAAGTAAGCCAGAAAGAAAAACACCAATACAGTATACTAACACATATATATGGAATTTAAAAAGATGGTAACAATAACCCTGTGTACAAGACAGCAAAAGAGACACTGATGTATAGAACAGTCTTTTGGACTCTGTGGGAGAGGGAGAGGGTGGGATGATTTGGGAGAATGGCATTGAAATACATATATCATATATGGAACGAGTTGCCAGTCCAGGTTCGATGCATGATACTGGATGCTTGGGGCTGGTGCACTGGGATGACCCACAGGGATGGTATGGGGAGGGAGGAGGGTTCAGGATGGGGGACACATGTATACCTGTGGTGGATTCATTTCAATATTTGGCAAAACCAATACAATGTTGTAAAGTTTAAAAATAAAATAAAATTTTTTAAAAAAATGCACCAGCATTCACATTACAGGGGAGAAGAGAGAAAGAAAGGACCCAAGAAAATATTTGAAGATAATAGATGAAAAGTTCCCTAACATAGGAAATAGTCAACCAAATCCAGGAAGCAGAGTTCCAAGCAGGATGAACACAAGGAGGAAAAAGATACATAGTAATTAAAGTGACAAAAATTAAAGACAAAAGAATAAAAGCAACAAGGGAAAAAGGACAAATAACATACATATAAGGGAACCTCCATCAGGTTATCAGCTGATTTCTCAACAGAGTCTCTATGAGCCAGAAGGAAATGGCATGATATACTTAAAGTGATAAAAGGGAAGAATCTACAACCAAGAATACTCTACCCAGCAAGATTTTCCTTCAGACTTGATGGAGAAGTCAAAAACTTTCCAGACAAGCAAAAGTTAAGAGAATTCAGCACCACCAAACCAGCTTTACAACAAAAGCTAAAGGAACTTCTCTAGGCATGAAACACAAGAGAAGGAAAAGACCTGCAGAAAATAAACCCAAAACAATTAAGAAAATGGTAACAGGATCATTGAAGTGAAGTGAAGTCGCTCAGTCATGTCTGACTCTTTGCAATCCCATGGACTGTAGCCTACAAGGCTCCTCTGTCCATGGAATTTTCCAGGCAAGAGTACTGGAGTGGGTTGCCATTTCCTTCTCCAGGGAATCTTCCCAAGCCAGGGATTGAACCTGGGTTGCCTGCATTGCAGGCAGATGCTTTACCATCTGAGCCACCAGGGAATTGAGAAATATCAGTAACCTCAGATATGCAGATGACACCACCCTTATGGCAGAAAGCGAAGACGAATTAAAGGGCCTCTTGATGAAGGTAAAAAAACTGGCTTAAAACTCAACATTCAGAAAACGAAGATCATGGCATCCAGTCCCATCACTTCATGGCAAATAGATGGGGAAACAACTAGAAACAGTGGTGGATTTTATTTTCTTGGGCTCCAAAATCACTGCAAATGGTGACTGCAGCCATGAAATTAAAAGACGCTTTCTCCTTGGAAGAAAAGCAATGACAAACCTAGACAGCATATTAAAAAGCAGAGACATTGCTTTGCCTATTGCCAGGAGAAATACCAATAACGTCAGATATGCAGATGACACCACCCTTATGGCAGAAAGTGAAGAGGAACTAAAAAGCCTTTTGATGAAAGTGAAAGAGGAGAGTGAAAAAGTTGGCTTAAAGCTCAACATTCAGAAAACGAAGACCGTGACATCTGGTCCCATCACTTCATGACAAATAGATGGGGAAACAGTGGAAACAGTGTCAGACTTTTATTTTGGGGGGCTCCAAAATCACTGCAGATCGTGACTGCAGCCATGAAATTAAAAGATGCTTACTCCTTGGAAGGAAAGTTATGACCAACCTAGATAGCATATTCAAAAGCAGAGACATTACTTTGCCAACAAAGGTCTGTCTAGTCAAGGCTATGGTTTTTCCTGTGGTCATGTATGGATGTGAGAGTTAGACTGTGAAGAAGGCTGAACGCCAAAGAATTGATGCTTTTGAAGTGTGGTGTTGGAGAAGACTCTTGAGAGTCCCTTGGACTGCAAGGAGATCCAACCAGTCCATTCTAAAGGAGATCAGTCTTGGGTGTTCTTTGGAAGGAATGATGCTAAAACTGAAACTCCAATACTTTGGCCACCTCATGCGAAGAGTTGACTCATTGGAAAAGACTCTGATGCTGGGAGGGATTGGGGGCAGGAGGAGAAGGGGATGACAGAGGATGAGATGGCTGGATGGCATCACCGACTTGATAGATGTGAGTTTGAGTGACCTCCAGGAGTTGGTGATGGACAGGGAGGCCTGGCATGCTGCAATTCATGGAGTCACAAAGAGTCGGACACGACTGAGCGACTGAACTGAACTGAACTGAACAATGGTTCATATGGTCAAAGCTATGGTTTTTTCCATAAAGAGTTGGACCATAAAGAAGACTGAGCACTGAAGAACTCATGCCTTCAAACTGTGGTGCTGGAGAAGACTCTGCAGAGTCCCTTGGACAACAAGGAGACCAGTCAATCCTGAGGAAAATCAACCCTGAATATTCATTAGAAGGACTGATGCTGAAGCTGAAGCTCTAGTACTTTGACCACATGATGTGAAGAGCTAACTCATTGGAAAAGACCCTGATGCTGGGAAAGATGGAAAGCAGGAGGATACAGGAATGACAGAGGATGAGATGGTTGGATGGCATCTCCAAGTTGGGCATGTCCAAACTCAGTGGACATGAGTTTGAGCAAACTCTGGGAGATGGTGAAGGACAGGGAGCCTGGCATGCTACAGTCCATGGGGTTGCAAGAAGCTGAATACAACTGAGAGACTGAACAACAACAACAATAGGATCATATGTATCCATAATTACCTTCAGTGTAAATAGATTAAATTCACCAACCAAAAGACATAGACTGGCTGGGCATATCAAAACATGTGCATGTATGCACTTCTGTTTACCACATCACCCTGGTTGACCCCCCCCATACTTTATGTAATGATTTTATATTGTTAGGTTAATCATGTTCCCGTTATGGCTTGTAATTATTTATCTTTTATTTTTGGTTTGGCTATTGATTGTGAAAACTGATAAACATCTATTACCATTATGATTATGTAACTATTACTCACTTAATGCCATTGTATTATGATTAGTCAACAGAAAAATAGAGTTGTATATCACCAAAGCTATCAGCTACCATTTAATAGAAAAACCAGTAATCACTTTTTAAAATTGTCTTGGAATTTTTTGAAAAATACAAATGCCTAGGTATTGCTTTTGTTCTCCAAAGCTCCAGATACATTTCTAATGAGCAGCCATGTTTAAAAACAACTCGCCTATATGATGATCTTTTATCTAGTTTGTTTCACTTTTTCTGTTTCATATTCAGCACTCCCATTTTGTTTAGTTTATGTGTTCCAGTTTCTCCATCACTTTTTTTTTTTTCATCTTCTTTCTCAGCCTTTATCAAGAATAGTAGAAATGCTTTTATATACATATATATAATAGTATGTATAATATATATATTAGCAATCTTATGAATTTTTGCCTAACTTAAAAATTTATGACATTTTGATTCCAGTTGTTTGACTTAATGTTAATAGAATGCTAGATTTCTAATTTAAAAAAATAGATATGCAACAAGCAACAAAGGTTTATTATATAGCACAGGGAACTAGTCAATATCTTGTAATAACCTATAATGGAAAATAATCTCAATGATAATATATGTGCATATGTATAACTGGATCACCTTGCTGGGCACCTGAAATGTAAGTCAATTATACTTCAATATAATATACACATTAAGAAAAAGTTCTATGTAAAACAGCCTCAGAATGCAAAATAACCCATTAAATAAATACCAACAGTAGTATTAAAAAAAAAGAATTATGGTGTTTTGGAAGTAAAAGTAAAAATTTTTTTTAAATTGGAGGAGTTGAGGTAAAGAACAAATGAGAAACAAAGAACAAGACTACACACATACATATGTACGCACATACATGTTGTTTTTTAAATGGCCTGTGGCCAGGCCCCAGTAACTGGTATGTAGCAAATACACAGCTAAAAAGATGGTGGTTTCACAAAAGTGCCTTGAGACTCTCCAGAAGTGCTGTTCTGTTTTTCACCTGCAGACAAGAGCTTCAAATACCACCTGGGGCGAGTCAGTAAGGACGCCAGCCGGTTCTCTGTGTCTCCCCAGGAAGTACTGCCCTTTGCCTTTCCGTCCTACAGCCCTCCCCAGGACTCCAACGAACTGGTGGGTGCATGGAGGCTGCAGGTGGGGCTGGGCGCAGTCGGGGGCGACAGGCTGGTGCCGAGGGGAGCCCCACCTGGTTGGTCTCTGTCCCTCTGCCTTCTCCCAGGAGGCTCCTGAGGGAGACCTGTGCCCAGGTGATTATGATGAATGAGAAACCAGGAAGCACCTGCTGCCACCTACCTGTCCCCTGAGACACCTGTGCAGAGGTTGCTGGCCCCAATCTGCCCAAGCTGGAGACCACTGAGGCCCCCGGACTGCCGGGAAATGGGGTCTGAGGGCTGAATAGCAAACAGAGGACCAGGGGACCTAGCCTGGACCTGGGAGGCAGGCCCAGCTCAGCCAAGCCCCCTGCTGTGTGGAAACTGCAGAGGTTGGGGGTGGGTGGCCCCAGCATCTAACAGTCCAACCTCAGACTCACAAGTCCATTCCTCCTTCCCTCTTGGCAAGAAGTTTGACAGTTTATCAAATGATGCATTGTAATTCAGGTGGTGGCTACACCACGAGGCAGGCAGGATTTTCTCAAGTTCTATCAATTTAATTAATCTTCAAATTTAATAGGCAGGTTTCTTCTCTTGCAGCTGAGAAGGAAACTGAGACACAAGGGCACAGAGCCTGTAATAAAATGCTGCCTGAGTTCCCCAAGTTCACAGGTTTAGCAATAAAAAGTGTGTTTAAATCAATGTTGAAAGGGCACAAGCAAAACAATTTTTTAGTTTCAAAGAATGAAGTTGCCATGCACATCCTGTAAAGTGGGTTAAGCATTGCAGGTCAACCTAGTCAAGAGGTACAGGACTGACTTTAGAAATTTCATGTGTTTTCTGGATTAGATAATTCAATGACTTAAAAGCTCAGAATATTTGATTCCTGCACACATGCATGCTAAGTCACTTCAGTTGTGTCTGACTCTTTGCGACCCCATGGACTGCAGCCCACCAGGCTTCTCAGTCCATGGGATTCTCCAGGCAAGAATACTGGAGTGCATTGCCATTCCCTTCTCCAGGGGATCTTCCTGACCCAGGGATTGAACCCTCGTCTCTTATGTCTCCTGCCTTGGCAGGTGGATTCTTTATCACTAGTGCCACCTGTGAAGCCCTATTTAGTTTCTAGAAAATGATAAATCTGTGATTTTCAAGCAATAAGAATTATCTGACAGTCAATAATTAATGGGTGGAGAGGGTGTTAGGGATGAAGAGAGATTATTACTGAGCTGTGGAACCTATATTTTTTTTTAATAATTCAAAGCTTTTTATTTCATTTGGTACTTGAGTTAGTTCTACAGCAACTTCTCTGCTGCTCAGGGTTGATGAAAAACAGAATGCTTGGCATCCCTGTTCATAAAGATTTTTGTAATTCATTCCATACATATGGTATTTCACTATTCTAAGAACAGTATTTTAAATACAGCATCTCTGAAATTGGGAAATGCCTTATAATAATTGGTGTCATATTTACACTGCATCATACCAGTTTAATGACGGTGTCTTAGATTAGGTGAGATATAGTATTTATTGAGTGCCTGTCACAGGCTGGACACTGCTCTGGGTTCTGTGAGTGATGCTGCGCGTCCCCCTGCAGGACATGTATTAGGTGGTGCTTTGGGGATTAGCATCCTTGGAAGGGAAGGGAATGGAATGGGCAGAGGAGAAATAAGACTACAGCCCTTTGATGAAGTCCTCACTGACGTCACAAGGGGCTCTGGGCCTGGCACAGGGCGAGGACCACCTTTGTACCTTTGCTTCAGCCGGTCTTTGGAGGCAGCTGCCCCAGTGAGCACATGGCCTCGAGTGAGATAGCACCCTTCAGCCACAGCTGCCCCTGAGGGCTGACCCCTGAGGGTTGTTTCTGTCAATAGGACTCAGGACTCACTCCTCAGGTCTGAAGAGGATTCTGGGCAACAAGTGCAGCCTCCACAACAGGGGAAAATAAAAGACACACCCTGAGAGACAAGGGTGTGGGGGTGGGCAGTGGCCACACTGCCTCCATTCCCTGCATGTCAAGTATCAACTGTAGTCAGGTATCAGCCTTGGTTGCAGAAAGAGTTATTTAGAGGGAAGAGCTGTCCACTTAATGTTCAAAATGTAGAGAAACAGAAGTATAGCTGCCTTTGCTCAATGTTGATCATGTGTCACCTTTTTGAATTTTCACATTTTAGGCTCCTGGTGGCCTTGGACCTGTCCCAATTAAATCTTCAGAAATTCAAGTCAAGCAGCCCCATTCCTTCTTCAATCTGCAGGTCAGACCTGTCATATGGTTTCATTAATTGGGTTTTTTATGTCCTAAACAAAATGTTCTTGACTCTGAATTGCTCTAATTCATTAGTTTTGTTCTATTACAGATTATAATGAATAAGATACAGTGTTTATTTCCCTGCTGTTATCTTATGTGATGCGTGAGGTGTAACAGATTCTCTTTTCCTGATGTGGTTTGTGGAAACCAGGATCTTTATTCTGTGGATATACCATATAGGATGCAAACCTGAACTCAGTGAAGCTCTGAGCCATGCCATGCTGGGCCACCCAAGACGGATGGATCATAGTGAAGAGTTCTGACAAAATGTGGTCCACTGGAGGAAGAAATGGCAAACCACACCAGTATTCTTGCTGCAAGAACCCCATGAACAGTATGAAAAGGCAAGATGATATGACACCAGAGGATCAGCCCCCCAGGTTGGAAGATGTCCAGTATGCTACTGGGGAAGAGTAGAGGGCAATCAATAGTGGCTACAGAAAGGACGAAGTGACTGGGCCAAAGCAGAAACAGTGCTCAGTTGTGGATGTGCCTGGTGGTGAAGGTAAAGACCAAAGCTGTAAAGAACAATATTGCCTAGGAACCTGGAATGTTAGGTCCATGAATCAAGGTAAATTGGACGTGGTCAAGCAGGAAGTGGCAAGAGTGAACATTGACATCTTAGGAATCAGTGAACTAAAATGGACGGGAATGGGTGAATTTGATTCAGATGACAATTATATCTACTACTGTGGACAAGAATCCCTTAGAAGATATGGAGTAATCCTCAGAGTCAACAAAAGAGTCCAAAATGTGGTACTTGGGTGCAATCTCAAAAATGATGAAAATGACAGAATGATCTCAGTTCATTTCTGAGGCAAACCACTCAATATCACAGTAATCCAAGTCTGTGCCCCAACCACTGATGCCAAAGAAGCTGAAGTTGAATGGTTCTATGAAGACCGTCTAGAACTAACACCAAAAACAGATGTCCCTTTCATCCTAGAGGGTAGGAATGCCAAAGTAGGAAATCAAGAGATATCTGAAAAAAAAAAAAAAAAAGATACCTGGAGTAACAGGAAAGTTTGGCCTTGGAGTACAAAATGAAGCAGAGCAAAGGCTAACAGAGTTTTGTCAAGAGAACACATTGGTCATTGCAAGCACCGTTTTCCAATAGCACAAGAGATGACTCTACACATGGACATCACCAGATGGTCAATACTGAATTCAGAATGATTATATTCTTTTCAGTAGAAGATGGAGCAGCTTCATACAATCAGCAGAAAAAAGACCTGGAGCTGACTGTGGCTCAGATCATAAACTCATATTGCAAAACTCACAGGCTTAAATTGGAGAAAGCAGGGGAAACCACTAGACCATTAGTTATATTAGTATAACTTAAATCCCTTATGATTATACAGTGGAAGTAATGAATAGATTTAAATGATTAGATGTGGTAGACAGAATGCCTAAAGACCTATGGACAGAGGTTGATAACATTGTACAGGAGGCAGTGACCAAAGCCATCCCATAGAAAAAGAAATGCAAGAGGGCAAAATGGTTGTCTGAGGAGGCTTTACAAATAGCTGAGAAAAGAAGAGAAGTGAAAAGGCAAGGGAAGAAAGGAAAGATATACCCAACTGAATGCAGAGTTCCAGAGAATAGCAAGGAGAGATAAGAAAGCCTTCCTAAGTGAACAATGCAAAGAAACAGGAAAACTATAGGATGGGAAAGACTAGAGATCTCTTTGGGAAAACTGGAGATATCAAGGAAAGAGTTCATGCAAAGATGGGCACAATAAAGGACAGAAATGGCAAGGAATTAACAGAAACAGAAGATATTAAGAAGAGGTGGCAAGAATACACAGAAGAACTGTACAAAAAACGTCTTAATGACCTGGATAATCCCAAGGATGTGGTCACTTACCTAGAGCCAGACATCCTGGAGTGTGAAGTCAAATGGGCCTTAGGAAGCCTTACTACAAACAAAGCTAATTGAGGTGAATTAGCTTTGAGCTATTTCAGCTCAAAGGAATTGAGCTGGAATTGAGCAGGAATTCCAGCTGAGCTATTTCAAATCCTTAACAATGATGCTGTTAAAGTGCTGCACTCAATATGCCAGCAAATTTGGAAAACTCAGCAGTGTCCACAGCACTGGAAAAGGTCAGTTTTCATTCCAGTCCCAAAAAGGGCAATGCCAAAGAATGTTCAAACTACTGTACAATTATGTTCATTTTGCATGCTAGTAAAGTTATGCTCAAAATCCTTCAGGCTCAGCTTCAGCAGTACATGAACTGAGAACTCCCATGTTCAGACTGGGTTTAGAAAAGACAGAGGGGCCAGAGATCAAATTGTCAACATTCACTGGATCCTAGAGAAAGCAAGGAAATTCCAGAAAAACATCTACCTCCGTTTCATCAACCACACTAAAGTCTTTGATTGTGTGGATCATAACAAACCATGGAACTCTCTTAAAGAGCTTACCTGTCTCCTGAGAAATTGTACGTGGGTCAAGAAGCAACAGTTACCAGACCATCTTACCTGTCTCCTGAGAAATTGCATGTGGGTCAAGAAGCAATAAGTTAGAATCCTGTGTGGAGCAACTGATTGAAAAAGGAGTATGACAGGGCTGTCTGCTGTCACCCTGTTTGTTTAACCTATTTTCTGAGCACATCATGAGAAATGCCAGGCTAGATGAGTTACAAGCCGGAATCAAGATAGGCGGGAGAAACATCAACAACCTTAGATATGCGTGTGGATGATACCACTCTAATGGCAGAAAGTGAAGAGGAACTAAAGAGCCTCTTAAAAAAAGAAAAAAAATAAATAAAGAGCCTCTTGATGAAGGTGAAAAAGGAGAGTGGAAAAAGCTGGCTTAAAACTCAACATTCAAAAAACGAAGATCATGGCATCTGGTCCCATCACATAATGGCAAATAGATAGGGGGAAAATGGAGACAGTGACAAACTTTATTTTCTTGGCCTCTAAAATCACTGCAGGTGGTGACTGCAGCCACGAAATTAAAAGATTCTTGCTCTTCGGAAGAAAAGCTGTGACAAACCTAGACAGTGTGTTAAAAATCAGAGACATCATTTTGCTGACAAAGGAGCATATAGTCAAAGCTATTATTTTTCCAGTAGTCATGTACGGATGTGAGAGTTGGACCATAAAGAAGACTGAGCGCCAAAAAATTGATGCCTTTGAACTATGGTGCTGGAGAAGACTCTGGAGAGTCCCTTGGACAGCAAGGAGGTCAAACTAGTCAATCCGAAAGGAAATCAACCCTGAATGTTCTTTGGAAGGACTGATGCTGAAGCTGAAGCTCCAATACTATGGCCACCTGATGGGAAAACCTGACTCATTGGAAAAGACCCTGATGCTGGGAAAGATTGAAGGCAGGAGGAGAAGAGGGTGACAGAGGATGAAATGGTTAAATAGAATCATCGACTTAGGTGCCATGAATTTGAGTAAACACTGGGAGCTAGTGAAGGATAGGGAAGCCTGGTGTGCCGCAGTCCGTGGGGTCGCAAAGAATCGGACACGATTTAGCAACTGAACAACCACCACCACGTGCATACCTGAAGCTACTTGAAATGCATATGTTAGAAATTTGAAGAAAAGGCATAAGTGAACAAAACCCAGTTAGTTTTCGTTGAGTTGTATAACCACTTTTGTTTTTGAAAATATGCGTATTTATTTTTCTCATTTTTTAATTTAAGTATAATTAATTTACAATATCTTGTTAATTTCAGGTGTACAGTTATTCAGTTACATGCATATATATACTTATATTCTTTTTGAGACTCTTCCCTTATGGTAGTGGTGGTTTAGTCAATAAGTCATGTCTGACTCTTGTGATCCCATGGACTATAGCTCACCAGGCTCCTCTGTCCATGGGAATTCCCAGGCAAGAATACTGGCATGGGTTGCCATTTCCTTCTCCAGGGGATCGTCCTGATCCAGGTGTCGAAACCAGGTCTCCTGCATTGCAGGCAGATTCTTTACTGATGGAGCCAGCAAGGAAGCCTGTTTTCTCTTAGAGGTTCTTACAAAATATCGAGTATCGTTCCGTGTCCTGTACCATAGGTCCTTGTAAAATATGCATGTTTTAAATTGACAAACCAGTGTTCAGTGTATCTATAGGTAACTATGAACCCTTCTGTATGTTGGGACCCAGAACAGGGCCAGGACTGTGTTGACAGGGCTGGCCCAAACCGACCAGGGCCCTAGGGCTGGGAAACGCCTCTCAAGGGCTATGAGCTCCTGTCTTCCCTCCCCCAGGTTCCTCAGCTATACAAGATCAAGAGGTACCAGCCAGTCTCTGTGCAGGAGTCTTCAGCCAGCTACAGACCTCAGAAGCTTGCTCGGGCCCTGAGGCAAGGAGCTGAGGTAACGCGTCCCACCTTTGGGAGAGGAACCACCCCCACCTCTTCCTTGCTGCCCAGGCCTCGAGACTAATGTGCTGCCCTTGGTCCTGGCCCAGGACGAAGCCACCACGGTCATCACCCTGCCCAAGCAGGATTCCTCGCCCCAGCTGCCCGGTGAGACCTCCGTCCTGAGCATAAAACTCCCCGAGGCCTTGGCCCACGCTCCAGATTACGACCCGCTTTATATTTTTGTAAGTGCCATCAGCAGAAGTCATGGTTCCCTGTCTCTTTGTTTTAGCAGTTACTTCATAAGAAAACAAAAGCAAATAGAAAACAAGCTTGTTTATGGTTACCAAAGGGGAAAGGGAGGTAGGGTAAACTAGGAGTGTGAGATTAGCAAGTACTTCTAACTGCGCATGAAACAGATAAACAATAAGGTCCTACTGTATCAGGGAACTGTATCCCCTATAACAGAAAAGAATCTGGAATATATATATATATAAAACGATCGCTTTGCAGAACACCTAAAACTGACACAATATTGTAAATCAACTATACTTCATTAAAAAAAAAAAAAAAGACGTTGAAAAAAAGAAGACAGAAGCACCAATTGGGAATATTTTTCTCTCTTTGGAATTTCAGGGATTAAACAACATCTCACTTTTGAAATTGCTGGCCAGACTTTATTGCTTGGAGAATATCAATGTTTCTTTTAACAACTCCAGCATTTATTTTTTAAGACAATAGCTTTATGGCAGTTTCCAATTATCTGTAATATGCTCGTATATATTTTTGTGTTTATTTTAAGCATAGTTTCCATATAACATTATATAAATTTATGTACAGGTATACAATACAGTGATTCACAAGTTTTAAAGGTAAAATATATGTATATATTTTTTAAAAAGAAAACGCAACAGAAAAAAGTAAAGTCACCCCAAACTCCATCCTGAAGCTTTAGTTGATCCCTTAACCCATCTTTCAGCACTATGTCCCTGCCACACCAATCCCTGACTCCCTTTTTTTTTTTTAATGCTTTATTGGCCCAAAGTACACATTTTATTTTTTTTTTATTTTAATTGGAGGCTAATTACAATATTGTGGTGGTTTTTGCCATACGTTCACATGAATCAGCCATGGGTATACATGTGTTCCCCATCCTGAACCTCTCTCCAACCTCCCTCCTCATACCATCCCTCAGGGTCATCCCAGTACAACAGCCCTGAGCACCCTGTCTCATGCATCAAACCTGGACTGGCAATCTATTTCACATATGATAATATACATGTTTCAATGCTATTCTCTCAAATCATCCCACCCTTGCCTTCTCCCACAGAGTCCAAAAGTCTGTTCTTTATATCTGTGTATCTTTCGCTGTCTCACATATAGGGTCATTGTTACCATCTTTCTAAATTCCATATATATGCGTTAATATATTGTATTGGTGTTTTTCTTTCTGACTTACTTCATTCTGTATAATAGCCTCCAGTTTCATCCACCTCATTAGAACTGATTCAAATGCATTCTTTTTAATGGCTGAGTAATATTCCATTGTGTATATGTACCACAGTTTTCTTATCCATTCATCTGCCAATGGACATCTAGGTTGCTTCCATGTCCTGGCTGTTGTAAACAGTGCTGCAGTGAATATTGGGGTACATGTGTCGCTTTCAATTCTGGTTTCTTCATATATGCCCAGCAGTGGGATTGGTGGGTCGTATGGCAGTTCTATTTCCAGTTTTTTAAGGAATCTCCACACTGTTCTCCATAGTGGCTATATTAGTTTGCATTCCCACCAACAGTGTAAGAGGGTTCCTTTTTCTCCACACCCTCTCTAGCATTTATTGTTTGTAGACTTTTTGATAGCAGCCATTCTGACCAGCATGAGATGGTACCTCATTGTGGTTTTGATTTGCATTTCTCTGATAATGAGTGATGTTGAGCATCTTTTTATGTTTTGTTAGCCATCTGTATGTCTTCTTTGGAGAAATGTCTGTTTAGTTCTTTGGCCCATTTTTTGATTGGGTTGCTTATTTTTCTGGAATTGAGCTGCAGGAGTTGCTTGTATATTTTTGAGATTAATTCTTTGTAAGCTGCTTCATTTGCTATTATTTTCTTCCATTCTGAAGGCTGTCTTTTCACCTTGCTTATAGTTTCCTTTGTTGTGCAGAAGCTTTTAAGTTTAATTAGGTCCCATTTGTTTATTTTTGCTTTTATTTCCATTACTCTGGGAGGTGGGTCATAGAGGATCCTGCTATGATTTATGTCAGAGTGTTTTGTCTATATTTTCCTCTAGGAGTTTTATAGTTTCTGGTCTTACATTTAGATCTTTAATCCATTTTGAGTTTATTTTTGTGTATGGTGTTAGAAAGTGTTCTAGTTTCATTCTTTTACAAGTGGTTGACCAGTTTTCCCAGCACCACTTGTTAAAGAGATTGTCTTTTCTCCATTGTATATCCTTGCCTCCTTTGTTAAAGATAAGGTGTCCATAGGTGCATGGATTTATCTCTGGGCTTTCTATTTTGTTCCACTGATCTATGTTTCTGTCTTTCTGCCAGTACCATACTGTCTTGATAACTGTGGCTTTGTAGTAGAGCCTGAAGTCAGGTAGATTGATTCCTCCAGTTCCATTCTTCTTTCTCAAGATTGCTCTGGCTATTTGAGGTTTTTTGTATTTCTATACAAATTGTGAAATTATTTGTTCTAGTTCTCTGAAAAATACCGTTGGTAGCTTGATAGGGATTGCATTGAATCTATAAATTGCTTTGGGTCGTATACTCATTTTCACTATATTGATTCTTCCAATCCATGAAGATGGTATATTTCTCCATCTATTTGTGTCATCCTTGATTTCTTTCATCAGTGTTTTATAATTTTCTATATATAGGTCTTTTGTTTCTTTAGGTAGATTTATTCCTAAGTATTTTATTCTTTTTGTTGTAATGGTGAATGGAATTGTTTCCTCAATTTCTTTTTCTGTTTTCCATTGTTAGTGTATAGGAATGCAAGGGATTTCTGTGTGTTAATTTTATATCCTGAAGCTTTACTATATTCATTGATTAGCTCTAGTAATTTTCTGGTGGAGTCTTTAGGGTTTTCTATGTAGAGGATCATGTCATCTGCAAACAGTGAGAGTTTTACTTCTTTTCCAATCTGGATTCCTTTCTTTTTCTTCTCTGATTTCTGTGGCTAAAATTTCCAAAACTATGTTGAATAGTAGTGGTGAGTGTGGGCATCTTTGTCTTGTTCCTGACTTTAGGGGAAATGCTTTCAATTTTTCACCATTGAGGATAATGTTTGCTGTGGGTTTATCATATACGGCTTTTACTATGTTGAGGTATGCTCCTTCTATTCCTGCTTTCTGCAGGGTTTTTTTATCATAAATGGATGTTGAATTTTGTCAAAGGCTTTCTCTGCATCTATTGAGATAATCATATAGTTTTTATCTTTCAGTTTGTTAATGTGGTGTATCACATTGATTGATTTGTGAATACTGAAGAATCCTTGCATCCCTGGGATAAAACCCACTTGGTCATGATGTATGATCTAAAAAGATATTAAAAAATATGTTGTTGGATCCTGTTTACTAGGATTTTGTTAAGGATTTTTGCATCTACGTTCATCAGTGATATTAGCCTGCAGTTTTCTTTTTTGTGGCATCTTTGTCTGGTTTTGGTATTAGGGTGATGTTGGCCTCATACAATGAGTTTGGAAGTTTACCTTCCTCTGCAAGTTTCTGAAAGAGTTTGAGTAGGATAGGTGTTAGCTCTTCTCTAAATTTTTG
The DNA here is from genome assembly GCF_003369695.1 of Bos indicus x Bos taurus. Classification (NCBI taxonomy): domain Eukaryota; kingdom Metazoa; phylum Chordata; class Mammalia; order Artiodactyla; family Bovidae; genus Bos; species Bos indicus x Bos taurus. The sequence continues at coordinate 71,367,130 of NC_040077.1, forward strand.
GTAGAATTCAGCTGTGAAGCCATCTGATCCTGTTGGAAGATTTCTGATTATGGTTTCGATTTCTGTGCTTGTGATGGGTCTGTTAAGATTTTCTAATTCTTCCTGGTTCAGTTTTGGAAAGTCATACTTTTCTAAGAATTTGTCCATTTCTTCCACGTTGTCCATTTTATTGGCATATAGTTGCTGCTAGTTCACTTTTCCCTTTCATGCATTGGAGAAGGAAATGGAAACCCACTCCAGTGTTCTTGCCTGGAGAATCCCAGGGACGGGGGAGCCTGGTAGGCCACCGTCTATGGGGTCGCACAGAGTCGGACACGACTGAAGTGACTTAGCAGCAGCAGCAGCAGTAGTCTCTTACAATCCTTTGTATTTCTGTGTTGTCTGTTGTGATTTCTCCATTTTAATTTCTAATTTTGTGGGTTTGATTCTTCTCCCTTTTTTTCTTGATGAGTCTGGCTGATGGTTTGTCTATTTTATTTATCTTATCAAAGAACCAGCTTTTAGCTTTGTTGATTTTTGCTATGGTCTCCTTTGTTTCTTTTACATTTATTTCTGCTCTAATTTTTATGATTTCTTTCCTTCTACTAACCCTCAGTTCGGTTCAGTTCAGTTCAGGCTCTCAGTCCTGTCTGACTCTTTGTGACCCCATGAATCGCAGCATGCCAGGCCTCCCTGTCCATCACCAACTCCCGGAGTTCACTCAGACTCACGTCCATCAAGTCATGATGCCATCCAGCCATCTCATCCTCTGTCGTCCCCTTCTCCTCCTGCCCCCAATCCCTCTCAGCATCAGAGTCTTTTCCAATGAGTCAACTCTTCACATGAGGTGGACAAAGTACTGGTGTTTCAGCTTTAGCATCATTCCTTCCGAAGAAATCCCAGGGCTGATTTCCTTCAGAATGGATTGGTTGGATCTCCTTGCAGTCCAAGGGACTCTCAAGAGTCTTCTCCAATACCACAGTTCAAAAGCATCAATTCTTCAGCGCTCAGCTTTCTTCACAGTCTAACTCTTGCATCCATACATGACCACTGGAAAAACCATCGCCTTGACTAGACGGACCTTTGTTGGCAAAGTAATGTCTCTGCTTTTCAATATGCTGTCTAGGTTGGTCATAACTTTTTTTCCAAGGAGTAAGCATCTTTTAATTTCATGGCTGCAGTCACCATCTACAGTGATTTTGGAGCCCAAAAAAATACCCTGGGGTGCTTCATTTCTTCTTTTTCTAGTTGCTTTAGGTGTAGAGTTAGGTTATTTATTTGATTTTTCTCCTGTTTCTTGAGGTAGGCTTGTATTGCTATGAACCTTCCCCTTAGCATTGCTTTTACTGAATCCCATAGGTTTTGGGTTGTTGTGTTTTCATTTTCATTGGTTTATACTTATATTTTGATTTCTTTTTTGATTTCTTCTGTGATTTATTGGTTATTCAGAAGTGTGTTGTTTAGCCTCCATATGTTTGTATTTTTAATAGTTTTTTTTTTTTCCTGTAGTTGACATCTAATCTTACTGCATTGTGATAAAAAAAGATGCTTGAGATGATTTCAGTGTTTTTTAATTTACCAAGGCTAGATTTGTGGCCCAGGATGTGATCTGTCCTGGAGAAGTTTCTGTGTGCACTTGAGAAAAAGGTGAAATTCATTGTTTTAGGGTGAAATGTCCTATGGATATCAATTAGGTCTAACTGGTCTAACTGGTCCATTGTATTATTTAAAGTGTGTGTTTCCTCGCTAATTTTCTGTTTAGTTGATCTATCCATAGGTGTGAGTGGGGTATTAAAGTCTCCCACTATTATTGTGTTATTGTTACTTTCCCCTTTCATACTTGTTAGCATTTGCCTTACAAATTGCGGTGCTCCTATGTTGTGTGTATATATATTTATAATTGTTATATCTTCTTCTTGGATTGAGCCTTTGATCATTATGTAGTGTCCTTCTTTGTCTCTTTTCACAGACTTTATTTCAAAGTCTATTTTATCTGATATGAATATTGCTACTCCTGCTTTCTTTTGGTCTCCATTTGCGTGAAATATCCTTTTCCAGCCCTTCACTTTCAGTCTGTATGTGTCCCTTGTTTTGAGGTGGGTCTCTTGTAGACAGCATATATAGGGGTCTTTTTTTTATATCCATTCAGCCAGTGTTTGTCTTTTGGTTGGGGCATTCAACCCATTTGCATTTAAGGTAATTATTGATAAATACGATCCCGTCGCCATTTACTTTGTTGTTTGGGGTTTGAGTTTATAAACCTTTTCTGTGTTTCCTGTCTAGAGAAGATCCTTTAGCATTTGTTGAAAGAGCTGGTTTGGTGGCGCTGAATTCTCCGAGCTTTCGCTTGTCTGTAAAATTTTTGATTTCTCCTTCATATTTGAATGAGATCCTTGCTGGGTCCAGTGATTTGGGTTGTAGGTTTTTCTCTTTCGTCACTTTAAGTATGTCCTGCCATTCCCTTTTGGCTTGAAGAGTTTCTATTGAAAGGTCAGCTGTTATCTTTATGGGGATCCCCTTGTGAGTTATTTGTTGTTTTTCCCTTGCTGCTTTTAATATTTGTTCTTTGTGTTTGATCTTTGTTAATTTGATTAATATATGTCTTGGGGTGTTTTGCCTTGGGTTTATCCTGTTTGGGACTCTCTGGGTTTCTTGGACTTGGGTGGCTATTTCCTTCCCCATTTTAGAGAAGTTTTCAACTATTATCTCCTCAAGTATTTCCTCATGGCCTTTCTTTTTGTCTTCTTCTTCTGGGACAACTATGATTCAAATGTTGGGGCATTTAACATTGTCCCAGAGGTCTCTGAGGTTGTCCTCACTTCTTTTAATTCTTTTTTCCTCTCTGCTTCATTTATTTCCACCATTCTATCTTCCATCTCATTTATCCTATCTTCTGCCTCAAATAGTCTACTGTTGGTTCCCTCCAGAGTGCTATTGATCTCAGTTATTGCATTATTCATTATTGATTCACTCTTTTTTATTTCTTCTAGGTCCTTGTTAAACTTTTCTTGCGTCTTCTGAATCCTTGTCTCCAGACTATTTATCTGTAACTCCATTTTGTTTTCAAGATTTTGGATCATTTTTACTATCATTATTCTGAATTCTTTTTCAGGTAGACTCCCTATCTCCTCCTCTTTTGTTTGGTTTGGTGGGCTTTTATCATATTCGTTTGCCTGCTGAATATTTCTCTGCCTTTTCATCTTATTTAAGTTGCTGTGTTTGGGGTGGTCTTTCTGTATGCTGGAAGTTTGTGGTTCCTCCTTATTGTGGAGGTTCCTCCCTGTGGGTGGGATTGGACAAGTGGTTTGTCAAGGTTTCCTGGTTAGGGAAACTTGCATCTGTGTTCTAGCGGGTGGAGCTGGATCTCTTCTCTTTGGAGTCCAATGAAGTGTCCAGTAGTGAGTTTTGAGGTGTCTGTGGGTTTGGTGTGACTTTTGGCTGCCTGTATTTTTGTGCTCAGGGTTATGTTCCTGCATTGTTGGAGAATTAGCTTGGTATGTCTTGCTCTGAAACTTGTTGGCTCTTGGGTGGAGGTTGGTTTCAATGCAGGTATGGAGGCTTTTGGATGAGCTCTTGTTGATTAATGTTCCCTGGAGCCTGACTCCCTTTTTAATACCGAATTAAGTCCAAGCTCCTGACAATGTGAGGCTGAGCCGATTCTCCCCACTCCACTGCATGTGTCCTGGCCAGCCTGTGTGTTCCCCCATCACCTGCCCTCAGGGGCGTCCCCCTTCCTCCTTATACTTGTAGATATGTAAACAGTTGGAAACGACTGAAGCGACTGAAGTGGCATGCAAACCCCAAGTATAATGAGCAAAGCATTATGGTGGAGTGCTTGAGTGATGTCTGCATTGTCTCCAGGGGCAGAGGAGGCATCCAGGGCAGCGTGGACTCCACATGACAACAGTACAGGTTTCATAAAGGCACATCATTAAAGCAAAATAAAAGGCCATTATGAACTCTGAGTAAAAGTCAGACAGGAAATCTGAGGAGGTTCTGTGTAAGTGCAGAATCATCAGTAAAATGTCGCCATAGTTGCCCTGATTATGGTCTGTTTTTTAAGAACACACACACACATGCAGAATGAAGAAGGACCTTAGATACTGCTGAGAAAGTCTCCCCTGGGAGAATCTGTGTCTCTGATGTGGCAGAGGTGCTGGTGGTCACACCAAGGGCAGATGGGATGCAAACCTGCCTGGTTCCTGGCTGTTGGCCTCAGCGCTCCTCTTCCTAGCTCTGCTGCTTTCATCCAAAGAGCTGTGATACCTGTGTTTTGGCCACTAGGGGACATGTTCCGGTAGTCTCATGGCAGAATGGAGGGGCAGTTCCTCAAAGAGGAACTCAGAGGTATAACCAGTAATGCTGAAGAAGCTGGAGTTGAATGGTCCTGTGAAGACCTACAAAACCTTCTAAAACTAACACCAAAAACAGACGTCCCTTTCATCCTAGAGGGTAGGAATGCCAAAGTAGGAAATCAAGAGATACCTGGAGTAACAGGCAAGTTTGGCCTTGGAGTACAAAATGAAGCAGAGCAAAGGCTAATAGAGTTTTGCCAAGAGAACACACTGGTCATACAAACACACTCTTCCAACAACACAAGAGAAGATTCTACACTTGGACATCACCAAATGGTCAATACCAAAATCAGATTGATTATATTCTTTGCAGCCAAAGATGGAGAAGCTCTATACAGTCAGCAAAAAACAAGACCAGGAGCTGACTGTGGCTCAGATCATAAATTCCTTATTGCAAAATTCAGGCTTAGCATGAAGAAAGTAGGGAAAACCACTAGACCATTCAGATATGACCTAAATCAAATCCCTTACGATTATACAGTGGAAGTGACAAATAGATTCAAGGGATTAGATTTTATAGACAGAGTGCCTGAAGAACTGTGGGGGGAGGTTCATGACATTCTACAGGAGGCAATGATCAAGAACATCCCCAAGAAAAAGAAATGCAAAAAGGCAAAATGGTTGTCTGAGGAGGCCTTACAGATAGCTGAGAAAAGAAGAGAAGCTAAAGGCAAAGGAGAAAAAGAAAGATATACCCATTTGAATGCAGAGTTCCAAAGAATAGCAAGGAGAGATAAGAAAGCCTTCCTCAGTGATCAATGCAAAGAAATAGAGGAAAACAATAGAATGGGAAAGACTAGAGATCTCATCAAGAAAATTAGAGATACCAAGGGCACATTTCATGCAAAGATATGCACAATAAAGGACAGAAACAGTATGGACCTAACAGAAGCAGAAGAGAATAAGAAGAGGTGACAAGAATACACAGAAGAACTATACAAAAAAGATCTTCATGACCCAGATAATAACGGTGGTGTGATCACTCACCTAGAGCCAGACATCCTGGAATGAGAAGTCAAGTGGGCCTTAGAAAGCATCACTACAAACAAAGCTAATGGAGGTGATGGAATACCAGCTGAGCTATTTCAAATCCTAAAAGATGATGCTGTTAAAGTGCTGCACTCAATATGCCAGAGAATTTGGAAAACTCAGTGGTGGCCATAGGACTCAAAAGATGAGTTTTCATTCCAGTCCCAAAGAAAGGCAATGCCAAAGAAGCTTCAAACTACTGCACAATTGTACTCAAAATTCTCCAAACCAGTCTTCAACGGTGCGTGAACCGTGAACTTCCAGATGTTCAAGCTGGATTTAGAAAAGGCAGAGGAACCAGAGATCATATTGCCAACATCCGCTGGATCATCAAAAAAGCAAGAGAGTTCCAGAAAAAACATCTATTTCTGCTTTATTGACTATGCCAAAGCCTTCGACTGTGTGGATCACAACAAACTGTGTAAAATTCTTAAAAAGATGGAAACATCAGACCATCTTGCCTGCACCCTGAGATATCTGTATGCAGGTCAAGAAGCAGCAGTTAGAACTGGGCATGAAACAACAGACTGGTTTCAAATCAGGAAAGGAGTACATCAAGGCTGTATGTCACCCAGGTTATTTAACTTATATGCAGAGTACATCATGCGAAATGTTTTGGGCTGGATGAAGCGCAAGCTGGAATCAAGATTGTAGGGAGAAATATCAATAGCCTCAGATATGCAGATGATTCCATCCTTATGGCAGAGAGCAAAGAACTAAAGAACCTCTTGATGAAAGTGAAAGAGGACAGTGAAAAAGTTGGCTTAAAACTCAGCATTCAGAAAACTAAGATCATAGCATCTGGTTCCATCACTTCATGGCAAATAGATGGGGAAACAGTGACAGACTATTTTCTTCGGCTCCAAAATCACTGCAGATGGTGACTGCAGCCATGAAATAAAAGACACTTGCTCTTTGGAAGAAAAGCTATGACCAATCTATAGAGCGTATTAAAAAGCAGAGACATTACTTTGCTAACAAAGGTCCATCAAGTTAAAGCTATGGTTTATCCAGTAGTCATGTATGGATGTGAGAGTTGGACTATAAAGAAAGCTGAGTGCTGAAGAATTGTTACTTTTGAGCTGTGGTGTTGGAGAAGACTCTTGAGAGTCCCTTGCAAGGAGATCCAACCAGTCCATCCTAAAGGAAATCAGTCCTGAATATTCGTTAGAAGGACTGATTCTAAAGCTGAAACTCCAATACTTTGGCCACCTCATGCGGAGAACTGACTCATTGGGAAAGACCCTGATACTGGGAAAGATTGAAAGCAGGAGGAAAAGGGGACAACAGAGGATGAGATGGTTGGATGGCATCACCAACTGAATGGACATGAGTCTGAGTAAGCTCTGGGAGTTGGTGATGGACAGGGAAGCCTGGAGTGCTGTGGTCCATGGGGTCACAAAGAGTCAGACACGACTGAGCGGCTAAACTGAACTGAACTGAACGTCATAGGACATTTAGCTCAGTGATTTCCAGACTTCATTTGGCACCAGAACCCTCTCATCGGCTGAAGTTCTACATAGAAAGGCTGGGCTGGCAGTGGGAGAGGGGCTTTCCTGAGAAGGGTATCCCAGCAAAACCCCCCTTGATCTCCATGGTAAAGTTTGGACACCACTCTCTTGTCCCCTAGACCCACCCGCTACCACCTCCCTCACCACTCTGCAAGTAGAAAGAGACCAGTTTTGCAGACATAACATATATCAACATATACCAACTTCTATACTTTAAGTGCATGCAGTTTATTGTATATCAATTATACATCAATATGGCTATAAAAGAAAGAATTTGGAAACCCTAAGAAACAAACATAAAAGGCAATGTTGTTGTTCAGTCACTCAGTCATGTCCAACTCTTTGCAACCCCATGGACTGCAGCACACGAGGCTTCCCTGTCCTTCTCCATCTCCTGAAGATTGCTCAAACTCATATCTATTAAGTTGATGATGCCATCCAACCATCTCATCCTCTGTCACCCACTTCCCCTCCTGTCTTTAGTCTTTCTCAGCATCAGGATCTTTTCCGGTGAATTGGCTCTTCACATTGGGTGGCCAAAGTATTGGAGCTTCAGCTTCAGCATCAGTCCTTCCAATGAACATTCAGAGTTTATTTCCTTTAGGATTGACTGGTTTGATCTCCTTGCTGTCCAAGAGACTCTCAAGAGTCTTCTCCAGTACCACAGTTCGAAAGCATCAATTCTTTGGTGCTCAACCTTCTTTATCGTCTAACTCTCACATCCGTACACAACTACTGGAGAAACCATAGCTTTGACTGGATGGACCTTTGTCAGCAATAAATAGTGGTTATAACAAGGAAAGCTCTACAGTAAGTCTTGGGATGATATCTGTGCATTATCTACAGGGGCCAGAGGAGGCATCCAGGACAGGATAGACTCCATGTGCCGACAGTACAGGTTTCATAAAGGCACATCATTAAAGCAAAATAAAAAGCCATTATAAACTCTAAGGGGGAGAGTCAACTAAAAATTGATATGTGTTCCAAATAGGATACCAACTAATATTTGGCATGATTTTTAAGACTTGATGGAAAATTTAAAAATATTAATAGAGTCCATCTTGCTTTGATATTAGAACTTCCCTCTGTCATTGACCCAGAGGTCGTGATAGTGAACCTTCACCCAAAAGCTATAATCCAAGCCTGTGCTTGGCCTGGCAGAGAAACATGACACAGTTAAGACAAAAATAAATGCTCTTTACTATTGGGTTGGCCAAAAAGTTCATCCCATCTGTGGAGTGATTGTTCACAGAGTGCCTAAGTGGTGCAAGCTGGGCTGCTTGCTTTGTCTCCTAACCTTGGCTCCTCCCGTTATGTCCTTGCACCCAGGTGTACTTAAGGGAACCTGCACAGGAATAGGAAACGTCCCCTATCTCCCCACCCCCACCTGCTTTACTCTGCATCCTCGACCTCCCTGGCTTTCTCTCGCCAGGGCCCCCATCTTTCACCTTATTTATTTCCGGCCCTGCAGTTGCTATCTGGGTCAGATTTGGGAGCCAGTATTTGCATTTGCCCCTGTCTCAGCCCCCACCCCATATGGCACATTGAAGAATGGGAAAAAGAGCTGCTCTGTACACATAGGTATCTCCTGCCTCTTCCCTCAGCTGCAGAGCTCATTGAGATGTGGTTGCTGGGGCCCTGCCGACTCCCTCAGGGGGCATCATTGCCTCCCTGCCCTCCTGCTGCCTTTACAGTCATGAGTTCAGGCAAGAGCCCACTTGCTCGGCATCTTTCTCCTCGGCCCTGGCTGTCGGTCAGCCTCCCTGAACTAACAGAGGACTGCCTTCCCAGCATTTGTGGCTGGAACACATTCATCACATCTACCACAACCAAGTGCTGCTGTCACACCTCCCTGGCCTGGCTGCATCATCTTTAAGTTGTGGGGAACGTTTATATCTTGACAGTGAGATTGGGTTTCCATCAGTCATATGGTGATTTGTGTGTGTGTTTTAAAATAATTACTCAGACAAAAAGAACAGAATCTCAGTGGTTCTTAAACATCTGAATTAACCATGAGGGAGCTGAAAGCTATGTTGTTTGGGACAAGAGCAGGGTTTTTATTGGATAAGCCCCAGAAGGAACATTAAAAGGCTCCATGTTTTTGTATATTTTGATATAATTGCTCTGTACCTCCATTAGTCCCACTGGAAAATTAGTAAAAAACAGGATCTCCCTTAAAGCCAGATACTACATCCAAATGGAGACTTCCTGAATTAAAGACATCACCAAAACAACGTTAAACGTTGACATTTCCTGATATATCAAATGCCACCCTCTCCTTTATCTTCTCTTTAAACTAGTTTTAAAAAAGCTGTTTTTCCTTTCCAAAACCAGAAGCTCATTTGCTTTTTAAAACCAGTTTGCTTATTTACAGTTAGGACTGATCAAATTTAGAAACAAATACTTTAAGCTGTGGTTTCATTTGTGCTGGTTTCCACGGGAGCCTAGTAAATCCATGTGATATGTGATGCTCAGCCAGAAAAGTGACATCTGTGAGTGACCATGACCACAGCCCATCTGAAACCACCTCTACTCTCCTGCTTCTCTTTCCCAGACAAGCTGATGCGGAGTCAGAGTGTCCGTACTGGTGGGAGCCATGGGGAAGCTCAGCTGATGTCTGTTCTGTGCCTGAGGTGAAAGCTGGTCAGCAAAAGAGACTCTTTTTTTTTTTCTCTCCCTCTTCTGCAGAATCCCAGCCCGGGATTGTTTGCTGTGAAGCACCCTCTGACTTACGTGGAAACCTTGATCGATTACCACCTGTGCTCCCACCCCAAGTACAAGTTCACCAAGGAGTGCCACTGCGGCTCCAGCATCCCCATCACCCAGAAGCAATTTCTCCATCACACGGTAAAGCCATCCCAGGCTCAGCAGCAGAACTGGCCCTGGGCTGCAGGGACCAGGGGGTGGGGGACAAGGAAGTGAGGGGTCACAGCTGGAACTGGGAATAAGAGAGTTTGCAGCCACAGCTGCAGAACAAGGATAGTAACCATGGCACAGGGGCACTGGCATGCCCCAGCTCAAGAGTAGGGCAGGTGGGTTCGCCACACCACCCCTGTCTGCCTGTGCCCACTTCCCAGGCTTCATGTTGGCCCCTTTCAAAATTCTTATTCTCTTTTCCTTTGAAGGCTATGCCTAATATTCATTTTATTCCCACTGTGACCATGTAAGAGAAGTCACATGGTGGTCACAATCCTGGGGTCTGACGTTCTCTCTCTTTGGTCCCTAACAAGGAGAGAAAGGTCAGAAGGGACAAGGTGGTGATGTGACAAACACACAGTGAGAAAGAGGCTCTCCAGAGTCCCTTCTTCCCTGGATAACCAGCCTGACCTCAGTTTCCAGCAACATCTCCTGCAGGTGACCCTCAGCCCTTCCACACTCGACAAAACCCCACCTTAGGTCATCATCTTGGCCCTACTCCCGCCAGCCCCACTTCACACCTCTTCCCACATCACTTTCCTGCCTCTTGGGTGTACAATTCAAGCAATGACCCATGTGGTCCTCACTCCCTTCCCCTTCATCATCCCTGAGTCCAGCCACCCTGGGTCCCACCAGTCTGCTTTACACACCACGTGACTCGCTCTCTTCCACCTGGGTGCCAACACCACACGACTACCACCCCTTACCCCCTGCAGAAGCCTTCCTGCCATTCAAATCTTACCCAGTCCTTCTCCACTTTGAAAGCCATCCATGGTCCCTGCTGCCCATGGGAGGAGCTCCAAGCTCATGAGCTTGGCCCATGAGACCCTTCACAACCAGCCTGCCTTCCTGGCCACATTTTCTGTCAACCCCCATCACACTCCCTGCACTCAGTGACCCCTGATCACACCCCCCTTGGCATCTCAGTGCACTTGCACATGCTCACCGCCCCCCATCCCCACTGCCTGGAAGAGCCTTTGATGAACTGACCCATGCTCTCTAAATGTTGCATTAGCATCACATTCACAGTAATCAAAACAGATCGAGAGGCCTGACCTGCCCCTCCACACCGGGACCCTTGCTTCTCTGCCTCATAAGTCAGGGCACAAACCTCTCCTTCGTCCTGCTTTAATTCCTGCTGCTTCATTGAACACTATTTACTGGAGTGGTTGTCTTTTTTAGCCTCAGAAAAATTCTATTAAGCTTAAATGATAAATCTTGCAGTTCAACTTTAAACACTGAAAATTAGCCAGCTGAGTGAAATTGAAGTGCTTCCTGGACTTTACCTGTGGTCCCCCTGTGCTGGCTCTATTACAGGACATAATACCTGGAGTGATGACCTGGAAGAGGTTCCAGAGCCTGGTGTTCTTATCCCTGCCCGAAACTTCTAAGACAGAGGTGTTGCCGAGGTAAGCCCAGCTCATGTTGCCTCAGAGGGGTATGTGTGCCCCTCAGATTACAGAGATTGTGACCCCGAAAGTTGCCTACCAATAAAATATCAAATCATACTTTTGGTGCATGAGGGAAGTTCGGTAGTCAGAGGGATATGATGATGTGTAACTGATTTTCATCTCTTTATCTTGAGATAAACTTTATTTTTTTTTAACTTTTATTCACATCTAGTTGATTTACAATGGAGAAGGCAATGGCACCCCACTCCAGTACTCTTGCTTGGAAAATCCCATGGATGGAGGAGCCTGGAAGGCTACAGTCCATGGGATTGCAGAGGGTCGGACACGATTGAGCGACTTCACTTTCACTTTTCACTTTCGTGCATTGGAGAGGAAATGGCAACCCACTCCAGTGTTCTTGCCTGGAGAATCCCAGGGACGGGGGAGCCTGGTGGGCTGCCATCTCTGGGGTCGCACAGAGTCGGACACAACTGAAGCGACTTAGCAGCAGCAGCAGTTGATTTACAATGCTATGTTAGTTTCAGATTTACAGCAAAATGACTCAGATATGCATGTATAGATACGTGTATCTATGTAGATATATATAGGTAAATTCTTTTTTTACATTCTTTTCCATTATTGATTACTACAAGATACTGAGTATAGTTCCTGTGCTATATAGAAGGTCCTTGTTGGTTATTTATTTAATATATACTAGTGTGTATATGTTAATCCTAATCTTCTAATTTATCCCTACCCCCTACTTTTCTCCTTTAGTAACCATAAGTTTGTTTTCTATGTCTGTGAGTCTATTTTTGTTTTATAAATAATTTCATTTATATCATTTTTAGATTTCACATACAGGTAATATCATATGATATTTGTCTTGCACTTAGTATGATCATCTCAAGGTCCATTCATGTTGCTGCAGATGGCATTATTTCATTCTTTTTTATGGCTGAGTAATATTCCATGGTATATATCTACAATATCTTCTTTATCCATTTCTCTGTTGATGGACACTTAGGTGGCTTCCATGTCTTGGCTATTGTAAACAGTGCTACTATGAGCTTTGAAGTACACATATCTTTTCTAATTGTGTTTTTTTTCTAGATATTTGCCCAGTTGTGGGATTGTAGGATCATATCATAGCTCTTGAGATAAACTTTTAAAAAAATTAATGTCACAGGGCTTCCCTGATATTCCAGGGATTAGGAATCCTTCCTACCAATGCAGGGACACAGGTTTGATCCCTGATCTGGGGTGATTGCATCTGCTGAGGGACAGCTGAACCCATGTGCCACAACTACTGAGCCTGAACCCTGGAGCCCGTGCTCTGTCCACAACAAGAGAAACCACTGCAACAAAAAGCCCATGCGCTGCAGCTGGAGAATAACCCCCACTCGCCACAACTGGAGAAAGCCCATGTGCAGCAACAAAGACCTGGCACAGCCAAAAACAAATAAATAAATAAATAACTGGGGTTTTTTAGAAAAAAAATTAATGTCACGGTGGATCATTGACCATACTTCAATAAAAGTAGACAACCAGTCCACATAATTCAACTGAAATAATCATGGTTCATTTTCAGCATTTTAGAATTGCCATGATCTACACCCTCCATATCCACACCAAAGGATCCAGGTCTCTCCATGCCCTAGCCTGGCCATTCACCGGGAGGCCCCACAGCTGTCATCGGAGACAGAGCAGGTAGATGAGAATAGTGTTAGACCAAAGAAGGAGGAAATTTAACTAAGCACATTCTTGCTAATTTGCTTAACTAGCACCTCTTCAAAGCCCTAAGATCAAACAACTAGCTGATGCCTTTTCCTTTAGACGCAGCCTGGTCAGTGACCTGCTCCTGAGACCTGGAATTTACTTATTTGGTCCATTGTCCTTACAAATATAGTAAAATGAGTTGCTGGTGAGCAAGCGTGACTAGTACCCCAAGACAATGACCATCATCAGTGACCTATTGCTCAAATCCTTTGATCTGGAGTGTGGCCCACCCCAAGGGGGCAAAGCCCCACCACGGCCCCAGGAGTAGTCAGCTCTGCCTGGGCCTAAGCACTGCCACCAACCAGGGTCAGTGGGTACTTACACCCTGACTTCTGCCAGCGTGTCCTGGTTCCTCGCCATTATCAGAATTCTCCTAGGTCCTCAGGAGCCGTGCGACCTCAGCCACACTCTCTGATCAGCTCTTTGGGCCAGGTCCTCTCATCCAGAACCCAGGCCCATCAGATCTGCTCAGCCTTGACGTTTTCGTTTTAGTAGAAGTAGGAGAAGACGCCCCTGTTGGTCCAGTGGTTAAGAATCTGCCTTCCAGTGCAGGGGACATGGGTTCGATCCCTGGTCTGGGAGCTTGGATCCCACCTGCCACGGGGCAACTATGCCAGTGACGGGGCAACTGTGCCAGTGACCAGGCAACTATGCCGGTGTGCTGCAACTCTTGAGCCCATGCACCACAAGTGGAGGGTCGGTGCACCACAAGGAAAGATCCTGCATGATACAACTAAGATGCAACACAGCCAAATAACAAGTAAATATATATATATTTTTTAAGTAGGAAAGCTCACCCCAGTGTGCACCAACCCCATATGCACTGTCACCCACATATCCCCAGGGATTCAAGAAGGCAATTGAAATCCAGTTTGTGACCCTGGAACCCTTACCTTTACTTCTTCCTCCACTGCCAGCAGAAAAGCTCTTCCTGAATTAATCGAAATCCAGGCTTTTCCACGTGCTGTTCCTTTTGGGTCATTTTTTTCAGTGTGTCTCTACTGCCCTCCTTTGCCTGGAGATGAGCATGAGAGCAAGCAGAGGATGTGGGCCATGGCAGGGGCTCAGAAATGTTAGTTCCTTTTCTGTGAATTCATATTACTGAACCAAACTTGGGTCCGCTCACGCATGCACAGCAAAGCCAGTCTACTGACACGAGGTTGTGATGGAAGTGAAAGTTGCTCAGTTGTGTCCCCATGGACTGTAGCCCACCAGGCTCCTCTGTCCATGGGATTCTCCAGGCAAAAATACTGGAGTGGGTTGCCATTCCCTTCTCCAGGGAATCTTCCCAACCCAGGGATCGAACCCAGGTCTCCTGCATTGCAGGAGGATTCTTTACTATCTGTGCCACCAGGGAAGCCCCAAGAAAGTATTGCAGGCACCAAGAAGGAGAACAAGGCAGCTAAAGCTCAAAAAGCCCAACTCCCCTTGGCTTTCAGGGAAGCATTTTTAAAGCCCAGGTGAGGGAGGGGGATTGCAGGGTGTGTGATCAGTTCACCATACACAGGTCTCTGATTAGGTGATGGTGAGGTTACAGAATGATGTCATGTTGTCAGTTCTCAGGTTACCATAGGTCTGGGGGCTCAGTGGTCATGGTCATCAAATAGTTAACTTCTTGCATTTGGTCGGGGTTTGGCATCTGTAACTCAGGAATGTGCATCAGATACTGTTATCTGGGCATTTCAGAGTGGAGCTATAGCAGAGGACCTAGATAAGGGTCTGTAGCTCACCACTAGCCAGTCGGAAGAAAGTCACACACTCTGCAGCCCTCACCCCAAGTTTTGCCTTTAAAAACTTCCCCCTGAAAACCTTCAGGCAGTTCTGAAGGTTTGGGCACAAGCCACCCTCTTCTCCTTACTGGATCCTGCAGTAAACCTTCCTCTGCTTCAGACTCTGGCATTTTGGGTTGCTTGGCCTCACTGTGCATTGGGTACATGAACTTGTATTTGGTAATATTAGCATATTTCTAAGACCTGAAATCTCCAGAACCTAGGGCTGGAGGGAACAACCTTACAGAGAGAAGGACACTCTGGTGTCTGAGAGACCCAATAGCCCTGTCACCCACTCTGCATCCTTGGGCGAGTCACCCATCCCTGAAGCCCTTGAGCAATGATTTCCTTGTCTATGAAATGGGGACCTGAAGGAGTCCCTACGGAGCACTTATCAGGACTCACGTGGTGCCTCCAGCACTGTCCTTAATAACTCTTCCCACTCCTGCCGTCCCCCACCCACTAAACCTTGCAGTCACTCTGCTGCCACGAGATGGCGATGACCCTCCATCATCTGGACTCAGATCCTCATTTTGCTGAGGAGTGAAGGCACTTCAGAACAGACCCCAGTCATCAGGGAACCAAGCAAAGCTGCGTGGCACCCTCCCCTAGACAGAACATGTAAAATGAGAAATGGTGGGGAGTGCAGATGGCCAGGGTCCACCAGCTGTCAGCAAGCACGGGTCTCAAGAATTAAGACAAAAACATCCTGTGTTTTTTTTTTTCTCCAAAGCTGTGTCCTTGGAAAAATCTCCTGAGGCTATTCTTTCAAAAGGCACTCAGAGTGCAGTTACTTTGGGCTTGAATTAACCATGAATTAAACATGAATTCCACATGAATTAAAGAAAACTCTCCAACTAGGAGTTGTTACCTCCAGCTTCTGTGCTGAGGTACAGAAGCTTGAGTACTCTCCAGCTTGAGTGCTCTGTTGGGCCAATTTGTTTCAAAATAAAGCATAATTGCATGACAGATTATAAAATCAAGAGAGGATTCTTTATTTCTTCATCATGTATTTCCATAATGTAAGACACTAGCTCATGTTTTTGTTTCTAAAAGACTTACAGAATAATAATGGTATTCCTTTTTAACTTCCCACAGACCCACTAATGATACTTCAATTTGCAGTCATTGTGCTTGAATAGATTACCTGTTTCTTAGCTGGTATTTCTCCTGTATTTTTGCCGCTGAGAGTTATCTGTTTTTTATTAAACCATGCAATATTATTTAATGTTTATTTATTCCAAGTCATTTTTGCATTCATAATAATCAAAACAGCTCACTTGGGTTCTTTGCTCCTTAATAAATTCAGAGAGAATTTATTGAGTCTCTCTGACTCCCATGAAATCTGAGTCAGCATCAATGAAGAAATTACCTATTAATAATCCAGAAGTGCCAGACTTTGGGATTTCATAGATGGGTGAAGAGTCCAGAAGAATCTTAGGAACTGACTCACGGTTGTCAGAGTTTTACTTTTCCAAGAAAGGCATGAAACAAAACAAAGCAAAATATACTACTCAAACACCCACTGTCACCACCCTTTCAATTCCAGAGGAACGCATTAACACGTAGAAAAGTAAGAATTTAAAAATTAGATGAGTTTGGTCTCATGAAAAACCTTTAGTTGCTATTCTGTCTTCCAGACCAGCCTGGCCTTGGAAGAGTGGTCCAGGCTCCCACCTTCTTCCACCCCTTCCTCAGATACATGCACTTGGAGATCTCAGTGGGACTGTCCGTTAGAACCTGCATTCTTTGTCATTAAGTCAGTAAATAAGGTTAATCTCTGGGTGGTGGAGGCCAGGTCCCTTTTGCTGAGAAATGGTATTAGAGACCAAAATCTGGGTTCCTGGTGCACACATTGCCCCTGGGGGTGGAGGGGGGTTGTTTCTTGGCCTCCTCAGCAGACAATCCAGAGTGTGGGGAAGTGCATGTATATACACATACTTTCACACATATGTTCATAGCCATACAAAAATGCATGACCACATACATCTATACACGTATGCACATATACACGTGCACATACACACTGTACACACCTATCCCCATTTTGGAAGTCATGAATCTACGCTGGTGCTTATAATCCCAGCCCACACTCATGGAGTTGCTTAGTTATCTGTCTGTTCTTCCTCTGTGAGAACCCTGGCTTCCTAAGACATTTACTCGCTCATTTTTATAGAGTGTTAAAAATAGTTTCAGAATGACTTCACCTATAACCACTTTAAAAAACAAGCATAGTAAATAGAGCTCAAGATTTATTTGAAGTTTTCTCCCTATCCCCATTCTATCCAGGATGTGGATATATAGTCAAATACTATATTTATGAGTTATTTGGATTACTCCTTTTCTCTTTAAGTATTTTTTAATTGAAGTATAATTGATTGACAAAGTTTTAGGTGTACAGCAAAGTGATATAACTATATATATATATATTCTTTTCCAAATTCTTTTTTCTATTATAGGTTATTACAGGATATTGACTATAAGTCCTTCCTTTTCTTCTTTGTTTTTCTTTCTTTCCCTTCCTCTTTCTCTCTTTTTTCCCCTCCACTGTGCTTATGGAATTCATATGAAATTTTATGTGTTTCAGTTTGCTTTCAGTTTAGGGGCATTTCCTCCCTTTCGTTAGAGAAGGAAAGGGCAACCCACTCCAGTATTCTTGCCTGGAGAATCCCATGGACAGAGGAGCCTGGCAGGCTACAGCCCCTGGGGTCACAAAGAGTCAGACATGGCTGAGCAACTCTCACTCACTCACTCCTCCCTTTCATATTGATTTAATTTTATTTTTTGAATATGTAGAACATTAACACACTAACCAAATTCAAAGCTACACAAAAAGTCAAACTCAGACACGTGTCACTCCATCCCACCTCCCTTCTGCCCTTGCTGGTAGCCAGCTCGGTCTAACACCGTTCCGATGTTTCTCTTCGTAATGCTAAACAGAATATATGTATTTTTCATGTTTCCCCTCTTCCTTATTCAAAAAGTGGCACACTGGATAAGCTCTTCTGTATCTTGCTGTTTTCACTTATAACATCCCCTGAAAATCACTCCATATTAGTTGATAAAGATCCTCCTCACTCTTTTTTACAGCTGTAAAAATCATGGGCTGTAGTTGCATTTAACCAAGCCCTATGCTTGGTGGGCCAGGCACATTTTTGCTTATTAAACAAGAAGAAACTTATCTCCAAGACATATCTGCACACATCAAGGAGGCTTCAATTAATCCCCCTGGTGTCCCATCCGTGCCACCTGCAGGGCCGGTAAGAAGGTAAGAAGGTCAGTTTCCTGCCATGGGTCATTTTTTACTCTTTTTTTATGAGACAGCACTCTTCCCAGCTTCTCAAAGCTTATTCCAGAAAATTATTAAAAATGTATATCCATTTGTGACTCTTTCCCTATTCCCTTTGCTGTTGTGTGTTAGTTTTTATTCCTCTAATAGCATTTGAGAGGTTTGTGAGAAGGACTTGAGACCAAAAAAAGGAAAAATTTTTTAAAGGTGAGTGTTTATTCCACCAACTTGAAACAGAAATATTCTGTCAACTTTAAAATTAACAAACTGTTTTTTCCTCCCCATCTCAGTGCTTTTAATGTCCTCAATACCCAGTAATTTTTATGTAAAAGTCTAAAATTATAATACTAAACAATATATAAGGAGGTGGGGAGGAGGTCTGAACTTGAATAAACAACTAAGGAAGAGTATAAATGTGGGAAAAAGTATTAAGAAGAAAAAGTAAACTATCTAGCTGCCCCAGCCCACCTCCACCCCCAGGAAATAAAGTAAGTTTAGATACTACACATTTGAAAATTCTTTTTCTAAGCTCTTGGAAATATCTTATTTAGCACCATTCTCTTGGATTTGACCGGTACCCGTCACAGCCTGCAATGCAGGAGACCCAGGTTCAATCTCTGGGTCAGGAAGATCCCTTGGAGTAGAAAATGGCAACCCACTCCAGTATTCTTGCCTGGAGAATTCCATGGACAGAGGAGCCTGGCAGGCTACAGGCCATGGGGTCACAAAGAGTCGGACACGACTGAGCGACTAATACTTTCACTTTTTACTTTCATCATCACCACCCACCCCCCCGCCTTTACCTCTAGGGAGACATGGGTGGGTTTCCAGGGGTGAAGAGCATAAATGGTAGCATATGCTCTTGGATGGTAGCATCCATGGTATTTTATGGTAGCATAAAATACCAAAGGTAAAATAAAAGTGCTTTAGAAGATTGTATAAAGACCGTGAGACTACTAATGTGGTCACATATCCTTGGCTGCTCTGTGATTTTTCCACAGCTGTGATTCCTTCAACTTAGTCATGCTGCCTGTCGACGTCCCTGCTGTTCTTGACGCCTTGCCGGAAGAAGACAGGATAGAGACAGTTGAACGGTACTTTTTTACCTGTGGTCTCACTGTCTATGTTCCGGAAACATGCCAGGTGCTCTGAGAGATTTCCAAGGAGCACACAGCACCTGAGCTTGCAGCCCCACCAAGACACGGCTGACACCCAGCCACACCCTCAGCAGATAAGATGCTGGATTTGTGGTGGAGAATAATAGTCTCAGGTCTCAAACTGGCTGACCTTTCAGTGCTGCAGGTGCTCAGGGAGGGGCGAGCAGAGTGGGTGCTAAGTGGGCTTCCAAGGCTGCAGAATCGCATGCACTTGGGTTAGTATTCAGAGGGCAGGTAGGATTTGGAGGGGCAAAAGAAATATAGCCCCCACCCCAAACAAAATATTTTTAAAAGAAAAGTCAAAAACAAAAATTTTAAGGAAAAAGGGGAAAAAAGAAAACCCAGAACCCCCCAAAGTAAATAAAAAAACAAACAAAAAAATTAAGGAAAAGAAAAATAGCTTCCAAACGAAGGCACTTAAATTTGATTTTATTGATGAGCATCCAACATCCAGTGAGAATGTGTCCTTGAATCTGCTGTGGCCACGCCCGCTATGGCTCTTCCCAGGTGGTGCTAGGGGTAAAGAACACATCTGCCAGTGCAGGAAACTTGAGACGTGGGTTTGATCCCTGGGTCGGGATGATCCCCTGGAGAAGGAAATGGCAACCCACTCCAGTATTCTTACCTGGGGAATTCCATGGACAGAGGAACCTGGCAGGCTACAATTCATGAGGTTGCAAGGGTCAGACACAACTGAAGCGACTTAGCACAGCACGCCCGCTTTAATATTTCTTCCTGTAAATAACCAGTGAGTGAAGTACTAAATATTGGTTTTTGTGAGACCTGCCCACAAGCAGTGGTACTTGGCAATACTTGGACGTCTGAAGCTTAGAACCCAGGTCTGAACAGGGAAGTTGAGTGTCTGCTACTCGAACCCCAGAGCATGAGGGCATTTCCTGAGGATGCTGCAGCCAGGTGGGTGGCCGGGGTGACACACGGTTACTTGACGTTCAGTTTGGGGAGGCAGGTGAGGAGATGCTCTGCAGACCCTTCCCCATTCAGCACTGATATTCAGACTCATGAGTCAATTTCCTCACTAATGTGCAGACTCATGAGTCAGTTTCCTCATCTTTGAAATGAGAATAGTAGTACCTACTTCACAGGGGTTGTCAATTAAGGAAGATGAGGAGGAGGTGGAGGAGGGTAGTTGTAACAGTAACATTTACAGAGCATTAAATATGAAGTCAGGCCCAGCACTTGGCAAGAGTTTCATTCACTCCAACAATGAGGTCTTCTTATTTTCCATACTTTGGAGATGAGGAAACTGCTAACGGGAAGCAGTTTTGCAAATCACTGTCTTGTAAATCACCAGCATCGAGATTGGCACAGAGCTTGACACAGAGCAGCTGCTTAGCAAAGATTAGGCGATCGGAGTGACTTTGTGCAGTTTTCAAGGATGTTTTCCCAAACACAATATGGCTCTGCCCACCTTTGTTTATGTTTTGCTGTGAGGAGAGGGTTCCTGTTTGTAATTCTAAATTTTGAAGCCTCTGTTGATCTTGGAGGCATTTCTCTTTGAGTGTAGCAGAGACAGCCACTCAAAAGAATTGTCTCTTCTACAGAAATAGGATTGTTGAAACCGGAGGCTCAGTGTCACCTGAGTTAGGTCATCCATGTGACTCAGCCTTTACCAAGAGGGCAGGAGAAGATGTGAGATGTCCTCCTGAGGGCAGGACCAGGATGGAGTGGGTTTATCTCCTGCAGACTCTCTCCCTGCTTCCTGGAGCTGGAACTCACACTTGCAGTGACCCAGCTGTAACTATTAAGCAACCAAGCACCAGGCCAGGGGTCCACAAACAGCCAAATCTGGCCTACCACCTATTTTTGCAAAACATCTGCTTGATTGAAACACAGCCACACTCATTCATTGGAATGTTTTCCATGACTCCTTTCATGCTGCAACAGTGTGCGTGCATGCTAAGTCACTCAGCGTGTCCAACTCTTTGTGACCCCACAGACTGTAGCCCACCACACTC
Source organism: Bos indicus x Bos taurus (assembly GCF_003369695.1). NCBI lineage: Eukaryota > Metazoa > Chordata > Mammalia > Artiodactyla > Bovidae > Bos > Bos indicus x Bos taurus. The sequence goes on from NC_040077.1 coordinate 71,388,281, forward strand.
CTCTGTCCATGGGATTCTCCAGGCAAGAATACTGGGGTGGGGTGCCATTCTCTCCTCCAGGGGATTTTCCTGACCCAGGGATCAAACCAGTGTCTCTTACGGCTCCTGCATTGGCAGACAGATTATTTATCGCTAGCGCCACCTGGGAAGCTAATTGTAAAAGAGACCCACTGAGGCCTTTACTCAAAAAGTTTCCTGACCCTTGCTGTAAGGGGTAGCAGACCTCAATATAAAAATAACCTCAATCCCTGTAATTTCTTCTCTCACCTGTAGATTATTTAGAAGCATATTGTTTTCTTTTTAAAGCAGTTGTGGATTTTTTGGTTATCTTCTTTGCTATTGATTTCTAATTGAATTCCATTGTGGTCACAGAACATTCTCAGAATGATTTCAACCTTTTGAAATATTCATGCTTTCCTTACAGTCCAAGATACGGTCAGTATTGGTAAATGTTGCATGTACACCTGCAAACAATATGCATTCTGTAACCCCATTTTTCCTTTTCTTGGGGATGGTTTTGATCACCGCCTCCTGTATACTGTTATGAACTTACGTCCATAGTTCTTCAGGCTGTCTATCTACCAGATCTAAGCCTTTGAATCTATTCATCACCTCCACTGTATAATCAAAAGGGATTTGACTTAGGTCTTACCTGAAGGGTCTAGTGGTTTTCCCTACTTTCTTAAAGTTAAGCCTGAATTTTGCAATAAGGAGCTCATGATCTGAGTCTCACAGTCAGTCAGCTCCAGGTCTATAGAGCTTCTGCATCTTCCACTGCAAAGAACGTAATCAATCTGATTTCAGTATTGACCATCCAGAGATGTCCATGTGCAGTCATCTCTTGTGTTATTGGAAAAGGGTATCTGCTATGACCAGCTGAAGAAAGAAGAAAAGCGAGAGGCAGGGGAGAAAGGGAAAGATTACTCAGCTGAATGCAGAGTTCCAGAGAATATCAAGGAAAGAGAAGAGGGCCTTCTTAAATGAACAATGCAAAGAAATAGAGGAAAACAATAGAATGAGAAAGACTAGCGATCTCTTCAAGAAAATTGGAGATATCAGGGAATACTTCATGCAAGGACGGGCACAATAAAGGACAGAAACAGTAAGGACCTAACAAAAGCAGAAGAGATTAAGAAGAGGTGGCAAGAATACACAGAAGAACTATACAAAAAAGTCTTAAAGACCCAGATAACCATGATAGCATAACCATGATGGTGTGGTCACTCACCTAGGACCAGACATCCTGGAGTGTGAAGTCAAGTGGGCTTTAGAAAGCATTATTACAAACAAAGCTTGTGGAGGTGATGGAATTCCAGCTGAGTTATTTAAAATCCTAAAAGATGATGCTGTTAAAGTGTTGCACTCAATATTCCAGCAAATTTGGAAAACTCAGCAGTGGCCACAGGGCTGGAAAAGGTCAGTTTTCATTCCAAAGATGGGCAATGTCAAAGAATGTTCAAACTACCAGACAATTGTGCTCATTTCACATACTAGCAAGGTTATGCTCAAAATCCTTCAAGCTAGGGTTCAACAGCATGTGAGCCAAGAACTTGCACATGTACAAGCTGGGTTTAGAAAAGGCAGAGGAACCAGAGATCAAATTGCCAATATTCATTGGAGAAAGCAAGGGAATGCCGGAAAAATATCTGCTTCATTGACTATGCTAAAGCCTATGACTTTGTGCACCACAGCAGACTGTGGAAAATTCTTAAAGAGATGGGAGTACCAGACCACCTTCCCTATCTCCTGAGAAATCTGTATCTGGGTCAAGAAACAGCAATTAGAACCAGACATGAAACAACTGGTTCAAAATTGGGAAAGGAGTATGACAAGGCTGTATATTGTCACCTTGCTTATTTAACTCCTATTCAGAGAACATCATGCAAAATTCCAGGCTGGATAAATCACAAGCTGAAATCAAGATTACCAGGAGAAATATCAACAACCTCAGATATGTAGATGATACCACTCTAATGGGAGAAAATTAAGAGGAATAAAAGAGCCTCTTGAGGAGGGTGAAAGAGGAAAATGAAAAAATCTGGTTTGAAACGCAGTATTAAAAAAATTGAGATCATGGCATCTGATCCCATCACTTCATGGTAAATAGAAGGGGAAAAACTGGAAGCAGTGACAGGTTTTATTTTCTTGAGCTCCAAAATCGCTGTGGACGGTGACTGTAGCTGTGAAATTAAAAGACGCTTGCTTCTTGGAAGGAAAGCTATGACAAACCTAGACCGTGTATTGAAAAGCAGAGACATCACTTTGCCAACAAAGGTCTGTATAGTCAAAGCTGTGGTTTTTCCCAGTAGTCATGTATGGCTGTGAGAGTTGGACCATAAAGAAGGCTGAGCACCAAAGAATTGATGCTTTCGAACTGTGGTTCTAGAGAACGCTTCAGAGTTCCTTGGACAGGAAATCAGACCAGTCAATCCTAAAGAAAAGCAACCCTGAATATCCATTGGAAGGACTGATGACGAAGCTGAAGCTCCAATACTTTGGCCACCTGATGCAAAGAGCCGACTCATTGGAAAAGACCCTGACGCTGGGAAAGATTGAGGACAGGAGGAGAAGGGGGTGACAGAGGATGAGATGGTTGGATGGCATCATCAACTCAATGGATATGAGTTTGAGCAAACTCCAGGAGATAGTGAAGGTCAGGGAAGCCTGTTCTGCTGCAGTCCATAGGGTCACAAAGAGTCGGACATGACTTAGCCACTGAACAACAACAACTATAACAACAAACCCCATTTTTAAACTTCTTGTTATTCTCTGCTTATAAATAACCATTCCTACTGTTGTTTTTAATAGAAAGCTATTTATCAGTCTTATACTTTCTTTAATGTAGATCCAAGAAGTATAGGTGTGATTAATGTTGAAGGAATCATGTAACTCTTAAATGATTGCAGTACTTTTCTATTTTCTTCCTTTCAGTGAGCTCTGTGAACAGAGTATGGACATTATGCTGACTCCAGAAATGATCGAAGCGGAATTCCCAATGCTGGATTACAGGGACACCAAGAAAGAGAAGTAAGTGAATGCTTTATGCCTTAGGAAGAGGTAGCCCAGGATAAAATTTGTCCTACATGACATACAGAACTGTTTGAATCTAAAAACATGTCCAAAGAGACACGTTTCCAGTGCTTTAGGTATTTAGACATGTATCCTATTTACCACCCATGCCACCTCCAGCCTCGTTGCTTATCTTCAGTCACTGGGCCTCAGTCTCCCCATTCAGAACGTGCAGAAAACAAAACCTCTCTCCCGGGCGGTTGTGAAGATTCCATGAGATGCCAGTGTGAGGACACCTCTCCGGGTGCTTGCTCTACACATGTGAACCCTTTCCTGCATCTCTGAATCAGGGACAGCTAGCTAGGCAGACAACACCATCATCCTTCAGAACTTGGTTTTGAAGAATACTTTGGTAAAGGAAATAACCACTAGAGTTCATATGGTTTGTAAGTTTGAAATTCCAGATATCCTTTTAGAATTATTTAAGTCTTTTTAAATTATTAAAATGTTAGAAAATATAGAAAAATATAAAGAATGAAATAAAACAATAATCCTACCACCCAGGGTCAGTACCTTGTACATTTTGGTATGTGGTCTTCCAAGTATTAATACTTTAATTATTTAAATAACTCACAAACACCTACTGTATTTTGTTAAACTGTATATACAATCGTCCCACAGTATCCATGGGGGATTGGTTCCAGGACACCCCTCAGCCTGGGTACTAAAATCTGTGGATGCTCAAGTCCTTTATGTAAAATGGTGTAGAATTTGCATATAACCTATACACATCCTCCTATACTTTAAATCATCTCTGCATTACTTATAATACCTCATCCAGTGTAAATGATTTTTAAATAATTTTCAGCATGCAGCAAATTCAAGTTTTGCTTTTGGAACTTTCTCATATTTTTTTCCACCTGGGGGTTGGTTGAGTCTGAAAATGCTGGACCTATGGACACAAAGGGCCAACTGTATGTGTTTAAGTGAATTCTATCATATTGTTCGTATTGTTTTATCTTCTAGACTTTCATTTAGCATATTATCATATGTTTATAAATATAGATATCCGTCTTTATATCTTACTGGTAGATATACCATCATGTGCTAACCGATCTTTCTACTGATGATCATGTCAGCTCTTCAGTGTCTTGCTCTTGCCAGTAGGGCTTCGGCAAATTTCCTAGTGCCATAATTCCTTGCAAACTTATCAAACTGTCTCCTTAGGATAAACTTTGAAACATAAACACTAAATCCATGTTCATTTTAAGGTTTTAATACATAGTGCTTTGCGCCATCCAGGAAAATATCAACAAACATCCTACCAGCAGAGGTCAGGATGCCCACAATCAAATGCCCTGAACAACGTGGATATTATCAGACGTTTTTTTCTTCTTTTCCAATATGATAGGTTTTTAATGACCACATTATTGTTTTAATTTTAACTTCTTCGTTTATGAGTGATGGTAAAAATTTTCCTACACTTACCAAATATTTTTCTTCTTTTATCTGGGGCTCTTTTGCCTATATTGCAGAAAGTCTTTATGTTATTCTTATTTATAAGAATGCCTCATATATTAAGGATAATTACCCTTCCTTGTGTATGCTGTAAATTTTTTAGCTTGTCTTCTTTGTTCAGGGTGTTTGGAGGAGGCCCTGCCTTTTCAGAAAGGAATGCCCACATATCTTAGAGGAGCAAGGGGTTCCTTTGGTTCATTTGTAATAGTAACAGAAACCTATAGCAAACCAGCACTTCTCAGAAAGTAGATTAGCAGCTTCTAAAACAAAATTTAGGGGAAAAAAATTTTAATAGAATTTCAGTGAGCATCTGTTTTAATCAGCTATTTAGCAACAAAATATGCTATACTACATAGTACATCTGACGCCTCAACAAAGAGATGCACTTTGCATTTTGTTTCAGGTTTCAAACATATGGCTAAGAGTTTTAAATAAAACCTTTTTTTTTCAGTTTGAAAAACTGAAAAACTACCCATGGACTTAGAACAGTTTGCCCCATGAGCAGGGTAATACCCAATACCTCATTGTTTACTTGCTGTTTCACCTGGTTTTTTCACCATTTTGACTACAGAAAGTAGTATCAAATGCCATTTGATTATCAAATGAGTATTAAATGAAATAGAACTTATTACTTTATATATCTTCACCCAAAGAAAAAAATTCCCTCTTCTTTTTTAATGTATTTCAGCCACTTTACCAAAAAAAAAAAAACAGAAAAAACAACAATAACTCTAAGCATTTTCTGCATACCAAGTTATTTTTTTTTCAAAATACACATACATTTCACACATTTTCAATAAATAGATCCATGGCATTTTGAATTCACCTATTTTGCAGTTTAAATTATTTTTGTACATTTTTTCATGTGCCAAAATTATCAATATAATTATCAGTTTATTGGCTGTATAGTATTCCAATGATATCTCACAGATGATTTTTTTCAAAGTTTTATTGGAGTATAGTTGATTTACAATGTTGTATTAGTTTAAGGTGTACAGCACAGTGATGTGTGTATATGTATATATATAAATATGAAATATGGGGAAGGAAATGGCAGCCCACCCCAGTATTCTTACCTGGAAAATCCCATGAACAGAGAAGCCTGGTGGGTTACAGTTCATGGGGTCCAAAGAGTCAGACACAACTTATCAATTCAACCACCACCACTGTGTGTGCTAAGTCGCTCCAGTCATGTCCAACTCTGTCGGACCCTATGGACTGCAGCCCACCAGGCTCCTCTGTCCATGGGATTCTCACGTATGTGTGTGTATCTGTTTTTTTCAGATTCTTTTCCCTTATAGGTTATTACAAGAGATTCAGTTCTGAAATTCTCTCCCTGTATACCAAGCATGACCCGATGCTCAGTTCTGTCTTTTCAGTCCTTACTTGTGCCTTTTTTCACCTCCTTCAGCTTCAGCTGGAAGCAGACAGAGTGTCAGACAGACACACATGAGAGCTTGGACAGACGGACAGAAATAAAAAACACATCAGTGATACTTAATGTCCCCATGAAGACTGCTGTCAATTTGGTTTCTGGAAAATACTTATTTTCATGGATGCAAAGAATCATCTGCTCTTTCTTGAAGGCTGTAATCAACCCAAGAGCTTCCTTGCTATCTTGATGGTGATCTCACCCTCTCAAGACCTACTAAGGAGAATTATATTGCAAAATACCCAAGAAACTGTGTGAGTGACTTTAGTTGTTGACACATCATTCAGCTCCCCTTAGATTATCACAATATCACTCAGCCATTAACATATTTAAGGGCTGACATGAACTATGTATTTTTAGATGGATTTCATAAAGTGGTGCCAATTAATTTTTTTAATTATATGCATTAGGGAAGTTTTAATTTTCTCATTTTGAGATACTTCTCCTTTTTCAAAACTTTCAGGCATTTGCCAAAACTTTAGGAAGTTTCACTCTCCTTAGGAAATATTTCACAAGCACTTAATTTTATTTTTTGAAGTATAGTTGAGTTACAATGTTGTGTTAATTTCTGCTGTACAGCAAAGTGATTCAGTTATACATATATTCTTTTTCATATTCTTTTCTATTATGGTTTATCATAGGACATTGAGTATAGTTCCCGTGCTGTACAGAAGGACCTTGTTTGTCCATTCTCTACATAATGTTTGCATCTACTAACCCCAAATTCCCGGTCCATCCCCCCCACCCCCTCCCCCTTGGCAACCGCAGATCTGTGAGTCTGTTTCTATTTTGTAAATAAGTTCATTTGTATTAATTTTTTATGTTCCACATGTGAGTGATATCATATGGTATTTGTCTTTCTCTCCTGACTTCACTTAGTATAATAATCTCCAGGTCCATCCATGTTGCTGCAAATGGCATTATTTCATACTTTTTATGGCTGAGTAATATTCCAGTGTGTATACGTACCACATCTTCTTTATCCATTCCTCTGTTCATGGACACTTAGGTGGCTTCCATGTCTTTGCTATTGTCAATAGTGCTGCTGTGAACACAGAGGAGAAGCACTTAATTTTGTCTTGAATTTTTCTAACTGGACAGATCATATAGCTGAGCTCACCATCCTTAGACATCTGTGCTTTCAACCAAATACACTAATCCTGTCCTCCCAGGTATTTGGAAAGTTCTACCCTTCACCATGCCAGCAACATCCAGGCTCCACATCAGCCACTCCTCCACCCAGGTGCAGAATCCTCCTTCTTGAGTCCCCTGTTCCAGAGCCATTGTCAGAGTCAGAGATACTGTGTGTCCACTTTACTCATAAACATAAAGAATCAGCTCCTGCCCACTGAGCATTTAGAACCCATCATGCCGGGATGTCCATGCATAAGTTCTCATTTCTCTTTGCAACAATCCTCAGAGATGGGAATTCCCACCACGTGTACCTCTGGAAACGGAGGCTGAGAGTTTAGGTCACTTGGCTCTGCTAAGAACCTAGTGCAACTGAGACAGGAAATCGGGTTGGAATCACCTTCAGCCAGGTGTTTTCACTGGTAACTAAATGATCACAAAGTATGGTTTATACTGTGTTTGTGTATAAACAGCTCCTCCCATCTTCATGAGGCATCACTGGTGACACTGGGCCCAGAAGCAGGGTGGTGATGGGTGAACTGAAGTTTTAAGAGGTGCCCTGATGTGTCCGCATCGGGTTTGTGTTTTATATATATATATCTATTTAGAGAGGTGAAAGACCAAGCACAGCCAACGGAGAAGGCAGGAGAGAAGGTGCTCGAAGAGATGAAGAACCTGCGGAGCAAAGCGCTCAGCTCCTACCTGATCCTAGAATGAAAACCACCAGGAGACCAGTGCCTCTCACTTCCTTTCTGCAGGTCACCATGGTCCTCTGTGTCTGCTTATGTTCCGGCCATTTGGGGAATTAAAGTTTTAGAGAAAAGACTGAAATATAGATGATGTACATATTTTAAACTTATAGTTTTTTCTTTTAAGAAATAAAATGTTGTTAGTATGATGGCAGTGTTTGGAGCTTCTTGCTGCAAGATTTAGTGTGGGCACAAAGGCTTCCAAGTCCTGAGAGGCTGGGAGCCCTTTGGAGGGGCCAGAGGCTGGAAGAGCTGGGGAGGGGTTGCACCCCCACCAGCTCCCATGGCCACTGAGCACCCCTGACTCTGACTTTGGGAACTGCTCCCAGAAAGAGCAGTGCTGGTGAGGACACCAGCTCCTAAGCAGCCGTGTGGCAGCAGACACAGGCGAGGAGGCTAGAAATGGAGGGGACACTGTGGGGCAACTAGGACTTGCTGACTGGCCTGGGAGGAATGGATAACACCTCTGTGAGGACTCTCAGAAGCAGCTGGGGTGGCAGGGCATTGCCTTCGGGTCAGGAGTCCTGGTGATTAGACAGTAAAAAGCAGGCCTTTTGACTGTGTGTATTAACATGACTCCATTCTCATGCATCAGCTGGCCGCAGGTCAGAATCACATAGAGAGCTTCATAAAAACCAGCTGAATCATTGTTGTATTTAAAATAGGTAACCAACAAGATTCTACTAGGTAGTATAGGGAACTCTGCTCGATATTCTGTAATAACCTATATGGAAAAGAATTTGAAAAAGAATAGATACATGTATATGTATAACTGAATCACTTTGCTGTGCGCCTGAAACACAACATTGTTAATCAATTATACTCCAATAAAAATTAAAAAACAGCTGAATCAGGTTGTCTGGGGTAGGACCCAAGCAGTAATAATCTTTAAAGCTCTCCAGGTGAACCTAATGTGCAGCCAGGAGTGAGAACCACTGGCCTCCAGGATAAAGTCTAAATTCCTCTTCCGGGGGCTCCAAGCCCTCGCTTCTCTGGGTTCTGCTTCTAGCTTTCCTCTGCCCCCGCTCTCGGCTCTCTATAGGGCAGTGGGGACCGCTGGCTTGGGTGGCTGTCTGGTTGTGGGTGGATGCTGGTCCTCCTCTTACTAACCACGTGGCTCCCTTAACATCTCTGAACTTGTAAGACTGGGCTCCAGTGCTCACTGCCTGTAGGGCTGTGAGAATGACTTTAGGAAACTTGAAAAGGGTACCTATTATTAAACAGTAGTTGAAAAATCTGAGCTTCTGCAACTTGCACGGCAAGACTGAAGCAGCAGGAATTTTAAAAGTTTTTTCATTTTGAAATAATTTTAGACTTAAGGAAAACTCGCAAAACTAAAACAGTGAGCTCACATATATAGTACCCAGCTTCCCCGATGTTGACATCTACTGTGGGACAATCATCAAAAACAGGAAATTAAAACTGGCTGGGGACTTCCCTGGCAGTCAGTGGTTAAGACTGTACTACCACTGCAGGGAGTGCGAGTTCAATTCCTGCTCAGGGAATATGGTTCAGCACATATGGCTCATGGCCAAAAAATAAATAAAAGAAAATTTCTTGAACTGAATAAAAAAATGAAAATGCAACATATTAACTTTTATTATTTTTTTTGACAGCGCAAGGTAGTTTTTATTCTAGTTTTTTATAACAGAAGTATTTTTATTTTTATTTTTTTACTTTACAATATTGTATTGGTTTTGCCATACATCAACATGAATCCTCTACGGGTGTACACGTGTTCCCCATCCTGAACCCCCATCCCACCTCCCTCCCCGTACCATCCCTCTGGGTCATCCCAGTACACCAGCCCCAAGCATCCTGTATCCTGCATCGAACCTGGACTGGCGATTCGTTTCTTATATGACATTATACATGTTTCAATGCCATTCTCCCAAATCATCCCACCCTCTCCCTCTCCTACAGAGTCCAAAAGACTGTTCTATACATCTGTGTCTCTTTTGCTGTCTCGTATACAGGGTTACCGTTACCATCTTTCTAAATTCCATATATATGCGTTAGCATACTGTATTGGTGTTTTTCCTTCTGGCTTACTTCACTAACATATCAACTTTTAAAAATTACAAAAAAAAAAAAAAAAACTGGCTCAGCATAGTTGGCCAGTGTCTCCTTACTGTCTTCTTACCTGTGACAGCCCCTCTGTAGTCCCTGAGTGGCAAGGTTCCCAGCCAGCCTGGTACCAGGGCCCTGCCTTACAACAGCCCTTCCTTTCCTTAAAGAGGGTGTCTGTTTTACCACCAAAGAGATGAATCAGATCACAGGATTCAGCCAAGGCATCTTCCCCAACAGCGGGGTCTTCAGCAAAACTTTCTTTTCAGATACTCTTTTTGCAGGAAGTTTGTTAAAGCTGTTGTGAAAAGACTTGAGAGGAAGCAAGTCATGGGAAAGAGCCTGAAGACTGACACACCATACTTACGCCCCCAGTAATGAACAGTGCAAGCCCTTGTGCACACACACATACACACATAGGCACACACATGCACACACATGCCCTTCCCAGGTCCAGTGCAGTATGTCACCCACTAGAGGCCATAACAAGTGGGCCCTTTTTTATGCGATCACTCTCCCCAATGGTAGAGTTGACCCGAGCCTAAGGACAGGCTACTTTTCAGGTCCCCACTGCCTGGAGCTCGATTGGCCACCCTTAGGGCAACCAGTGGTTCTGCTGCTCCCCAAACCCTCCTTCCAAAGCTCCCCGCTCAGCGTCAGGCTGAAGCATCTGAACTACAAGCCTAAACAGGATACCCAGGGCCTCTCCTGTAACTTCCAGCCAATAACTCTGGACCTTTAACTAAACCGGTTTCCTTGTTAAGTTAAGGTTTCCTTAACTAAACCTTTCCGTGGATGCTAAGTCTAGAGGACTTACCAAGACTAAGCTCCTACTCCGCCATGCGGTTTACCTCAGCCGGCACCAGAAGTCAAGCTGGATTAACCGAAAGGTGAAAGGAGGCAGGACGCTGGTTACTGCCATCCTCAGTTGTTCACGTCATGAACTACAGGAAGGAGGGCCGCCAGTGAACCGTCGTAGACGGAAACATCGTTCTTCCTCTTTCTGTGCTTCCTACCAGATGGAGAATCCCCAGGAGAAGAGCTATGAACCAGACTGCAGGCTCCCACCCTCCACCCCAACGGGTGGAGCCAAACAGCTAGTCTCTACTGGGGGAGGGTGCTGATGTGGTCAGGGCAGTTTTGGGTGAGAGATGAGACTGAAGTTTCAAAACAATGAAACTGAGTCTTAACCAAAGTGATATTGTCTAAGTAACCAACATTGACTGACAAATTATAGACTCAGACTGTGCATCCTTAGGGGGGGCCTACTAATAAACAGGAAATCAGATGGTTTGAAGAGTGCAGCTGGTAGCAATTATTGGAAAAAAAATCTTTCATTTATTTGTAAATGAGCTGATACTACTCACTGTTCACACTATAGTCATCACCAGCTTCTGATGTCAAAAAAGATATCAAGGAATGAGAGAAATTATTATTATTGGTGGAAATATAGGATCTGGGAAGCAAGAGGGGGCTGTGCAGAGCAGCCAAGGCAAGGGGCCCAGGGTCTAATTTGGTACTATACCAAATTATAATACCAGTATTATAATAGATGGCATGCTCATTAAAGTTAGTATTTGTGGCAATAGGGAAACTAGTATAAAAGACAAAACATATTTTATATTAGAACAAGGTCTGTTTAAGTAGTCAAACTGTAGTTAAATTTAAAATGGTATAATTCCAGGGACTTCCCTGGTGGTGGTGGGGTCCAGTGGGTAAGACTCCATGCTTCCAATCCAGGGGACAAGTGTTCTCATCCCTGGCTCAGGAGAATCCCAGATCCTGTGGGGCCAAAAAGAAAAAAATGATATGATTCAATGACATTTTTAAAATACATCTTCTTGGGGTCTGCCTCTGAAATGGCCACTGAGCCACTGTCCACTCCCAGGGCCAAGTAGCGTGGTCTGACATATGCCCAAAGCTCTTAGAGTTTGGTCTCTAGTACCATTCCCTAAGAGGAAGCAAAAAAACTTGGAACGTATCTGATTCTATATCTCAGCACAAGGATAATTAAGATGTTCCTGGAGCATGCATTTGTTGCCAGAAAGAAAGTATGCTTTCAAAGTGATCCAGGACAATTTGAAAGGATAAAGGAGCCAGTTGAAAGGAGCTCCCGCTGAGCAAGTTGTGACAGTTTTGGCACTAGAAAGAAAGCAGTAGCTCTCTGCAGAGCCATATGAGACATGCTAGGGGAAAGAAAGGGGGAAGGGGAAAAGGCACGTACAAGATTTTAATGATACTTACAGTATGTTGATGAAGCCAAATGATGAGTATACTGCACTGAAGTTCTAGTCAACGTCAAAATTTCATCATTACAAATCAAATAGCTAAAATATTCATCGCATTCCTGGTAGGAGATGCAGAATCGTATCAGCTCTACTCAAGCAATGAAAAATTGTGGAGGATTTTACTATGACAAAAAAGACATAGGCTTGAGAAGTCCAATTATCTCTGTAAATAAATGCCAACTCGTGACAAATCAACCTGGACCTTTGTTGTTCTGGACCCCTGTCCTGGGCAAGATCCCACCAAGAGTTCAGTCCACAGTATCCCAGGGTAAAGTGGCCCATGAGGGTGGTTCTGTGCTCCAGGATTAGGGGAATACATTTGAAATGTCAAGATGAATAAAAGAATCTACCTAAGTTGATACTTCTGTGCTGGGAAGGTTATCTCTAATAACAAGTTTTATTTCTCTGTTTTATATGTACTTCATTTAAGATGTTTAAAACAGGTTAGAGGATCTGTTACATTTCTATGTCTGTTTTATTAGATTTATATGAGTTGCTTAGTGGTTAAGAATATTTTGCTTATAAGATTTGATTTGGGAATAAGACTACTTGGCAGGGGTTGGATATTGTTATATTTAAGAGAACCAACTAAAGTTGAAAGTATAGTTTGAGATGTCCAAGAGAATTTGACCAATTAAGTACAGAAGTGCTATGGTAAGATTAAGGAAGATTTAATTATAAAGCCCATGGTTAATTGACAGTTAACCAAAGAACAGGTAGAAAAAAAAAAAAGAACAGGTAGAAACAAAATCTTCTTTTTATACAAAGATCATTGAATTTATTAATAAGATAACAATATTTGTAAATTGAGGTTTTAGGCTTAAGAGATATGAGATATTTAAACTTGATCCTTATCAATAGTAATTAAATAGTAATTGATAGTAATTAAAGCATAAGTAACTCTTAAGTATTCCTTTCATGCCCAAAAGCCTCCTCAGAAAACATTTTAGGAAGAAATAGAAAATCTGAAAGCCCTATGACAAGTGAGGAGATAGAATCAGTATTCAAAAGTCTCCCAACCAGGAGAAGTCCTGAAGCCAATGGCTTTACTGGTGAAGATTGCTAAATATTTAAAGAAGAACTAATGCCAATCCTTCTCAAACTTTTCCAAAAAATTGAAGAGGAAGGAATTCCTCCTGATTCATTCTATAGCCAGTGTCACTCTGATACCAAAGTCAGATTAAGACACTGCTGCTGCTGCTAAGAGGCTTCTGTGTCCGACTCTGTGCAACCCCATAGACGGCAGCCCACCAGGCTCCCCCGTCCCTGGGATTCTCCAGGCAAGAACACTGGAGTGGGTTGCCATTTCCTTCTCCAATGCATGAAAGTGAAAAGTGAAAGTGAAGTCGCTCAGTCGTGTCTGACTGTTCACAACCCCATGGGCCACAGCCTACCAGGCTCCTCCGTCCATGGATTTTCCAGGCAAGAGTACTGGAGTGGGTTGCCATTGCCTTCTCTGGATAAAGACCCTACAAGAAAAGCAAATTTCAGGCCAATAGCCCTTATGAACATTAATGCAAACATTCTCAACAAAATAGGAATTCAGCAGCATATCGAAGAGATTATACATCGTGACGAAGTGGGATTCATTCCTACAATACAAAGATGGTTCAACATATGAAAATCAATCAATATAATATACCACATCAACAGAATAAAGAACAGAAACCACATGATCAACTCAACTGATGCAGGGAAAGCGTTTGAAAAGTTCAACACCTTTTCATGAATAAACACTCAACAAACTAGGAATGGAAGGAAACTGCCTCAACATAATAAAAGCTATATATGAAAAATCCACAGCAAACATCCTAGTCAATGGTGAAAGACTGAAAGCTTTTTCTCTAAGATCAGGAACAAGACAAGAATGCCTACTTTCACCAGTTCTATTCAACATAGTCCTAGAAGATCTAGCCAGATTAGGCAAGGAAAAGAAATAAAAGGCATCCAAATTGGAAAGGAAGAAGTAAAATTATCTCCGTTCATAGATGATACAAAATTACGTTTAAAAAGCCCTAAACATTGCACAAAAACCTGTTAGAGCTAATAAATGAATTCAGCAAACTAGCAGGATACAAAGTCAACACACAAAAGTCAGCTGCTATACACTAACAATAAACAATCTGAAAAGGAAATGATGATAGCAATTCCATTTACAATGGCAACGAAAAGGATAAAATGCTTAGGAATGACCTTAACCAAAGAGGTGAAAGACTTATACACTGAAAACTACAAAACATTGCTGAAAGAAATCAAAGAAGACATAAATAAATGGAAATACATCCCATGTTCATGAAGTGTAAGACTTAATATTATTAAGATGGCAGAACTACCCAAAGCAATCTAAAGATTCAAAGCACTGCCTATCAAAGTCCCAATGATATTTTTTGCAGAAATAGAAAAATCCATCCTAAAATTCATATGGAATTTCAAGGGACCCTGAATACACAAAATGATCTTGAAAAAAGAACTAAGCTGAAGGATTCATACTCCCTGATTTCAAAACTTACTAAAAAGCTACAGTGTCAAAATGGTGTGAGTGCAGGCATAAAGACATACACAAAAATCAATGGAGGGCTTTCCTGGTGGCTTTCCAGTAAAGAATCCGCCTGTGATGTAGGAGACCTGGCTTCAATATCTGGGTTGGGAAGATTGCCCGGGGAAAGGAATGGCTACCCACTCTAGTATTTTTGCCTGGAGAGGTCCAAGGACAGAGGAGCCTGGCGGGCTACAGTCCATGGGGTTGCAAAGAGTCAGACATGACTGAAGTGACTTAGCACATATAATAATGGAACAGAATAAAGAGTCCAGAAATAAACCCTGGCATATATGATCAAATGATTTTTGATAAAGGTATGAAGACTACTCAATGGGGGACAAAAGTCTTTTCAGCAAGTGTTCCTGAGAAAACTATCTATCCACATGGATCCTTACCTAACAGCAAATTCAAAAACTAACTCAAAAAAAAAAAAAACAAAAACAAAAAAAACTAACTCAAAATGGATCAAAGACCAAAATTATACAACTCTTAGAAGGAAACGTAGGGCAAAAACTTCATGACACTAGCTCTGGCAATAATTTTTTGGATATGACACAAAAGGCATGGGCAACAAAACAGAAATAGGAGATTTGGAATTTATGAAAATTTAAAATGTTGTGCATCAAAAGACAATATCCTCATATTTATAGAGGCAACCCACAGAATGGGTGAAAATATTTGTATCACATATCTGATAAGGGATTAACATCTAAAGTATACTGACAACTCCTAAAACTCAACCACACACACAAAACCCAACCCAATTAAAAAATGGACAAAGGTTTTGAATAGACATTTCTCCAAATAAAACATACAGATGTCCAAGGAGCGTATGAAAAGGTGCTCAAAATTGCTAATCACTAGGGAAAAGTATATCAAAACTACAAGATACCACCACATACACATACTAGAATGACTACTATTAAAAAAACAGAAAATAACACACATTGATAAAGATGTAAAGAAATTGCAACGCTTGAGCACTGTTGGCAGGAATGTAAAACAGTACAGCCTCTGTCGAAAACAGGATGCCAGATCCTCAAAAACTTTAAAAATGAAATGAACATATTATACAACAGTTCTACTTCTGTGTATATACCCAAAAGAATTGAAAGCAGGGTCTTGAAGAGATATTTGTACACTCATGTTCACAGTAGCAAGATCATAATAGCCAAAATGCAGAAGCAACCCAAGTGCCCATCAACAGGTGAATGGATAAGCAAAACCTGCCATATTCATATGGTGCAACATTATTTAGCCTTAGAAAGAAGGAAGTTCTGATTCCATTTACAGGAGATACTTAGTAATTGAAATATAGAGACAGAATGTAGAATGGTGGATGCCAGAGAGCAGAGGGAAGAGGAATGGAAGTTATTGTCTGATGGATACAGAGCTTCAGCTTTACAAGATGAAGAGCTATGGAGGTGGACAGTGGTGACGGTTGTACTACTACTGTACTATGTGCTATAAAATGGTCAAGATGGTAAATATCATGTGTACACCACCACAATGGAAAAAAAAAAAGCCAACCATCAGATGCCCTTTTATCCATCATGGATGCTTATCCCTATATGCATATCCTGTTCATCCTCTAACCTAGGCCGAATCACCCACCCCTTGCAGGCTTCTCAGGCTTCACTGTGACTTTACAAAGCTTGGTCCATCACCGGCAAATTCCCCACAACTTCACCTGTACTTCAGGGTCTACAGACCTCTTCTGCAAGTGGCCAGATAGTGTTTTAGGCTCTGGACAGACTGTCTCTGTCCTGGCTACTCCCCTCTGCCCTTCTAAGGGAAAGCAGCCACAGACAGCGCGTAAAGGAATGGCCTGGGCCCAGGCAGGCTGACCCCTAATCCTCGCACAGCAGCTGGGAAAGTGAGCTGACAGGTGTGACGCCGCTCCGCGGACTGTACAGTGTGGATCACTTGGGACGAGCTGGGGCAGAGGACCCGCTAGCACAGAGCGCTTCGCGACGAGAAAGGATGGGACCTGGCAGTAGGACGGGGCGTAGGCTCCGACAGAAGGTCCGCCAGAGGCCTCCTGACCCACGCCCTGACGCTGGTCTCTCCAATGCTACACAGGGACGGCCCAGACAGCCTTGGTGGAAAGAAACTGAGCCCGCAGCCAGAGCCCCCCAAGGGCGTTCACTATCTGAGACTCGGCTCTAGCTGAGCAGCCAAGGTCCCGCCCTGCGCTCCTCCCCCGAGTTTCCCGCCCCCTTCGTCTCCGCCCCCGGAGCCCCGCCCCTGAAGCCGGCTGGCGTGTATTGCTATTTCAGCCCCGCCCCCTAGGGGCCCGCCCCTTTGTCTCCGCCCCCAGAACCGGCCGGCGTGCTTTGCGCCTGGCCCCGCCCGGCCCACGTGCTCGGCGTACCTGGCTGCGGCGGCGGAGGAGGAGGTGAGCCTGCGGAATGGGGCGGGTGAACAAGCGGACCCCAGCGGGCTCTTTTCGCTGTGTGTTCCAGCCGTGGGCGTAGCCAGGAGATGCGGCGTGGATCGAGGGTCCTTCGCCCAGCCGCCTGCGAGATGCGCGGCACCCCCTCCCACGCCTCCCTGGGGCGCGCGGCCTTGGTGCTAGGGGTCCTAGGGGAGTTAGGACATACGTTTGGACTCTTCCTGTCCTGGCTTTGGTTGCCTCCTTAGTGAAAAGGCACAGTGACGTGACTCTTAAGGAATATGCTGCCTTCTTGTTTGCAGCAGTTTGTTTGCTAATTAAACACTTTAGAGACAGGAAGACAGTAAGCTTCAGCTGAAGTTAAATTGTGAATTTTACTGAAATATTTTAGGATGAAATAATAGTATGGCCCTACTGTGTTTGGAAATAAACTAGCTGGAGGGGATTATGCGTTTGAGTAGAGATGAAACAAAGTTAGCCATGACTTGACAGATTGAAGTTAGTTTATAATATACTATTTTTTCCACTTTCATGCGTGTTTATAATTTATCATCAAAAATAATCTATAGTGAAAAATTTGCTGTGGACACTTGTGTTCAAATACCGGGACTGTATTTGTCTGCTAGAGCTGTAGGGACAAGAACTGGGTGGCAGAAATGTGTTTTCTTGGAATTCTGGAGGCCCGAGGTCCAAGATCAAAGTGTCGGCAGGGCTGGTTTCTCTTCTGAGGCCTCTCCTATTGGCTTGTAGATGGCCACCTTCTAGCTTGCGTCCTCGTAGTCCTTCTGTGTCTGTGTCTTAATGTCCCACTCTGGATTGGATTAGGGACTACCCTAATGACCTCGCTTTAACTTAATTACCTCTTTAAAGATGCTATCTCTAAGTACAGTCACATTCCTCCTCCTGGAAGTTAGGACTTCACCATAGGAATTTGGAGGGACGTAGTTCTGCCCATAGCTCTGCCACGTTACTGGTTGAGGCCTATCTGTGCTTCAGCATTCACCGCTTTAAAATAGGGACATCATAATGATAACGTCACAGAGTTGTGAGGATTCAATTGTTATATAATATGTGTAAAGCTCTCAGAACTGTGTCGGGCATATAGTAAGGACGGAATAAGCTGAGCATGTGTTTCATGTATAAATCAGTGCTCATGTTCCGTATGGCAGTGGAGTGAGAGGTGGGTTGCTTGGGGCCATGCCTAGCTGTGGGGATCAAAGTTGTAATTACAGCCATTCCACGGCTTCCCGAGACTCCCTGGCGGGGCCGTCGTGCATCCCCCTCAGCTTCCTGGGTTGCCCAGTGACCAGCACTGACAGGCCCATGGTTGTCTGTGGGCAGTGAGTGGACTGGCAGAGCTCAGCAGGCTCCCAGCTGAGAGATGCCCTGACCCCTGTCTCACGATGCCCAGAAGTTCACCTTGGCCAAGGGGTGTCTGCTCTTTGCCAGACACTGATTGTTTCATGTGTGTTTATTTACTCAGCACAGACACCCTCCTGGTGGGCCCTTGTCACATGCGCATTTGGTAAGTGGTAACGCAGAGACAGAGCTGGGGCCGGTCCTTGGCTACTGTGTGTATTGCATCGGTTTAAGAGGATGTGGCCCCGGGGTGTTTGGTCTGCAGGCCGACCCCAGCAGTTGTTGGCTTACTTCTCTTTCTCTTGGCCCAGGTTACAGCGGTGGCAGCCCTCATGGCAGGTCCCCTGTGGCGGGCCACAGTGTTTGTGCAGAGACACAGGACAGGCCTATTGGTGGGCTCCTGTGCAGGCCTGTTTGGGGCCCAGATCTCCTACCACCTCTTCCCGGATCCTGTGGTCCAGTGGCTGTACCAGTACTGGCCTCAGGGCCAGCCGGCGCCTCTGTCCCCAGAACTGGAGAGGCTCTTCCAGGAGGTGCAGCAGGACATTGGCATCCCCTCAGGCCACCACTTTGAGGCCTTTACCACCTTCACCTTCCAGCCTGTGAGCGCCGGCTTCCCGAGACTCCCTGGTGGGGCCGTCGTAGGCATCCCCGCCAGCTTCCTGGGTGGCCCAGTGACCAACACTGACCAGCCTGTAGTTGTCCACGGGCAGCGAGTGGACTGGCGGAGCCCAGCAGGCACCCGGCTGAGAGATGCCCTGACCCTGTCTCATGATGCCCAGAAGTTCGCCTTGGCCAAGGAGGTGGTGTACCTGGAGAGTGGGGCAGCCGCCCTGCAGGCCCTGCCAGCCCCAGCCTGCCTGGCGGGCACCTGGGCGCTGGGTGTGGGGGCCAAGCACGCCTTGGGGCTCTACGGAGGCCCCATGAGCTTGCGGGCCGCCTTCAACTTGGTGGCGGCAGTGGCGGGCTTCGTGGCCTATGCCTTCTCCACCGACTCTCTCACTCACGCCCTGGAAGCCTGGATGGACCGCCGCACGGCCTCCCTGTCTGCAGCCTATGCCCGGGGCGGCGTGGAATTCTACGAGAAGGTTCTGTCGGGCAACCTGGCCCTTCGCAGTCTGCTGGGCCAGCGGGGGAAGAAACTCTACACGCCCAGCGGGAATGTCATTCCCAGACACTGGTTCCGCATCAAACACCTACCCTACACGGCCCGCCGGGACTCGGTGCTGCAGATGTGGCGGGCAGCGCTTGGCCCCGGCAGCTCCTGAGGGCCTTGTGGCCCAGATGGTTCCAGCCCAGGCAGGTGCCACTCGCCGTGGACTCAGGCAAGCCCACAGCTCAGTGTCAGCAGACTTGCAGGCTTTGGGGTTTAACAGCCCAGTTCCTACCCCAGCCCACCACCTATGACCTAAGTCACCTCGGACACATCCCTTTATGAATCTGAGCCTTGGTTCCTCTACTGTAAATCGGGGCTGATGTAAACTCCCTGGCAGGCCTGTGGGGTTGTGTGAGGTCATTACAGGAGGGCCTGGGTGCCAGCGCCTAAATAAACAGAAGGCTGTCTTCCTTGCTGTTTGATTACAGGGGGCTAAAAGAGTCAGACTGCATCTCACCACCAGAGTTGTTTGCGCGATGCAGCCACTTTCTTACAGTGAGGAATCACCGCATAGTTTGCCTGGTGGTCAAATCCCAGTCTCCTCCTGTGGTAGAGGTTAAAGGTTCTGAGAGGCCCAGGTGAGAAGCCCGTATGGGCCCAGGAGCTGGGAGACAGGGCTCCCCGTGGGGCTTTAAAAGAGGTGTATCCAGTGCAGATGGCAGCTCAAAGAGGGCTGGGTGCCCAACAGTCTTGCAGGGCCCCAGGAGGGCCCCTGGGCCTGAAGGAGAGAGAAGGTATTGCTGGAACCTGGCGGGACCTCCTGCTAGGAATTCTGCCCGATGGAGAGGAAGGAGCAGGCCTGCAAAGCTGAGGCCCTGCAGTCAGGACAGAGCAGGTGAGTGCTTGCGGAGGAAAGGGAGGGTAGGGACCATGAAGGGAGATGGGAATGGGGCCAAGGGGTGGTGAGAGCAGAGGGGTGCCGCTGGGCAATGGGCCAGGCCTGGTGTCCCACTCAGGACCAGGGGAAGCTGCAGCCTTGCCAGGCTTGTTTCCCTCCAGACTTCAGCTGGATAGACAGACCCCCCCACTTTTGATGCTTGGACAGGAGATCCCAGCAGGGAAGATGAGAAGAACTGTGATGAGTAAGCCAGGTTCCCTTGGTCATTCCTGTATTCTTTTAGTTTTGTTTTAATTTATATTATTGAAGTATAGTTGATTTACAATGTTGTATTATTTTCTGCTGTACAGCAAAGTGACTCAGTTACACAAATATGTATGTATCTTTGTCATATTCTTTTCCATTATGGTTTATTATAGGATATTGAATATAGTGTTCTGTGTTACACAGAAGGACCTTGTTTGTCTGTTCTCTATGTACTAGTCTGCATCTGCTAATCTCAAACTCCCACTCCATCCATGTCCCACCCCCTCCCCCTTGGCAACTACAAGTCTATACTCTATGTCTATGAGTCTGTTTCTGTTTTGTAGGTAAGTTAATTTACATCATATCTTAGATTCCACTTATAAGTGATGATATCATTTGGTGTTTGTCTTTCTCTTTCTGACTTACTTCACTTAACTATGATAATCTCTAGTTGCATCCATGTTGCTGCTGCTGCTGCTAAGTCACTTCAGTCGTGTCCGACTCTGTGCGACCCCATAGACGGCAGCCCACCAGGCTCCCCCATCCCTGGGATTCTCCAGGCAAGAACACTGGAGTGGGTTGCCATTTCCTTCTCCAGTGCATGAAAGTGGAAAGTGAAAGTGAAGTCGCTCAGTTGTGTCCAACTCTTAGCGACCCCATGGACTGCAGCCCACCAGGCTCCTCCATCCATGGGATTTTCCAGGCAAGATACTGGAGTGGGGTGCCATTGCTGCAAATAGCATTATTTCATTCTTTTTTTATGGCTGAGAAATATTCTACTGTATATATGTACCACATCTTTCATCCATTCATCTGTTGATGAACATTTGGGTTGTTTAAAGTCTTTATTCAGTTCATTATAACATTAACTCTGATTTGGTTTCCCAGCCACAAGGCATGTAGGATCCCAACTCCTCAACCAGGGATCAAACCGTCACCATTCCCGCACCAGAAGGTGAGGTCCAACCACTGAACGCCCCGTATAGTTTTTCATGGTAGCTGCACCTACAGTGTAGAAGGGTTCCCTTTGCTCCACATCCTCTGCAGCATTTGTTACTTGTACTTTTTAATGATGGCCATTGTGACTGATGTGATATCTCATTGTATTGTTGATTCGCATTTGTCTACTAATTAGTGATGTTGAGCATCTTTTCAGGCCATTCATATATCTTTTTTTTTAATTTGGCTACACCAGGTCTTAGTTGCACATGCAGGATCTAGTTACCCAACCAGGAATTGAACCCAGACCCTCTGCATTGGGAACAGGGAGTCTTAGCCACTGGACCACCAGAGAAGCCCCCATATATTCCTTTTGTTGGTGATTATGTTTTCCCTGGAAGAGGTGAAGAATTCAGGCCTGGTATCAGTGTAACTCAGAGCAGAGGGTATAATTAGGCCCCATGCAGGAGGGACACAAAACCAGCCCAGGAGGCCCACTCAGGAGTGGCCGGTGGTCCCTGCCAGAAGACCATGGATAGAGTGAGCAGGCAGGGTAGCCTGTCTTCCTGCTGGGTCCTTGATGGTGGTGAGCTGGGCTCAGCACTCTGGCCCCATTCTGGGCCATCCTAGGGGTCTCTGCCCTGGGGCCCAGCAGATGGTTCTGAGGGCACAGCACTGCCTCTCCCAGGTCCCTGGGCAGTATTGGACACAGGCTTGACCAGGCGGACAGATGGTCCCACCCCGCCGTCAGTTGCTTTCAGTACTGCAAGAGCTGTGAGGAGACCAGGCGTTCCTGCTGCTCCATCCGGATGGGAGGGGAAGAGAGCCCTGGCGTTGATGGGGATGGGGAGGTGACCTCCTGAGACACCACTTAACTTGGCTCCTTCTAGTCCAAATCGCAAACTTTGTCTCTACTCAAGGGCTGTTCTCTGGCTCCATACACACTCCCCATGGCCCACTCCAAGCCTGGGCTGACTGCGATCCCCCGATTCCCGCATCCTGCATATCCTTGCCGTTTGCTACCATCCAGAGCTCTCCTGCTGCAGTACCGGCAGGCACACGGCAGCTATGACTGAGAACGTGTCTGGACTGAGCCATCCTCCCCATTACCCCTTCTTCCCACCTTGTGGCTAAACCAGGGCCCAGCCTGGTGATCTCCCTGCCCAGCAACTCCAGCTCCATCCAAACCCCCCCCGCCCCCGCCCCCGCCACCACAGGTAGCTCCAGCCCTGGCCTCCCCAGGTGGTTCCTCATGTGGGCTTCCTGACCATTCTCCCTACCTCTCCCAGTTCTCAGAGCGCAGGTCTGACAGGGTTCTCTTTTGCTTAAAACCCTTTGCAGGCATTCCTGTGTGGTGGTCAGTTGCTCAGTTGTGTCCAACTCTTTGAGACCCCATGGACTGTAGCCCTCCAGGCTCCTCTGTCTATGGGCTTTTTTTCAGGCAAGAATACTGGAGTAGGTTGCCATTGCCTTCTCCAGGGGATCTTCCTGGCCCAGGGATGGAACCTGTGTCTCTTGGATCTCCTGCATTGGCAGGTGGATTCTTTACCCTTTGCACCTTAGTGCTCTTCCTAGCCTTTGCTGCCAACTGTGATTAAGTAATTAAGTGACCATGGCTGAGCATCTCCTCTGCTGAAATGTACTTTCTGCACAGGCAGGGTTGTGTGTCCCACTTAAAACTCTTGACTGAGATTCTCCACATTTGGGAATAAATGAACAAGACTCTGAAGCTCCCACAGACAGAGGCTTGGCTCCTTAGGATCTCTGAGCAGTTACAGTATGGCTTACTGTGTGCCCTGGGCACGGCGATTGTGAATCATATGTGACCCTGTCCTTCCTTTCTGACTTGGGACTTTGCAAGGGCATGGCCTGGCCATGATTGCTGACTTCATGGGGGAAACCAGGACACTGTGTGTCACTTCCCTTCCTATAGGGCACAGATTACTTCTCAGGGCTCCAGGGACCCCCTTCTCAGAGGCTTTAGGGGAAGCTGACCCCAAATTCTGTGATATTTTGTGCCCGTAAAAGCAGTTCAGGGGTTGATCCCCAAAAGATTAAAACCATGTTCTGTGGTCTCTATAGCCTTTCTCCCCTGCCACTTAGAGGTAACTTTCCAGCCTCACCTCTTTTATCAGGAAATAAAAGGTCACTGAGCCAAGGCTTGTGGAACTTCTAAGAGAGACCTTCCAGCTAACTGAAGGGAAAGGGTCCACCCTAGCTGTAATGTTTAGTGCTGCAGTGGGGATGGGGAGGAGGGGAGGGGTGTTATGGAGCCTCAGGAGGCCCCAGCTGAGGACCAGGGTACCTTAGGAGGTAGAGAACAAAGAGGGGGCAGCAATTCCTTGGTGGCTTAGACGATAAAGAGTCCCCTTGCAATGCAGGAGACCCGGGTTCAATCCCTGGGTCAGGGAGATCCCCGAGAGAAGGCAATGGCAACCCACTCCAGTGTTCTTGTCTGGAGAATCCCACGGATAGAGGAGCCTGGAGGGCCACAGTCCATCGGGTTGCAAAGAATTGAACATGACTGACTTAACACTTTCACTTTCTTTCCTGCCACTTTGTCAGAGTGACCTTGAACAAGTGACTTCACACTTGTGATCCTGAGTTTCCTGTCTGTAAAATGGGGACATTAATATGTATCCTACAGGATTGTCCTGACAGTGAAAGTAAAATTTGCAAAATGTGAATCAGTTTTTAGTAAGCTTTAAGAGAAGATTGGTTCCTAAATGTTAGGGGTATGGATAGTAGGGTGTTCAGGTCTTGGGGTTGCTGTTCAGATAAGAAGTTTCTTGAGGCTGGAACCCCTTCAGGGACACTGCCTCACACAGGGCTTCACTCACAGCTCTCAGAGCCCAGATGGGGGCATGTCCTTACATGGCTCTCAGTTGACACCTTTTGGGAAATTAATTGGCAGCAGCTGAAAGCAAAGGCCCCAGGTGGCCCTGGGGGAAACACCAACTAGAGAAGAAGTCATTAAAATAGGAGATGGTCTTTTACCGCTGCTGTACAGGTAATTTCTAAATCCTAGAACATTCTGGGTGGTTGAGGTTGTGGTGAAGTTGGAGCAATGTGTCCTCTTGGTGACACTCTGGGGCAGCCTCCAGGATGGCCCCCAGTTATCCCTGCTCCTGGTGTTCTCAGCCTGTGTCATCTTCTCCCCTTACTTCTCTTGGTTCAATACAACAGAATAAGGCAATTGTGATTATTACACAAGACTTTGACTTCTATCTTACCAGCAGACTGCTCTCTTCTCAGATGCATGCTTCGATGAAGCATCCTACCTTGTTGGAGAGGCCGACAAGGCAGGGAACTAAGTGCAGCCTCTGACTCACAGCCAGCTGAGCACCAAGACCCCTAGCCCCACAGCCCACAGGGAACTGACTCTTGACAGCACATGTGAACTTGGGAGAAAATCCCTCCCCAGTCAGGTCTCAGATGAGACCCCAGCCTCAGCCGACACCTTCCCTGCAGCCTGTGATACCCTGAAGCAGAGGACACAGATGAACCATGCCTGGGTCACCAGCCCACAGACACAGTGAGACAGGAATTGTAGGTTATTTTAAGCCACTTCATTTTATGATAATTTTTATGCAGCAATTGATAACATACACATAAGGTAACTGACATAATATTTTTAGAAAGCAATGGAGCAAAATTTGACACAATCACAAAACTATATCTTTTGATCCAGTAACTTCAAACCTAGAAGCTTATCCTAGAGCTGTAATCCAGCAGAAATTAAAGTCATGTATGTCCAAAGATATACATGCAAGTGTTACCTATAATACAGAAGAAAATAAGGATAATGGAAATACTGGAAAACAGTGAGTTAAGAAATTTTGGTACATCCATTATGAATATTTTTCAGTTACTGAAAAGCATAATTATGAAAGCTGTGGTAGAAATGAGGAAATATTCTAAATATCGAATATTTTAAAACATATGAAGTACAATATGCATGAGAATTGCAATAATGTAGTTATGGTAAGACCTGGAAGGAAATTTGCAAAATTTCTGAAATTCAGAATTTCATAACAGAAAATAATTCTATAATGGTGAAATTTTGAATGACTATTCATTCAGTATATATAAGGACTTATCACTATATATATATATATAGCCCTTATATATACTGAATATATATATTCAGTATATATATTGAATATATATATATATTATATATATATACTGCAGTATCTATATATATTATAATATATAGATACTGCAGTCTCACTCAGAGGGGTCCATGGGCCCACCCCGCTCTCCCTGCATCAAGGTGACAGATCCTGGCATCCCTGCTTTTGGCCTATATCCTTGGGGTGTGGCCTACCTTCTGCCTGTCAGTTACTGTGGCAACCGTGATGCTCAGATCTGCTTTGGAAGCAAAACTGACTGACAGTCCCAGCTGTTGTTTGTCTAGATCCACCACCATGCTTTCACTGAAGCCAGTCCTCTTGTAGGCTCCCATCAGGAAGGGATTGATCATCATGCAGTACTCACACAGGCCCATTCTGATGAACTGTGGGACTCCTCTAGTCAAGGACTGGCTCAAGGATGCCCCAGCAGCCTGGGCAGATCTATCTTAGGGCAGGTCTGAGGCCTGAGATGCCAAAGAATGCTCAAACTACCACACAATTGCACTCATCTCACACATTAGTAAAGTAATGCTCAAAATTCTCCAAGCCGGGCTTCAGTTCGTGAACCATGAACTTCCAGATGTTCAAGCTGGATTTAGAAAAGGCAGAGGAACCAGAGATCAAATTGCCAACATCCGTTGGATCATCCAAAAAGCAAGAAAGTTCCAGAAAAACATCTGCTTTATTGACTATACCAAAGCCTTTTACTGTGTGGATCACAACGATCACAACAAACTGTGGAAAATTCTTAAAGAGATGGGAATACCAACGACTTGACCTGCCTCTTGAGAAATCTGTATGCAGGTCAGGAAGCAACAGTTAGAACTGGACACGGAACAATAGACTGGTTTCAAATAGGGAAAGGAGTTCGTCAAGGCTGTATATTGTCACCCTCCTTATTTAACTTACATGCAGAGTACATCATGAGAAACACTGGACTGGATGAAGCACAAGCTGGAATCAAGATTGCTGGGAGAAATATCAGTAACCTCAGATATGCAGATGACATCACACTTATGGCAGAAAGTGAAGAAGAACTAAACAGTCTCTTGATGAAAGTGAAAGAGGAGCATGAAGAAGTTGGCTTAGAACTCAACATTCAGAAAACGAAGATCATGGCATCTGGTCCCATCACTTCATGGCATGGGGAAACAGTGGAAACAGTGACAGACTTTATTTGGGGGGCTCCAAAATCACTACAGATGGTGATTGCAGCCATGAAATTAAAAGACGCCTGCTCCTTGGAAGAAAACCTATAACCAACCTAGACAGCATATTACAAAGCAGAGACATTACTTTGCCAACAAAGGTCCATCTAATCAAAGCTATGGTTTTTCCAGTAGTCATGTATGGATGTGAGAGTTGGACTATAAAGAAAGCTGAGCACTGAAGAATTGATGCTTTTGAACTGTGGTGTTGGAGAAGACTCTTGAGAGTCCATTGGACTGCATGGAGATCCAACCAGTCAATCGTAATGGAAATCAGTCCTGAATATTCATTGGAAGGACTGATGCCAGAGCTGAAACTCCAGCACTTTGGCCACCTGATGCAAAGAGCTGACTCATTTGAAAAGCCCCTGATACTGGGAAAGATTGAAGGTGAGAGGAGAAGGGGATGACAGAGGATGAGATGGTTGGATGGCATCACTGATTCAATGGACGTGAGTTTGAGTAAAATCCGGGAGTTGATGATGGACAGGGAGGCCTGGTGTGCTGCGGTTCATGAGGTCGCAAAAGTCGGACACGACTGAGCGGCTGAACTGAACTGAGGTCTGAGATCCTTCTACCCAGACCTCCTTCCTTCCCCACCTCCTTCACACATGTCAGACCTACCTTACCTTGTGGTTTGAAGGCTCTCCCTACATTCTTCTGTTCCCGCCCGCTTTGACCTCATAGGCATGTCCTTTAGCACACCTCTTACTCAAGTAATCCTATTTCCAGAGCATCTTAACTCACCCCTCCCTCAGTAAGGTGCTGTGTGAGGCCCTGGGGACACACCCTGCCCTCATCAAGATCTGCAGAATTAAACCTGCAGTGACAACAGGGTGACATCAGTGCAGTGAGGGTGTGAGGGCCGGATCAGTGTGGAAGCACAGGGGAGGGAGCCTAACTCAGCCTGGGCTGGGGAGTAGCCAGAGACCTTCACAAAGAGGGGCTCCTGGTGCTGAAACCCTCAGTGTGAGTCAAAAGAACCTAATCCTGATAATATAAAATACTTACATAATGCTGATGTGCCAAATCTTTTACATATGTTAATTCACATAATCCCGCCCACAGTCCTGTTGTCCCCATTTCAAGATGGTTAGATCCAGGCATAGAGAGATAAAGTGGTTTCCACCAGCCAATGCTAGACCTGGTGTCTGAACACAGGCAGTCTGGCCCTAGAGTTTGTGCTCTTAGCCACTGAACCCTGTTAGCCAGATGAGACAGGCTGTGGGACTGGCTCATACAAAAGCTAGAAACGGGACAATTTGTGTGGTTTTCGTGTCAGTCACGGCCCAACTGGGAGTCTGAAACCATATAGTGATTTAATACGGAAAGCTTAATATGAAGAACTGTTATTCTGTAAGGAATTATTACAGCCATAATGGGTTTGGCGTGATGAGGGAATTGCTTGTAGGAAGTCGGGAGAACTCTGATAATAGTTGAAGGCAGCTATGAGGAGCAGCCAACATCCCTGCCCAAGTGAGACCTGGTCTCACTGCAGAAGGTGTCAGCATGGCTCCCTGGTGCAGAGAAGTGGCTCCGTTAGGTGCCACATGGCAGAACTGCCTGGAAATGCACCCTCTGGGGTAACAGGGAAGCCATGCTCGTTAGGTTCCCCACCCCAAAATTTGATGCACACCCACCTGAGGAGATGCTGAGAAAGTGGTCTGTGAGCAGGGTCCTCCCTGGCAGCCTCTGTGACAAAAGAACCAGAAGGAAGGCGGGCTGCAGAAGCCCGACAACAGGGGGTCACCCTGGAGGAACCCATCTCAGAGAATCTGCCCCGAAAGAGCCTCTCCTCCTCCAGTGTCCTTCCAGGGCCTCAGCCAATGAAGTTCAACATTGTGATGGCTGCAGAGAAGTGTTGCCAGGGTCATGTCTGTTCTCTCAAAACAGTGTCTGATTGTGCCACCTTGAAAAGGCAGTTGTTATTACTGATGGTGGTGGTGGTGTGATGGTGATATTGGCGGTGATGGTGATGATGGTTATGGTGGTAATGGTGATTGTGATGGTGATGATAGTGATGGTGATTGAAGCCTATCAATGCACTGGGAACTTGAGAGTTCCAGATTGGGGCAGAATGAATAAGAAGAACTGAAACATGATCCTTAAAGCACCCACGGATTGTTCAGAGCAAAGGCCAATGGGGTAAGTAGCTCTGCCCACAGGCTTGATCTTGGCAACTCCTTCCTCAGCTATGCCCCTCCCTCTGCCCCCTGCTCCTCACACCCCTGACTCAGCCACACTGAACTCCAACAGGCTAGGGAACACAAGTTTATCTTTTGCAGTGCCTGGAGCCACCTGGACTCCAGGCTGTCCTGGTTCTGGACTTCTTCCAGTCCCAGCCTCCTAGAGCCTTTATTCTCCAGAAGGCCTTGCTCCCTGCTGCAAGTCAGAGGTAAACTGCATCAGTGGGCTAGACTCATGTCATCACCCTCCTCCATGTACCTGTCCTCCACCTGCTGCAGTGGTGGAAGGCGCTCAGCTGATGCCAGAACCCACATTGAGGGAGGGCTAGGGCCGGGCACGACTGAAGCGACTTAGCAGCAGCAGCAGGGCCAGGCATCCGTACACAGAAGCAGTGTTGTTACTTTACAGTCAGACCCTCTGTATTGATAGGCTTTACTGCTGTCCCCAAACAAGACCTGCCAAGGCTAATACCTTAGCGCTGAGCCACTGACCACTTAGTTCAATGGCCATAATTATGCTTTCTGTGTGTGTGTGTGTGTGTGTGTGTGTGTGTTAGTCACTCAATTGTGTCCAACTCTGCGACCCCATAGACTGCAGCCCGCCAGGCTCCTCTGTCCATAGGATTCTCCAGGCATGAATACTAGAGTGGGTTGCCGTTTCCTTCTCCAGGGGATGTTCTTGACCCAGGGATCAAACCCAGGTCTCCTGCATTGCAGGTGGATTCTTTACCACCAGGGAAGTCATGCTTGCTCTCATACAGCACAATTCTGTGGACACTTGTGCTCTGTGGCTCGGTTTTCCAAGAGCTAAAATCAGTATCAGCAGTGCATTTTCCCTAACATTATCCACACATGAAAAGACCCAGATCCTGAGCCTTTTCCTAGGTAGAGGGTCTCCCTCACTTTCCTGGGTCGCTGAGATTCTGCGCCCTGAGCCGGTCCCCTTCAGAACTAAACACACTGATTCGAGGTCCCTTCTGGTTCCCACTGCTTGTGCGCAGCCCTGCAGCCTGAAGTATGTGTGTCTTTGTGGATGTGCTAAGGGAAGGAAAAAAATGGGATTCAGGGTCCCGGGAGACTGGGGTCCACTGGGGGCCCTCAGCCAGGAGCTGACTGCAGGTGAACTTTGGCCTCAGAACCAGACTGGATCCTGGTTGTGCAGCTTACCACCCCAGGCACAGGACTCACCTTGTCTGTACTTCAGCTTCCTGTCTGTAAATGACAGTGCCCATCTCCTGGAGGTGATTTAGAGGGTTAATAAGTTGATATTTGTAAAGCACTTAGAACAGTGTTAAAGCCTGTGGAAGTCGATAACCTGTATTCACCAAAGCGTGGTTGTGGGGCAGTGGTGCTGTGCAGGCACCTCTCAGGCAGTTGTGATGGGAATCAGGACTGTGGTACTGCTCTGTGCAGACTCCTTAACCCCCTGCCCCTGCCCCATTCCTGCATCTGACTCGTCCTCCAGCCTGAGGCCTCCTGGGGCAGCCACAGGGCCAGCCCCATCCTCTTACTCCCAGGACGTGATGCCGTTGGGGTTCAGGAAGTGTTGACTGAATCCATGATGAAGTCATGATGTGAGAGGCCTGTGACATTCGGGCAGACCCCACAGGTGCAGGCCTGTGAAGGTCTGCTCAGCTCACGTTTTTCAGGGGTTTGCACGGGGGAGAGGCTGCCGTAGCAAGGCCTCTGAACCCCAGTCTTGTCCCCTATGGATAAAACACCTCAAAAGGGGCCCCCAGCACCTCTGATATGGCTCCCAGTAACAGCTGGAGACCACCTGGGCATCAGTCCACAGGTCTGGACCAGTCTACTGGCACACTGGCTGTCCCTGGGGAGGAAGGGTGTCCCAGCCTTCAGACCTGGACTTGGCCCCTGTGGAGGAGGAAGCATGCACAGACGCCCCAGGCAGCAGAGGGGCACAGCATCTCAGAGCCCCAGTGGGAATCAAGCCATGGCTGCCCCCCACCCCACCCCACCCCACCCCTCCCCTCCCCTCTGGCCTGCTGGTGCCTCCTTCTCCCAGTCATGCTGACTGCAGACCCAGAGCTTCCTGTCTCTACCTCCTGTTCGACCTGCTTTGGATCCAGGCCCTGAGGCTCTCCCTGCCAGCCAAGTGAGTGTCAGGAGCCATCTGCTGCCTAAGCCAGCAGCAGCTGCTGAGAAAATGCTTGCATACATATGAATTGATTTTGTTGTGCCTCGTGATGAGCTCTTCAGTTGAGCAAGGGGGAATTTGCCAAATTATTCAGAGGTTACATTAACCTAGGGAAGGCAGAGCTGACAGCCCATGCAAAGGTCAGGGGTGACAAGCCCAGAGACAACTGAGGAGGCCCAGCAGGCAGGAAAAGACTCATGCTGGGAAAGGTTGAGGGCAGGAGGAGAAGGGGGCGGCAGAGGGTGAGATGGTTGGATGGCATCACCAACTCAATGGATGTGAGTTTAAGCAAACTCCAGGAGATGGTGAGGGACAGGGAAGCCTGCTGTGCTGTAGTCCATGGGATCACAAAGAGTCGGACACAGACACGGCTGAGTGACTGAACAACAAAACTGGCGGGAGGCCCTACGAGCCAGGGAGGAGGCTTCAGGGGGGGTTGTAGCCCCAGGCAGGAGGCTTGCGAGGCCTGTGGCCCCCTGCCTGACTGACCTTGGGCTGTCCCTCCGCAGAGCTGGTAGAGATGGCTGTTAGGCTCACGGGCTGGGCCAGGCAGAGCCCTCACAGTCCCTCAGGCCCTGGTGGGGAGTCACCCCCTTGGCCTTCCTTGCTTGGTCCCAGGTGGACCTCCCTCCACTCAACAGTAGGGAGCAGTGCAGGCAATTTCCTTATATTATTTTCTTAAATTACAGCAAGTCCCTGTCAATTAAAAAAAGTGAGAGTTGCAAATTAAGTTTTATTTGGGGAAAAAGGGCTATAGCCCAGGCTTCTCCAGTGGCTCTGCAGTGAAGAATCTGCCTGCAATGCAGGAGACACCAGTTTAATCCCTGGGTCAGAAAGATCCCCTGGAAGAGGGCATGACTACCCACTCCAGTATTCTTGCCTGGAGAATCCCATGGACAGAGGAGCCTGGCGGGCTGCAGTCCATGGGGTCACAGAGAGTTGGACACGACTGACGCGACTGAGCATGCAGGCACTCACGGACTACAGCCCAGGAGACAGCACCTCACACAGCTCTGAGAAACGGCTCCAAAGAAGTAGGGGGAAAGGTCAATATATATGTGATTTAGGTGGAGGCGGAATACATGCAATCAAGCACATTTTATTTTTCATTTGCCCCAATATTTGTTAAGTAACTACTACTTCCTGAGAAACACACATATTTTTCCAGAAGGCTTCTGTTGGTCATGGGGAGCAGACATCACCATGAAGAATTTTAATGCTTTTCTAAATGTGAAGAAATACCAGAATTGAGCTCATAAAATTGGTTCCTGAAAATACTTATTTTGCCAGTCCCCTTCTCCCCCAACGCAGAGCACCTCACTTCTGCTCTCCATCCTGAGCTCCTTTCAAGGGGTATTGAAAGTCAGCAACTGTAGCAGCACGTGATTTAATTCTTGTAGAGGCAGAGAGCCAGTGCCCACGACAAGTGCCAGTGGATTATGCCCTTGGTCCAGATGGGAAGCAGCAGCTCAGAGAGTAACTTGCCCACGGACACACAACTGTTGCAGATGGGGCCAAGATGGGACCCCTGGAAGCCGCAAGGTGAGACCTGTGCTGTTTCCTCTGGCGAGGCTGCAGCCTCCCTGGGAAGCAGGGAGCACCCTGGGTTTCCACTGCTGGGACAGCAGCAAAGCCTCCTGCAGACCCCAGGGAGCCCCAACCACTTCTGGCATATTCTTGGTGAACAGACTTGAAGCAGTAGCATGGGGGCCACCCAGGAGCCCCAGCTGGAGCATTTCAGTCACCAAGTCACTGTTTTGTCCTCTGAGGATGTGATGCTGGCCTGAGGTCTCACTTTGAGACCAAGTCCCCCCAAAAGTGAGTTCCTCTGCCCAGCTTATGAGTAATCTCTCTGTCCAGAACCTTTCTCGTCCCCTCTGACCTCGATCCTGTGCTCACTGAACACTGATCAACCAGAGTCAGCTGATGTCAGTTGCTGTTGTCCGAAGTGTGGTAACAAATGTAGTAAACTAAAGTAGTGTCCCTGGTGTAGACGTCATCCCTGATGTACACGCAGGTGGTTTCTCCAGGTGAGCTCACACATCCGTCCCTGCGGGGTGGCTTGTGCTCTGTGCACTCGTGTAATGTGCCATGTAACGTTGGGCCGAGGCTCTGCCCCTGCCTGCTCCCTCCCACGTGGAGGGCAGGTGTGCGCTCAGACCTGCTCACTTTCCCGGGAAAGCATCTGACAGCCTGGGGTCTCCATCCCCCCTTCCTCTAAAGGGACACATACAAAAGCAAAAAATAAACCCATGTGGTTTTATAACACAGATGTGGGGCTTACTTGTTACCATCGAATTAGCTCCTTCCTGCCACTGGACCACATGCCAGAGCCAAACTGCAAGAGTCAGACTCCCTCAGCTTAGTTCATGTCATTCGGTTGTGAGGGACTCATTCAAAGGAGTGAGACTTCATAAATATATATATACATGTGTGTGTGTGTGTGTGTGTGTATATATATATAAAATTACAAGTTTAATGTTTCATACAGTGAGTTCATGGAGTAACAACTTATGTTGGATTAATAACAAGCTCATATATAAAATTATCTAGTAAACTTTGTTTTCACTTTTAAAAAAATTTATTTATTTCTCATTGGAGGACAATTGCTGTACAGAATTGTGTTGGTTTCTGCCATACATCAACATGAATGTGCCATAGGTAGACACACGTCCCCTTCCTCTTAACCTCCCTCCCACCTCCCACCCCATCCCACCCCTCTAGGTTGTCACAGAGCACCAGGCTGAGCTCCCTCAGCTATACAGCAACTTCCCATTAGCCATCTGTGATACACATGGTGATACATACATTACCAGGAGTGAAGCTTCTGCTCTCTGAGGCAGCCCTGCAAATTCTTCCTGCTCAGCCCTCCGCAGCGTGGTGTCAGCTGACCCCACAAAGCCATTCTGAAAACAAACATCAAGAAGTGATTGTGCAAGACACCGCTGCTAGAAATGCTTCTTGTATGGGTGTGTAAGAATGTCTTTGTGTCTTTTTCCCCCCCACTAAGAGAGATTAAGCTCAACTAAGCTGACAGCCCTGGAATGCCAACAAAACGGGCCTGGAAAACACCATTCCTTGATTTTCTGTCCCCCACCCCACCCCCGCCCTTCACACCACCTCTGAAAAGCTGAAAGCAACACGCAGATGTAAGGGGCTGTTTTCCTGCTTGCAGCTCGACCCCTCTGTTCCCATGGCAGCCTGGCACACTCGTGCGCTGTTCACACCACATCTCGTCTGGTCTCTTGTCAGCCTCTCCCAACTGGGCTGTGAACGCCGGGCGGATGGGGTGGGCCTTCTTGCCTCTTGGCCACCTGGCTGAGCACCTGGCAGCCTCTAGGTGAGGGGGTGGGGCCGGGCAAAAGTGGAGAGGCTGGGAGAAGCCCCACAAGGCGGGGGCTGAGGGCCAGGTGACCCAAAAGCGTTTACTGAGCACCTCCTGGGCACGGTCACGTGCATGGCTCTGGGGAAAAGACCAGATTTGTAAGATGCACTTTCATATCCATTATTTTCTCTTTAACGTCCATTGTTTTTTAATTTCACATGCTATGATAAGTAACCTGTACACAGTCAACCTTTTACCTGAGAAGAGGGTGGGTCTACAGGGTTCACGTGAGATATAACAGAGGGACAGTGGCCTTGGTCACACATGCAACGTGTTTTGAGTCCTCAATCAGCCTGGGACCTCGGGGAGCTTCATCTCCTGGTTTATAATGGGGAGCAGGCTCTGCAGCCACACCTCCTTACAATACCCCAGCCTGGCCTGAAACCTCTGACTGCAGCATTGTTGTTTTGGCAAACAAGATGTGTGTGCAGGTGCCTTGAGTCTGAGGGCAGGCTCAGGCCTCCACCACCTCATCCCCATGTCCATAGAGCATCCTACAGGGCCTAGCCAGAGTCAGGCAGTGAAGAAATGCAGGAGCAGGACAGCCTGGATGGGGACAGTGTCCTGGGAGCGTGTGGCTGGGTGGTCAGTGGTTGAGGTCAAAACAGGGAACCACAGCCTTGAAGGGACTGAGGTCACAGAGGGGCTCTGCCCTGGCTCCATCCCCTGACCTGGCTTTGGCCTGCCAGCTCTATGGAACCCCAGCCTGGTCTTCATCTCCAGGGGTTTTTGTTCTGCCTGGAGCCCCACAACCCAGCATCCACTTCTTTAGGCCTGCTTTCTGTCCCCTGCCACACACTGCAGTTCCCTTCTCTCCCCTGCCATCCTGGGGGGCTCCTCTAAAGGCAATTTCCTGGTTTCTCTCTCTCCTCCTGGTATGTCTGTTTCGTTCCCCATACGCAAGCACCCAGCATTGTTACACTGCAGGAGAGAATCTGGAAATTCTGAATGAACAGCAGTGGGGAAAAGAAGCTGCTGGTGGCTCCATGTTTCTGCTGACCTGACCTCAGGAGATGGGGACACAGGCCACGGAAGTGATGCAGGAGGGAGATGGACACCCTACCCCACTCCCCCCCCAGCCCAGGGAAAGCTATTTGAGTTCCTTCCCTGTGGACAGAAACTCCAAAATATCAATAGCCAGGAAAATCAAGAGAGGATTTTCTCTTGATTTTTTTACCTGGGCCCAGTCTAGGTAAAAGATAAGAAACCACATATTTCTCATTTTCAAAGTCAAGGAAACCATCTCAACCAGAAAGTTTCTTGGAAGTCAAAAAGGGAGGGGGCGCCACCCCATAGTAAGTGGTGTCAACAACCGATAGGCCTCTTCAGTGAAATCCATCTTGACAGAGATGTGCACGCACACATGGGAGGATATTGCGATAAACCAAATACTGATTCAGAACCAGGAAAATCAAAATGATTGGCCAAAGGAAACCCAGAAGAAATGCTGCATATAAGTGATTCAAACTACCATGAGGGCACAACTCTCTCTGAGCTTGATCATATATGTGTCTCTCAACAAGTACTGTCCTCTTTTTCCTCCTAATAAACAATAAACACTTTACTTGCTTCACTACTTTCTGTCCTTGTGGGAATTCTTTCCTGCAAAGTCAAAGGGCCAAGCCTCACTGACCACTGGTCTAGTGGCTAGGATTTGGTACTCTCCCTGCCATGACCTGACCTCGATCTCTGGCTGAGAACCAAAGCCCTGCTTTCAAGCCACTGCAAGCTGAGGCCACCTGAGATGAGAAAGAGGGAGGGGACAGGAGGGGCCTGTCTGCAGGCTTCCAAAGTGACACATCCCAGGGTCCAGTGTTTCCCTGCACTGGCCCGGGCGTCCCCAGACATCTAAACTATGGCTTGTCCACCTGGCGGGGTGCACATCTCCATCTGCCAGCAGGTAGCCTGTGGTCCCTGATCATCTGTCCTACTTAATCCTCTCAACCACACGCGATGCGGAGATTCTGATCTTCGCTTTGCAGATGAAGAAATGAGACTTCTAGAAAGGTTCAGTGCTTGCTTACATCACACTACCACCAAGCCAAGTCTCACGGGACAAGGTCAGCTGCAAAGACGAGAATTTCTTCTGTCTCCTGCCTCCTGGATTCAGTCGCCAGACCTGGCCCCGAGTATGACTGAAGCACTATATTCAAGGTCTCACTGAACGCAGGTCCCCAGCTCCTGGCAGCTTTTTCTCTCTGCCCTTCACTCTCACTCCTTGCATTTTCTGGCTGTCTGATCATTCCTGGTGGCATGCATTGCCCCCACCCCTCAGTGCCTCCTCTCCCCTCTGGGAGGGGAAGTTCCGACTGCCCCCTCCATCCCAGCCCCCGACAGGAGGGGTGAGGATGGATGAGGAGAGCAGGAATGTGGGTGCTGTTTTGGAAACAGAAAGGCTTTCTCTTCCACCCCCTCCTTTTCTCTCCTTCCTTTCTTTTCCCCATTTAGCCGCTGTGCACCCACCCCTCCACCCCTAGCCTCTGGGAAGACAGGAGGATGCACAGAGCAGAAAGCAGAATAAAAGCAGGCGCTTCCTGGCTTTTGTTTTTCAAAAGCTCTCCCTGACCATTAGGGGAAGAGAGACACTGGCTGTGAACAAAAGATCTGGGAGGAAACCGCCAGGGAATGGAAGCTGATTCCCTGGGCTGGGCCAGGCCCAGGTAGGAGGGGGAGGTGCAAGGTGGATCCTGGGCCTGGCTTCCAAGCTGAGCCCTGCGGTGTGGCAGGATCAGGTGGCGCCCTCATAACCTGGAAGGTACTGAATGTGGGGAGGGAAGGAGTGGGAAAGAGCTGAGCTTTCTCTTTCCTTAGCTGTCCTTGCAGAAAACCTGGTGCCCCTGGAAAGTGTTGGGGCCACCGACAGAATCCAAATGTA
The DNA here is from genome assembly GCF_003369695.1 of Bos indicus x Bos taurus. Lineage (NCBI taxonomy): Eukaryota > Metazoa > Chordata > Mammalia > Artiodactyla > Bovidae > Bos > Bos indicus x Bos taurus. Next base: position 71,425,892 of record NC_040077.1, read on the forward strand.
ACCAGGCAAGAAGTCAGCCAGCGGGAATGTGGGGCCTCTTGGTGGGGACTCCCTGGGTGCTGTCTGCAAGGACAGAGTGAGGCAGAAGGTGGAAGCTATTGGAGATTCTTGACCAATACTTAAAGGCAAGAATAGCAGAACAATTGAGAGAGGGGGCTTGGCCCTGCCCAGATATATTGCTTCTTCTCGAAGTCTGGAGACCTCCGCGACTACACATGCACAGAAAGACTCCTTAGCAGTCAAAGGGGAATGATGCTAAGTGATGCCAAGCTACCCATAGGCCTCTTCGGTAGAATTCATCGTGGCTAAGAGATGTTTGTGCACACATGGGAAGATCCTGAGCTATACCAAATACAGACTCTTAACTAGGCAAATAAAAATGGTTGGCCAAAGGAAACCCAGAAGAAATGGCCCATAAAAGTAATTCAAGCTACCACCAGGGCGTGACTCAGGGTTTCTCCCTCTTGATTCTGCCTTTGTGTCTGTCCACACCTGCTGTACTCTTTTTTTTTCTCCTAATAAATAATTTGTTTCACTACTTTCCATCTTTGTGAGAATTGTTTTTCTGCAAAGCCAAGGGGCCAGGGCTTTGTCACTGTCCCCTGGTCTAAAGGCTAGATTGGGTGCTCTCACTGCCATGACCCCATCTCAATTTCTGGCTGGGAGCCGAAGCCCCACTTCAAGCCGAGGCCCCCCTGAAATCAAGATGATTTAAGAGGCAGCCTGGTAACTGTGCATTGCCTGTCTTGGCTTCATAAACATTCCTTCTTCCCTCCACCTGCCTCCAGGACGTAATCCCAAAGACAGGGCACAGAGAAACCCTGAAATAATTAAAATCAAGTTACTACAAATAGTTGGTGAAGTTGGGGTTCAAAATGAAAATGTAAACAATTAGAGCAAAATAAAGTTACTTTTCTTATTCAGCTGAGTCAGAGACAAGCAAAAATGCTACGGGGAAAAGAGAAATACAGATTAAACTGGGATGTTGAGGCATGTGGTCATGGAAGTCTTCCTGGAGGAGGTGAGGCTGAATCAAAAATTTGAAGGTTCTTGATATGTATGCATATTTACATTTCCACCAGTGTCCAGGAGATCCTGTTCCAACCAATTTAGTTGTCTACCCCAGGGAGATGATCCCTCAGATGCTCAGAACCCTGTGAGAACTCTTCAGGGGGCTAGTTCCAGAGCTGATGACTGTGCTCAGGATGGCTGATGCTGAGGACTGTTTCTTGCAGATGCTTCGCTGACCGGCAGGGGGCGCAAGCTTGCCACATCCTGGGGCCCGGGAGCCCCAGGGAGGAAACCAGTGGGTGGAAGCCAGGATGCTGAGTCTCCCTGCGGCGTTTAATAGTCTTCGAGGGAGTGAGCACTTTGGGGAGCGTCAGCCCCTCCCGCCCCTACCCCCCGACCCCAGGCTTCCACACGCCCTCCCCCAGCCCTGAATCCAGCCCTTATTTTATGAACAGTTCATCCAAGTGCTACCCAGGCCTCATCCTGACTTGTAACTGCGCTAGAAAGGTAGGAGGTGATGGCCCAGCATGATTTCCAGGGATCCCAGGATGGCTGGAGAGTGGGCCGAGCCAGTGGTGTTCCCACCGGGACTCCTCAAGCCTGAGGACTGTGGAGAGACCTCCATGACTAAGTTCCTTAACATGGCAAATGTAGAAAAATAATTATGGGCAAAGATGTCCATTGTAGTAATTGAACAGAGACCGGTCTAAGTATTGGTTAATGTTACTGCTGCTGCTGCTACCAATGCTGCTACTACTAAATAATAATAACAAATAATACACCTACCAAATGATGAAATAACTCTTAGCCATTGAGAACACTGTCTTCCATGGAAGCAACCTAAAAGTCCAACAGAGAAATGCATAAAGCAGTGGTACATACACACAATGGAATACTAGTCAGTTGTGAACAAGAGTGAAATAGTGCCATTTGCAGCAACATGAATGGACCTAGAGATTATCACACTAAGTGAAATAAGTCAAAGACAAATAATATGATATCACTTATATGTGGAATCTTAAATATGACTAAAACATATTTACAAAACAACAACAGACTCACAGAAGGAAATGGCAACCCACTCCAGTACTCTTGCCTGGAAAATCCCATGGACAGAGGAGCCTGGTAGGCTACAGTCCATGGGGTCACAAAGAGTTGGACATGACTCAGCGACTTCACTTTCACTTTCAACAGACTCACAGACATAGAAAACAAGCTTATGATTACCAAAGGGGAGAGGGAATGGAGGATGGATAAATCAGAGGAATTTAGGATTAGCTGATGCAAACTGCTGCTGCTACTGCTAAGTCACTTCAGTCATGTCCGACTCTGTGTGACCCCATAGACGGCAGCCCACCAGGCTCCCTTGTCCCTGGGATTCTCCAGGCAAAAACACTGGAGTGGGTTGCCATTTCCTTCTCCAATGCATGAAAGTAAAAAGTGAAAGTGAAGTTGCTCAGTCATGTCCGACTCTTAGCGACCCCATGGACTGCAGCCTACCAGGCTCCTCTGTCCATGGGGTTTTCCAGGCAAGAGTACTGGAGTGGGGTGCCATCGCCTTCTCCATGATGCAAACTACTATATATAAAATAAACAACAAGGTCCTACTGTATAGCACAGGGAACTATATTCAATATCCTGTGATAAACCATAATGGGAAAAGAGTATGAAAAAGAACATATATATATATATATATATATATATATATATATACCAAATATATATATATATATAACTGAATAACTTTGCTGTGCACCTGAAACTAACATGGCATTGTAAACTCTGTATGTCAACTATACTATAAGAACAGTGTCTTCAAGAACTGTCTGATAACATGGGATAATTCTCATAATATAATGCACTAATTCTCCACTTGTCCTTCAAGAATCACTTTCTGCACTGCTCTGCACCCCAGGATATAGACCCCAGGACAAGATGTCATCCCAAGTCCCTTTGCTTCTGGCCACAAGTTGGATACGCCAGTGGGAGATGGCAGCAGGAGGTAGAAGGTGGGTAGGAGAAAAGCTAGGATGAGTCTTCACTACCCTCTCTTGCCTTGGTGCCTCTAGACAAGCGATCTCCCAGTGGGCAGCCCCCCTCTACATCTGCACCCTCTTTGGGCTGTGTTACCACCATTTTCTCCCCTTGCCCTTTTGGCTCTGAAAGTAGTAAGAGCTTCCTGCTCTGGGCAGCTCCTGGGTGCCTGGTTCCCTTAGACTTGTCCACATCTCTGTATTGTCATTCACTATGTGGCTTTTCCTTTGAACCATCAGAGTTAATGCTTTTCCGGTCAGGTCTCTGGGTGACACACATGTGAAGTGAAGAGAGACAAATACAAAGCTTTGTGCAGAAAAAGAGGTCCAGTGCTCTGTCTGCATCGTTTCATTGAACCCTCACAGCGGCACGGCAGAATGCAGTCAAAAGGAGTGTTGATACCAGATTCAAATTTAGAAAGCATTGGAAGGAACATTCTAATCATGTCTTTATGGAAAGGAAGAAGATGCTGACAAGGGAAAAGTGAAAAATGCACACTGGATATTTATTTCGTTTTTAAATTGACATAAGTGTCTCCTAGATTGTAATTTTTCATGCTTAATACTTACCAGAATGTGCTTCTGAGAGGAGGAGGAGGACGAGGCCATGTGAGCGCAGATGACCTTATTTTTCCTGACGCCAAATTCTAAGCCAACTTGGAACAGGAGGAGCTGACTTAATTTCTTAGAATCCCAGCTCTTCCACTGTGTGATGTTAGTCTTTTAAATGTGTACGGTGATTAATACCTACCTCCAGGGTCATTGTGATGGCTGATGAGTCAGTGATGTGAAGCGTCTGGCCCTAGGCCAAGTCACTGTGGGGACTCAGCTGCCTTGTCTAGAGTGGACATACTGCTGCAGCCGCGTGGTGATGAAGAAATGGGGTATAGGAGGCAAAAACTTGGTGCTGTGAGCTATGCCTGGCATGTGGCAGTGGCCCTTAATAAGCAGCTGACAAATCCGTGAATGAACAAACAGATGCTCTGCCCAGATCTGCCCTCCCCAGGCTGACTCCCAAGAACGCTGTGCAGCCTCCAATCTTTCTTTCTTTCTTTTTTTTTTTCTATGCAGACCCTTTGTTGAGGCACTCAGGCTTCTCTGGTTGCAGCGAGCCAGCTTAGTTCCCTAACCACGGTTTGAACTTGCATCCCCCTGCATTAGAAGACAGATCCATAAGCACTGGACCACCAGGGAAGTCCTCCTCCGCTGTCTCACAGAAGGTCGTTCTCTATCCTGCTTCGTTTGTTTTAATTACCGTGTGTGCAGGTTCCTTACCACTAGTGCCACCTGGGAAGCCCGAGGAATTTCCACAAACAGTGGCTTGAAACAGCACACATTTATTATCTGAGGTTTCTGGGGGCGGTCTCACTGGGTCTGCTACTCAGGGACTCGCAGACTGTGTTCAAGGAGCAGGCAGGGGTGTGTTCTTATCTGGAGGCTTGACTGAGGCTAGGCTCAGAGCCTTGGCCCACGCTGTCCACTGGCCTCAGGGTCTCACAGACTCATTCTGGTTGCTGGCAGAGCTCAGCTCCTTAGTTGTAGGACTAAGGTCCTTGTTTTCATGCTGGCTGGCTGAAAGCATTCCTCTAGGCTCCTCAAGGTTGCCCCCACTTCCTTGCCAACGACCCCCTCACCACATGGCAGCTTCCTTCCTCAGAGTCAGCATTACTCACTGTGCCATAGAATGTAATTTATCAAAGGAGTGACAGCCTGTCACCATTGCCATATCCTATTGATTAGAGGCAAGCCCCAGGTTCTGTCCACACCCAGTGAATGAGTGGGTGAGTGGGTGGGTGGGATTGTACAGTCTGTGATTCACTGGGGGTCACCTTAGGGTATCTGTGCCACACCTGTCCCCTCACAGTTCCGTATTCTGTTGGGTGATAAGTACATTTATATCTTTTCCTCTTATGCATGCTATTTGCGTTTTTCCCTGGATGCTCAGGAAGTGTTCGCTTGTCACCAGATTATTCCATAATATTATGGCAGTGTTTGCAGCTGCTTTCCTTTCAGGCAGTGGAAGAGATGGACTCACTACCAGAAGCCTTTAAACTCTTCAGATTCACTGCTCAGGTGGTCATGCACTTACCATATCAATTCACCCATTTATTAGCTTATATTTCTTGAGCACCTGCTGTGTGCTTAGCATTGTTCATAAAGATAATGCTAGTCTCTATCTAGGGAGCCAATTTCTTTACTTCTTTCTTTTCCTTCTGTTGAGTAAAAGCCAATTTCTTCATTTTCAATCGAGATATCTCTTTAACCTCAGACCACAGAAAACCCAAAAAACAGTGACTTAAATAAGTAAGGGGTATATTTTAATCACCCAACAAAAAGCCCAGGGCTAGAAAGTCTTAAGGTTAATGCAGTTGCTCAAAGCAACTCCTTGCTCCAGCATTTAACTTCAGTCCTCATGGTCACAAGACTGCTACCACAGCACCAGCCATAGCATCCGTATTTCACACAGGAAGAAGCAGGTGAAAGAAGGAGACATGCCTTTTTTTCTGGAAGGATCACCCTTCCTCAGGATTTCCACTTCCATCACGTTGACCAGAATTTGACCACATGGTCACCACTAACTCTGAGAGATCTGGGGGAGGTGCATTTTTTAGCTGGGCACATTGTTATGAGGAACAAAATTAAAGTACCATTAGTAGAAAGATGGGAAATGGATTGGGGGTTGATCATCTGCAGAACCACTTAGGGCCCCAGACCAAATCTCCATGGCCTCTCAAAGCTCAGGAAACACGTCTACAGTTTCCTGCAATGACAGAGGCCAATTCCTTCTGGTTCTTCATCAACAGCCTATGTTGACCCAGGGGTTCCTACTTTATTTGCCAGGAGAGCATTATCCTGGCAACAGTTGTTGTTCGGTTGCTAAGTCATGTCTGACTCTTTGCAACCCCGTGAACTGCAACATGCCAGTCTTCTCTGTTCTTCACTGTCCCCCTGAGTTTTCTCAGACTCATGTCCATTGAGTCAGTGATGCCATCCGACTCCCTCATCCTCTGTCGCTTCCTTCTCCTCCCGCCCTCAATCTTTCCCAGCATCAGGGTCTTTTCCAATGAGTCGGCTCTTCACATCATGTGACCAAAGTATTGGAGCTTCAGCTTCAACATCAGTCCTTCCAATGGATATTCAGGGTTAATTTCCTTTAGGATTGATTAGTTTGATCTCCTTGGTGTCCAAGGAACTCTGAAGAGTCTTGTCCAACACCGCAGTTTGAAAGCGTCAGTTCTTCAGCCCTCAGCCTTCTTTATGTCCCAAATCTCACATCCATAGATGACTACTGGAAAAACCATATCTTTAACTGTATGGACCTTTGTTGCCAAAATGGTGTCTCTGCTTTTTAATACACTGCCTAGACTTGTCATAGCTCTTCTTCCAAGGAGCAAGTGTCTTTTAATTTCATGGCTGCAGTCAGCAGCCACATTAATTTTAGAGACCAAGAAAATGAAATTTGACACTGTTTCCACATTTCCCCCCATCTATTTGCCGTGAAGTGATAGGACCAGATGCCATGATCTTTTTTTGAATGTTGAGTTTTAAGCCAGCTTTTTCACTCTCCTCTTTCATCTTCATCAATAGGCTCTTTACTTCCTCTTCACTTTCTGCTATTAAAATGGTATCGTCTGCATATCTGAGGTTGTTGATCTTTGGCAATCTTGATCCTGACAACAGCTGCCATAAAATGGAGCTCATGGCTCTTCTGCCCCAGGAGTCCTGCCATCCATGCTTTCTGGAGGCAGAAGAGGTCTCTGTGTCAGCAGTGCTTAGAGGGGAGGTCTCTTTTCCTTCTCTTTTGAAAAACATGCAGAATGTAAGGGGATTCCATGCAGGCCCAGTCTGTCCCCAGAGCAGACTTGCCCACCTCGCTCTGCCCTGTGTCCCCGAGGGTGACCCCAATGGCTGCATTGTGATCACAGCTTGGGCAGCAGGGTGACGGGTAGGAGGAAGAGTCTTTCTCTTCCCTTTCTACCTCAGGTGCTGTCCCCACCATAGCTCCACCGCCCCCCAAAAGGCCTGCTGATTTTCTACTTTGCTAAGTGATCCCAGCCTCTGGGCCCAGTGACACCACCTTCTTGTGTCACTCTCCAGGCTGCAGCTGTCCACACTGATTTTGGTTCTCCGTCAGCTTCCATCGCCTGTGTGACCAACACTCAGCCTCAAAGTCCCACTGCTTTAAATATTCAAGTGGTTCTCGCCTCCTGGCTAGATCTTGATGCAGATAACCAGTACAGTAAACACCCAAATAACCATCACTTAGGTTTGACGAAGATTGCAGTTCTGCCATACTTGTTTCATCTATTTTTGGTTTTGTGGGGAAAAAAATCCCAGTCCTGCTGATGTTGCTTAAATGAGTTCAGTGTGTATCTCTAAAGAATAAGGATGTTTTCTTACATAACAAGTATATTTAAACAGCTCCTACCTGTATTCACATGTTAACATGCTCAGTCACTCAGTCGTGTCTGACTCTTTGCAACCTCATGGACTCTAGCCTGCCAGGCTGTCCTGTCCATGGGATTTGCCAGGCAAGAATACTGGAGCAGTTGCCATTTCCTTCTCCAAGGGATCTTCCAGACCCAGAGATCAAACCCGAGTCTCCTGCAATAGCAGGCAGATTCTTTACCACTGATCCTCCTGGAAAGTCCAACATACCTAACAAAACGAGCGAAAGTTCCTTGTGGTCATGTACCACCCAATCCACAGTCATATTCTCCCAGTTCTGAAGTTGACTATTTTACCACTGGGCTTGTTTGAATTAATGTTTAAACAAGGCCCACACATTGCATTTGGTACATGTGTTTCCCAAGTGTCTTTTTTTCTGAGTGTCTTTTGATCTGATCCGTCCTCCGGTCACAAGATGCACACACAGAGACTTTCCTGGTGGTCCAGTGGTTAGGACTTGGCGCTTCCATTGACAGGGTCCTGGTTCAATCCCTAGTTGGCGAACTAAGATCCCACATGCCATGCAACATGGCCAAAAACAAAAACCTGTCATACACACTCAGGGGGGCACTGCCACACTTAGCCCCCAACTCACCCTAGTTCTACCCTCTCTCCCTCACAGAGTCCCTTACACAGATGCTTTCTTTCCCAGGACATCTCAGGATGCCACAGCTAGGTATTGAACTCTGTCCCCATCCTGCCAACCTGCTGCAGGCAGTAAGGAGTGCATTGTCTGTAAAGGATTTAGCAACAAATAGTAAAACCATTTGCTATGGACTGAATTGTGTCCCTCCCCACCAGATCCCTAAGTTGAAGCCCTAATCTCCAATATGATGGTACTTGGAGGTGGAGCCTTTGGGTGATTATGTTTTGATGAGGTCACGAGGGTGGGAAACCCAAATGGGATGAGTGTCCTCCTAAGAAGAGGTGGCAGAGAGCTTGTTTCCCTCTCTCTGTCTCTGTCTCTCCCCTTCCCCTGCGGTCATCTGCAAGCCAGAAAAGGAACTGAATCTGACAGCACCTCGACCTTGGACTTCCGGCCTCCAGCACTATGAGAAGTAAATGTCTTTACTTAAGCCCCCCAACCTGTGGTATTTTGTTACAGCAGCCCGAGCTAAGACACCACTAAAAGTCAGTCAGCTCTGTTACCAGCATGCACCAGCAGTTCTAAGGAACGTCAGTGATAAAATGCTCCTTCCTGCAGCCTAGAGCACTCCCATCAACCACTCCATGTCTTGTCATTATGACAAAAAGATTTTACTGGGATCATCAAGGAAGCAGGGTTAGTGTGTTGAATAAGTGACTAAAATGTCAGTAGGTAGATCTGATGAGGATATGTACCACAGGCTTCCCTGGTGACTCAGCTGGTAATGAGTCAGCCTGCAGTGCAGGAGACCCCGGTGAGATTCCTGGGTGGGGAAGAGCCCCTGGAGAAGGGAAAGGCTACCGCTCCAGTATTCTGACCTGGAGAATTCCATGGACTGCATTGTCCATGGGGTCACAAAGAGTTGGACACGATTGAGTGGCTTTCACTTTCTTTCACCACTTTATGTAAAGTCTAAAACACAAAATAATACTACATATTATTAATATTACATATTAATAATACATATGTAACCAAAGTGTAAAGACTTTCCTAGAAATACCAGACACCAAATTTAAGATAGTGGTTTTCTCTGGGAGAGATCGTAGGAGAAAGAAATAAAAGAGATCCAGAGACATAAAGGTAGATTGGGCTTCCCTGGTTGCCAGATTGTAAAGACTGTGCCTGCAACGCAGGAGACCCGGATCCGATCCCTGGGTCAGGACGATGCCCTGGAGAAGGGAATGGCAACCCATTCCAGTATTCTTTCCTGTAGATTTCCATGGACAGAGGAGCCTGGTGGGCTGTAGTCCATGGGGTCACAGAGTGGGACATGACTGTGTGACTAACACATTCACTTTCATAGTTGATATATATATACACATATATCTGTTCTTTTTCAGATTCTTTTCCCTTATAGTTTATTACAAGATATTGAATATAGTTCCCTATGCTATACAGTAGGTCCTTATTTATCTATGTTACACATAGTGGTATGTATATGTTAATCCCAGTCTCCTAATTTATCCCTCCCCCTACCCCTTTTTCTGCTTTGGTAACCATATGTTTGTTTTCTGTATATGTGAGTCTTTTTCCATTTTGGATAAAAGCTCATTTGTATCTTTTTTTTTTTTTTAATTCCACATGTAAGCAGTATATTTGTCTTCCCATACAGTTTTTCTATGATTTAAATATTTTATTCAAAAAATGTCCAATGATTAGTCACATGCTGGGCAGGCCCACCAGCAGACTCAGTTTCCATTTCCTTTGACCTAGCTTCTCTCCTGGCGTGGAGGTGTGACCGAGCCTGGGGCCTCTAAGTCCAGAGTTGGACACCAGGCAGGGGTGTGGCTGAGCAGGTGAGCAGCTCCCAGAGCTGGAGGGCACTGGGCACCATACTGGAGAAGCCGGGAGTCACTGGGGTAGATCAGTGGCTGGGCATCAAGGAGACAGGTGACCCTGTGAGCACACAGGGGATGGTAAAGGTGGGTCTGAGGTAGAGGAAGGCATGTGAGAAGAAGGGCGAGAGGGTAGATCCAGCCCCTCGCCCAGTCTGCTGTAGGAGGGTAGCCACGGTAAAAATGGAAGCAGCCAGTGATCACTGTTTATAAAAATAGCTACAAAGTCTTGACAACCCAGAGAGAGTTCTGGGAAAGTTAAATTGAGGGCTGTGGGGAAATGTTCAGGGCTTCTCATCTTCAAAGCATTTCTGAGACATGAGCTCATGAATCCTCCTTCCAGAGCCCTGAGTGAAGTATAGGGACGAGGAAAGGTGGGGACGACATGTGGATGACCTCCTCAAAGAGGAGTAGCCGGCAGCCGGAGGGTTCCTCGCGGGATGCCACTTGAATGTGCCCTCCTCCAGTCTGCTTCTCTGCCCAGTTCCTCAGACCCAGCCTGGGGACGGGCCTGGCTTTGCAGCCCCACAGGGTGGGGCAGCCACAGGACAGGCCATGCGGGACACTGGGCTGGGTCACTCCAAGCTGCTAAGATCGGGGTCCCGGTGATAAAGACCAGCCTGTGATGCTGGTTGGGGGTCGTGCTGGGCGGAGGTCCAGGTAGAGCCCTGGTTGAGACCCATGGGATTCAATACAGGCAAGATCTGATGCACAGACCCCAGGCAGGCAGAGGGTTTGGAGCAGATGAAGCAATAGGGAGGGAACGAGGGCAGAGGGAAGCCAGGATGGGTGTGCCCCCTACGCTTGGAATGGGGTTACCTAGGACTGAAAGCCAGGAGCCAGGTCCTTCAACTCCACTGCTGGGGATTCTAGGAGCCTAAAGTATGGAGGCTATGATCACACTTCCATAGACGGAGAAACCAAGAGTATGAGTGTCACACGGTGGCAGTGATGGGATTTGAACCCATGTCCCTTGGCACAAATCACCTTGCTCCTGGCCATCTCCTGCTCATTCCTCAAGTTTCCACTCAAGAACCTCTCCTCTAGAGGCCTTCCCGGCTGCCCCAGGTTGTCTCAAGCACTTAGAGCTGGCTCTCCGAGAGCACCCACCACACTGATCTGGAGGCGGCTCTTTGCGTGTCATCTTCTACCAGATGAAGGGTTCTCCCTCGCTGACTCCCAGCCCTGGGAGCGCCAGCCCTCTCTGCTCCCCTGTGATCTGTTTGCCCCAGATTCTTGCAGGGTGACCTCCAACTGGCAAAGCCTTTCCCTGGGTCTTAGGTCAAGAGGAGAAGATGGGGGTCAGAAGTGACTGCCCTGCAGCTGAGGGGCTGGGCGGCCTGACAGTCAGGAGCTCTAAGTGATAGTCCAGAGTTAAGACATGTGGTCCTCACAGTCAGGCCTGTCCTAGTGTGGATGGAACATCCAGGTCCTAGATGCCGGGTACAGGAGTCATGAACCCATGAACAAAACAGTCATGTTAATAAGAACCTTTACTCCAGGAAAAACTGTACCCAGACCCAAAAGCATTACTTCAGTTTCATGGTTCAGCACACTCTCCTCCAGTCTCCGTGGTGAACGATGATTTCATTGCCTTCAACAGAAGGCGTATTTGTGTGTGTACATATGCTTGAGAGAAATTTACTGAAAAGATATGGGTACGAGACCAGCTGGCAACAGTTTCCAAGCCAGGATCCTCTTTGAGCAATCTGCTCAAAGTTCTTGTTTGCAATGCTCAAAACCCAGCGGGGGGAGAAGGCAGTGTGAGGAATATACAGGGGCAAATTTACACTCACCCCCCTCAAAGAAGGGAGGTCCTGACCTTGGAGGTAGGAATGGAATGGAGACTTTCCAGGGAACTTTAAGTCTTGGGTAATTCATTTGGTCCAGACCATAGACTTCACAATCAGAAGTAAAAGGCAGAAATGCAGTTATTCACAAGGACCTACTGTATAGCACAGGAAACTATACTCAATATTTTGTAATAACCTATATGGGATAAGAATCTGAAAAAGAATATACATGACAAATATCATATGGTATTACTCATGTGGAATCTAATTTTTTAAAAAGATGAAACAAATGAGCTTGTTTGCCAAACAAACAGACTTATAGATATTGAAAACAAACTTATAGTTACTAAAAAGGAAACGTGGAGGGGAGGGATAAATTAGGAGCTTGAGATGAACATACACACAGTTCTTTACATAAGATAGACAACCAACCAGGACCTACTGTATAATACAGAGGACTCTACTCAATTTTCTTTGATACCCTATGTGAGAAAAGGATCTGAAAAAGAATACAAATATGTATATGTATAACTGCATCACTGTGCTATATTCCTGAAACTAACACAACATTGTAAATCAACTATACTCCAGTAAAATTAAAATTTTTAAAAAGAATACATTTATGGTTCGTCCCAGGTTGTGCAGTGGTAAAGAATCTACCACCAGTGGAGGAGACGCAAGAGACACATGTTTGATCCCTGGGTCAGAAAGATACCCTAGAGTAGGGAATGGCAACCCACTCCAGTGTTCTTGCCTGGAAAATCCCACAGGCAGAGGAGCCTGGCAGGCTCCAGTCTGTGGGTCTGCAAAGAGTCCGACACAACTGAGCACACACACACATAACTGAATCACTTCCTATATACCTGACATTAACACAATGTTGTAAATCAACTATACTTCAATTTAAAAATTGTCACATTAAAGAAGAAAAGAAATGCAATTATTCAAGGATCTTTCTTATATTCTCTTTCTAAAAGGCTTTATCTAGGGCCTTGGTTCTTTGGCCTGCTCAATGGCTATAATTCCTATTACCTTCTCATAAGTAATTTTTTTAACTTTAAAATGTTGTTGATCTTAGAATATGTCAGAAACAGGAGTGCTGAAGGGAAATGGAGGTGGTAAAGGGAGTATGAAAATGTAAAATCATAAATTGAGAGGCTATCAAAATGTTTACCTCTTCCTTCCCCTCCCTCCCCTAGTTTTTTTTTTTTTTTTAATTATTATTTAAGCACAGTTGATTCACAATTTTGCGTTAGTTTCTGGTATAAGCTAAGTGATTCAGTTATATATATATATAACTGAATGTATACATATGTATGTATATATATATTAATATATATATTCTTTTTCATATTCTTTCCCAATATAGAGTATTACAAGACACTGAGTATAGTTTCTGTGCTCTACAGTAGGTCCTTGCTGTTTATCTATTTTATATGGTACTCTGTATATGTTCCCTCTATTTGTCTCCTTCCATTTTGCATCAGTTTCTCCTTAAGGTTCATATGAAGGAGATTTATGAAGGAAAAAAAAATAGCCCCGAGCAAAACCTGCCAAAGGGACAAGATAAACTGGGGCCTCAGGTTGAAGAAAAAAGGACAAAGATACAGTAATGCTGCAGAACAGTAACACCCCCAGCCCCCCACCACTGCCAAAGTTGTCTATGTCCCAATCCCCAGAAGTGCTAATGTGTTAGGCTACACAAAGGGGAGTTACGGTCACTCATCAGTTGATCTTAAGTAGGGAGGTTATGCAGGAGAGCTGGACATATTCCTAGTGGTCCTTAAAAGTGGAAGAGGGAGGCCTGTGAGAAGGGCTCCCACCACCCCAACTTTGAAGATGAAGGAAGAGGCTGGAAACCCAGGTTTATATGGCTGATCTCTCAAGCTGGAAAAGGCAAAGATGCAAATTCTCCCCTCAGAGCCTTTAGAAGACTCTTTTAGCCCAGTGAGACCTATGTGCTGTGCTGTGCTTAGTCGCTCAGACGTGACTCTTTGTGACCCTATAGACTGTAGCCCACCAGGCTCCTCTGTCCATGGGGATTCTCCAGGCACAAATAGTGAAGTGGGTAGCCTATCCCTTTTCCAGGGGATCTTCCCAACCCAGGGATCAAACCCAGGTCTCCCGCTTTGCAGGCGGATTCTTTACCATCTGAACCACCAGGGAAGCCCAGCAAGACCCATATGGGATTTCTGACGTAGGGAAGGCCTGAAGCAGGGAGCTGGGGAACCTAAAGGCAGTTCTAGGGGCAGGAAGACACAGGACCAATTGGACTGAATTCTTCACGGGCCACCAGGACCTCGGGGCAGGGAGGAGGCATAAGGCACCTCCCCCCGCTGGCCCTTCTCATTCCCAGGACTGGCTGCTGAGAGTGTGGAGCTCAGTGCAAAGTGAAAATGCAGGGCCCCTGTTCAGAGTTATGAAGAATCTTGAGAGTGGCAGGGCTGTTCTGAGCCTGGGGCCCCGTGTGCCTACACATATCACATGCCCACTCTGCTTGTAATTACTGGGAACCACACTGTCATCTGGCTGATGGAGTCCAGTTATTCAGAAGCTCTTTCTTGAGCCTCTGGCTGTTGACAAGCTATGTGCCTGGTCACAAGCCACAGCTTCCTGAACCTCTCCTAGTTCTCCCATGGTTGGCCTTTGCCCCTGACCAGAGACTTTAAAAGGAGGATGTGCCTGATAGATTCATATTAACAGAAGCTCCTCTCTGTGCTTCTGCCTGCCTGGCCACCCTGAGCTGTTTCCTTCTGCTGTTGCTAAGGATGCTTCAGCACAGGTTGGGGCCCACCTAGTCTGAGAGAGCTCAGCTTGGCAGCAGGAATCATTGGCAGAATTTGTACCTGAAATTAGAGCAAACGGAATAAATGCCCATGCTTCTGGAGTTTAGGACCCCTGTTTATATTCCTTCCATAAAAACCTATATGGTTACCAAACTCATATAAACTATAGCCATGTGTGACCCCATACACCCACCTGCCCAGGCTCCCCTGTTTTTGCCCACCCAGCGACTGGGGCTCTGTGTTCAGTCTGCTGGCCCAGCTGATGTGGGCCCAAGAAAATCTTGGTTTTCTTTTTTTTTTCCTTCTTTATTTACTTAGCTTTCCCAGGTCTTAGTTGTGACATGCGGGATCTTCAGGCCTCCTTGTGGCAGGCGGGATCTTTAGTTGTGGCATGTGAACACTTAATTGCAGCATGTGGGACCTAGTTCCCTGACCAGGGGTTGAACCCAGGCCCCCTACATTGGCAGCATGGAGTCTTAGCCACTGGTCCACCAGGGAAGTCTCTTATTTTGATTTTCTATTGCTGTTTTCCTTGTGCCTATATTTCTACTTATGTTTTTTTGTTCTTCCCAGGAGCAGTTTGCTGTGTCCCTGATATAAGCCATTTTTTTGTTGTTGTTAAAAGAGATAGGGTAAAAACAAACAGACAAACCAAATTCAAGCTTTCTTTTTTTTTTTAAGCCATTGAAGACGCATCAAGGCCTCCCTGCCACTATTGAGCAAATTCTTTCCCAGGCTGGTCTGAGTTGCACCCAGACTTTACATTAGGCTTTGTTCCAAGGGGGTGGAGGTGCCAGAGGGGAGACTGCAGCCTGAAAGACATCCAAGGAAAAAGGCTTCATTTACAAGCACCCGCATCACACGGTTGGCAGTGCTGAGCTGAGCTGTCTCCCAGCTTCCAGGGGAAAATGAGAGACATTTCCCCAGAGCTTCCCTTTCAAGCTCTCACAGCTGGAAGGGTCGCACAGCCAAGTTCCACCCTCTTCAATGCAGGTTGTCACTTGGATGCCGGGGTCTGCTGATCTATTAGTCAAATACCTAATGTGAGAAAAAGAGCCATCACACATCTTTCTGCTTATCCATCATTCAATGCTCCATTTAGCACAAAAGAACCTCTCTCCCCTTTTTCTCTTCTGCTGCAGCTAAAAGGCCCCTCCCAAGAGATAAAAATTACAAAGGAAATAAAAGAAAAAAACACGATTTCTGAGCTGATGCTCATTCGTAATTCCGTACCTGAGGCTGTTTGTTTCCTTGAATCTGAGAACAGGAAGGGGGCTTGGGGACCCTCTCATGTAACCCCTTATTTTACAGATGGAGAAGCAGTTGCCTGGTGAGGTCAAGTGACTCACCCAACACCATACAACTAGCAAGGGCACGGGCAGCATCAGACCCACATCACCTGATCCTAAGCTAGACTTTACCCGCTGCACCACTGATGATTTCTTATGACCACAGTCACAGACTCTTGTAAGATTTCATGATTCAACTAGATGCCGCCCTTGCAGAAGGACAACATGAGAGGCAGCCCGGTGGCTTCTAGCCTATTTTAAACCAACAACCCAAACAGTCAAATTTAAGAACCCAGCTTATTTTTCTTGTCATGCGGAATCAAATGGTTTCAGGCAGACTTTCCCTAACTCACAAATAAGCTGTGTTCTAACAGTGTGTTTGGAATTTGCTATTTAGGACGCAGGATGTGTTTTCTTCCCAGGAAATCATGTGATCTGATGTGGTGAGAACCCCAGGCCAGGTCACAAAGGCTGACTTAACCAAGAAGTAACCACAGTGGAGTCGAAACAACCCTCCATCCTATTGTTTCCAAGCAGAAGCACATTCTAAGTTTCAAGTGGGACTAGTGGAACCAGCAGGACTTCCCTGCTGGCTCAGCAGTAAAGAATCCGCCTGCAATGCAGGAGACGCAGGTTCGATCCCTGGTTCGGGAAGATTCCCTGGAGAAGGGAAAGGCTACCCACTCCAGTATTCTTGCCTGGGAAATCCCATGGACAGAAGAGGCTGGCAGGCTGCAGTCCATGGTGTTGCAAAGAGTCAGACATGACTTAGTGGCTAATCAACAACAGCAGGTGGAACCAGCAAGCTCACCAGGGCCCCCGGCAGGAAGAGGTCTGGCCCAGATAGCTAAGAGGCCCCACAGACCTATGAACTGGGCATGCGCTTTGGATGAAGATGGAGCTGGTTTTGAGTCACCTCTGCTAATTAATAACTGGGCTAATTCCTTAACTTCTCGGAGCCTCTGAAAAATGAGGATGATTCTAATACCCCACAGGTGACATACAAGCACGAAAGAAGACAATGCATTAGAAGGACCTAGTAAAGAATCTTATGTCTGTAGCAAGCCATCATTTATTACTGTAGCAGCTCAGGAGAGGGGGCAGGGGTGGCCCTAGCAATTTGAGGAACTGGGGTGCTCCACTGGGGGAGGGACTCTGAACTCTGAGGAAGAGTCCAGCCACAGCCTGATGAACTGGAGGCAGTGAGGGGGCCCTGGGCTCTCAGCCCCACCCCTGTCTCTTAGGCAGCAGCAGTGGCAGCTGCTGGGGCTCCACCCCTCACCGAGGGGAGCAGGGCCCTAGGGGGGCCCTCCATGGCCACTGCAGGTAACCCCATTATTGAAAGGGCTGGACTCAGCAGTGTGCAACTATAACACAGGCTGCCCTCCGCAATCATCTTTGCATCCCTGGGAACCATCTCCTGAACCTGCCATTGTGTGTCTGGGCCTTTTCAAGTCTCATTTCAGTGACTAAAATGTACCAACTAGTGTGATAACCAAACTCAAAACTGCATTAGATTTAAGCTCTGTGCTGTCCTGCTGCTGCAGGCTGAGGCCTACTTCGGGCTTAGAAGCTGCTGTGGCGAGGGTAGGGGGTCTGTGTCATCCGCTTCTTCTCTCTCCCAGCTCCATCTCAACCCCAGAGTCCTTCACCGGGTTTCAGACCACCTGAGGTCAGATTCCACAGACAAAGGGCCTGGGAGCTCTGGCCGAGTCTTCCAGGTGTCTGATTCACTGGACCTCCCTCTGGCTCAGGACTATGGCTCCAGAGTGGAACCTCAAAGCCTTTTGCCCATGTCTGGAGGGGAAAGAAAAGTGCCAGAACCCTCTCCTAAGAATCTGGTACCCGATTGTCCTTATCTGCCTGGGGCTGCAGAATTTCCAGTATGCAGGCTTTCAGCACTAGAACTGGGACAGCCCCAGGCAAACCAGGAGGCACTGGTCACCTTACTCACGGGGGTGCACATGCCATCCTCCTCAGCTCCCTCCAAAGGAACCATTTCCTTGTGACTCTTCAGCCTGGGGTGACCAGTGGGTTAGAACTGGCAGACCAACTTTATGGTCTCTCAGCAGGTTCAGTATAGAGGGTCTACCTCGCTCTAAAGCGTAGATCCTTGGCATTTTCTAAGTGGTTGCCTCGGAGACCTCTGCCTAAATGGGAACCCATCCTCCCAAATGGATCAGAGAAATTTCCAGTGCTGCAGTGAGTCCTGAACTAAAGAGATCCACCCCCCTTCTCCCAGGTGCTTAAGGACATTTCAGTAGGGATTTTCAAGAGAGAAATTGTGCAACTGGATGTAGATCATGACCTGGCTCAAATTTTAGCTCATCCTTTCATTACCTCGAGCAAGTTGTTTAGCATCTCTGTGCTTCAATTTCTTCACCTGTGAAATGGGTTGACAATGGTCCGTACCTCCTAGAAGACCTTAAGGATGATGGGTTAACCCACATAGCACAGTGTCTGGGACCTAGAAATTGCATAATAAATGTTAGTTTTATCAACATTATTACAGCAATCTGGGATTGGGTAATAAAAACTATTAAAAGTTTCAATCTGTTGCAGGCGTATTTTCCTAAGCTATTTTCTCTACTTGAAAGCAGATTAATGAGTCAGTGTTGCAGAGGCTCCAGGGAAAGGGCACATATGCATCCACTGCTTGGGAGAGTTTAACAGTCTCTTTGGAAGATCGTTTAGCAATAAGTTTCCAAAGCCCTAAAAATGCCTTTGACCCAACAATTCTGCTTCTAGGAATTTATTCTGAGGAAACAAAGAACTGGCTAAAGATTAATGTGTGTTATTATTCACTGCAAATATACTTAACATAGGAAACGCTTGAAAACAATCCAAACATTTTTTCAAATTGGGTTATAGCTGCTAATTTACCATGTTGTGTTAGTTTCTGCTGTACAAGGAAGTGAATCAGCTGTTCGTATCCATCTATCCCCTCCCTCGTGGACCTCCCGCCCCCAACCCCCACCCCCTCTATCTAGGTCGTCACAGAGCACAGAGCTCAGCTTGCTGTGCTCTATAGCAGGTTCCCACTAGTTATCTATTTCACACGTGGCAGGGTATGTATGTCAATCCCACCTCCCCTTTTCCCGGCCCCGTGTCTGCATGTCTGTTCTCCACATTGGCATTTCTATTCCTGCTCTGCAAATAATTTCCTCTGTACCATATTATTAGGTTCCACATGTATGTGTTAATATACAATATTTGTTTTTCTCTTTCTGACTTACTTCACTGTGTATGACAGATTCTAGGTCCATTCATGTCTCTACAAATGACCCAATTTCATCCCTTTTTATGGCAAAGTAATTCCATTGTATATATGTACCACATCTTCTTTATCCATTCATCTGTTGATGGACTATTAAAAGTGATATCATAGATCTATATATATTAATATAAATATATATATGTTCACAATATGTATAGTGTATATATTTATAGAGTATACATTTTTAAATGTATTTTATACAATATAAAATAGTGTATATTCCAAGGTTTTTCAGAGCATAGGTATTATTAAAGTCCACCTGAAATGAGAATGTATACATAATTTTATAACTTGCTTTTTTTTGGCTTAACACTATATAAGCACTATTTTGCACCATATAACAAAGCTTCTACAACCTCTGATGCTGGGAGGGATT
This sequence comes from Bos indicus x Bos taurus, assembly GCF_003369695.1. Classification (NCBI taxonomy): domain Eukaryota; kingdom Metazoa; phylum Chordata; class Mammalia; order Artiodactyla; family Bovidae; genus Bos; species Bos indicus x Bos taurus. Next base: position 71,445,387 of record NC_040077.1, read on the forward strand.
GGGGGCAAGAGGAGAAGGGGACGACAGAGGATGAGATGGCTGGATGGCATCACTGACTCAATGGACATGAGTCTGAGTGAACTGTGGGAGTTGGTGATGGACAGGAAGGCCTGGCGTGCTGCGATTCATGGGGTTGCAGAGTTGGACACGACTGAGCGACTGATCTGATCTGATACTCATCAAATTGATGTTTCATGATTTAGATAATCAGTCATTTATTATTAGAGCAAGTTATTCCAAATGTTTTTTTGTTAGGTATGTATTGTTAACATATGGGGCATAATATTTTTTGTTCATTTTCAGAAGTAGTATTTTCTTAAGAGCAACACCCCAAAGTCAAAGCAAAGTGTGTTTGAGAGGCATATAAATATTTTTAAGGTTTCCAATATATACTGCTTTCCAACTCCTTTATCCCAATTCACACCAAGCCTTGGTCTGAAGTCTATGTTTTCCATTTAATATAGCTTTCCCACTCTTCTCTGTAAAGAAAGGAGATTGCGCTTCACACATAAAGCTTTCCAAAGCTTTCCTTTGAGCAGATCACCCTGAGAGTGATGCTTCTATCATGATGAGCTCTGGTAGTTCACGATGAAGCTGTGCACCAAGTTACCACGGACACAGAAAAGAAAAAAAAAAAAGGAAAAGAATATTTCATGGTAACCAAACCCCTACACATACTCACCAACAGATCAGTCTATATAGAAGAGTAATTGATTAGGCAGTATTAACTCAACAGAAATTTCAGCAAGTTTTAAGTGCTTTAAAAATTTTTTTTTTCAGTTCAAACTATCTTAAGTGCTTTTGAATTGTTCTTGAGGAAGCCTTTATTTCTGATTAATTTTGTATATTTTTTTCAGAATTCTGTAAAAAATTTTTAAAAATCTATCCTTTTAATTTATTATTGTATTATTCTTTTTATTTTATTTTAAATTTTCTTTATTTTATTATCCTTTTTATTGATTTATTGATTGGCCATACTAAACGGCTCGTGGGATCTTAGTTTCCCAACCAAGGACTGAACCCACGCCCTTGGCAAGTGAAAGTGCTGTCTTAAACACTGAACAGCCAGGGAATTTTCTCAGATTTCTTGATTATACAAAACTCAAATGTATTTAGAAAAAATCTTAGTGGAAGCCTCAGACAAAAACTGACTGGAAGAAGCTCCAAAATGTCACAAACTCTCTTGTTCTATCACAACAGAAGCTAAAAGAGTCTACTTGATAAAAGCATGAAATTAAGGGAAGGAGTCATAAAAAATCACAACTAAGAATATATAAATCATGAAAATGACAAGTTTATAAGAATCAGATCAGGTCAGAAGCAGTACTTCATTAAGAGGAAGAGATATGTTTTGACCATAAAAAATGATTTGAATAAATCCCAATCTAATGAACAAAAATGAATCATATGAATATATTTTTTAAAGATTTGCATTCTTTGTGATTTGACCACAAAATATTGACATCAACAGACTCATAACAGGCTGCTACTAAAAGTACGTTGCTCAGCTGGTCAAGAATCCTCCTGCAATGTGGGAGACCCCAGTTCGATCCCTGGGTTGGGAAGAGTCTCTGAAGAAGGAAATGGAAACCCACTCCAGTATTCTTGTCTAGAGAATCCCCATGAACTATGCAAAGAGTCGGACACAACTGAGAAAGTTTCACCTAAAAGGACATTGGCCAAACAGTGTAGAAAAATAATCTAGCAAAAAAAGTAAATTATGTATAATGTATTATAGCAATTTGTCGTTCAGTTAAACACTACAAATACTGTTATTTTCCTGGATTTTGTGATTTTTGGGGGGTATCTATTAGCTTTTAATAAATAAATTTAATAAAATTTTAATTAAAAAAATTTGTAATCTGTTTTGATTTCCCCAAAATTAATGTTCATGTTTATGCCTAATTTTGACTTCACCATTTGATATTCTTTTCTCAGAAAGGGTTCCAGTTTATATAAGCCTCAGGTTCCCTAAACCATGGTTCTGCCCCGGATGAGAGTATATGTGCGTGTGTGCTAAGTCATTTCAGTCTTGTCTGACTCTGCGACCCCATGGATTATAGCCTGCCAGACTCCTCTGTCCATGGGATTCTCCAGGCAAGAATATCAGAATGGGTTGCCATGCCCTCCTCCAGGGGATCTTCCCCACCCAGGAATTAAACTCATGTCTCTTTTGTCTCCTGCATTGGCAGGCAGGTTTTTACCCCTAGCTCCACCTGGGAAGCCCTGGCTGAGAGCATATGCCTTGGAAACATTCTCAGAGACGATCTCAGATCCAGAGCTCACCTCTATCATCGCACCTGGTGTGTTTTGTAACAAGAAGGCTTAGCACAGCCAAATAACCTTTGGGAAGGAGTATACAACCCCAGGAAAACCCTCTATAGCTTCTATGGGTGAAAAAATGGGTCAGTTCACTGAATTTTTTACATTCAACACTCAAACATTTACTGAAGATCTTCTATATACACCAGGCACTGGGATGCAGATGAATAAGAGGACACAAGAGAGAGAGATGGATGCAAACGAGAAATCCATTTAGAGCCAGCACCCCCAGCAAGGCACACCACAAGGCAACACTAGTCTTTCAGTCACTGTCATTCAGTCTGGCTCCGGGGTCCACTTCCTTCCCCTTCCCTGCATGATGTCTCAGGCAGGCAGCATCTCTAGGTCCCTTTAAATCACAGAAACAGTGACTGGAAGTCTGATCCAGGTAATAATCCAAATGCTCAATTTCACTCCAAGTGTTTCTGTCCACTAGTTCTGTGGGGGTGGAAGGGAGAGGTTGGGAGTTATCTCCAGGGACTCTCCCTCCCTTCTTCCATCTCTCACTCATCAGCCGGGGTAATTGATGAGAAATTTGGAAGGGGAGGGGTAAGGAACAAGGATGAAGGAGCAACAAGAATCTTATTTGATTGCTTCAGTAGTTATCTGACATTGGGGTCCAATAGCTGACTACCATTTGGGCCACTTCTGTGGATTTCTTTGAAAACCCACAAGGATTTCTGCTGCAAAGCTTCTGACTTAGGGTTGCCAGGTAAAATGCAAAATGCCTAATTAAATTTGAAGCTCGGATAAACAATAAATACTTTTTTTAAAGTGTATCTATTTGAGATATTACATGTGACACACTGAAAACGTACGAGAACCCATTCATTGTTTACCTGAAATTCAAATTTAAATGTCCACCTTGTATTTATATTTGTTAATTCTGGTAGTTTTCACTGTGAGGTTAGGGTATGTGTGTTGGGGAAGGGGTTGCAGTAGCCCTCAGCCTCTGGTTTTCCAGCGGTCCATTTCTTTCTGCTGGGTCCCTTTGTCAGCCGTCCCCAGGCAGCTCTCTTGGGTGGGGTCCCTTTCAAGGAAGTCTCCCCAGCTCATGAGCCTCATCAGGTCCCTGGAAACCACACACCTTTGTCTCACTGCCTTCGGGAACAGGGTTGCATTGGCCCCCACTTCTCCAACCCATCCTTACATTTCCCCAGACACTTACAGGTACAAGAAACGCTCTCCTTGAAGTCCTTCTGGTTCACCTGGAGGTGAGGGGAGGCTGCTGTTCCCCCTCCCCAATGGAAGGGCAACAGGGATATATGGACCTAGCCTCCAGCCAACCCTCTCTCTCCAGAGAAACCCTCTGACTTGTCCTTTGGAGGCTAGAAGTGGGGAAGGACTGAAGCTGACAGAGGAAGTTTCACCTTCTCCAGGCTTGACCTACGTGGGGTCTTGGCACCTCACTTGGAAACGGGGCTTCTCTGACTTTGAGGCCTCTGCTGAAACTTCTGTGTCACAGGGAAAAAGTCCCTGTTAACATCCAGTTATATGACCTTCTTATGAGTGACGGGCAAATGGGGTACAGTGGGAGCTGGGGAAGAACTCATTTAGCTAAGTCTGGGGCAATCAGGAAGGGCGTCCTGGAAGAGGAGCCCCCCAGCAAGCCCTCATCCAGTGCTGCTCAAACTTTAAAGTGCCTGTGATCCCCGGGGCTGAAAAAAAAAAGCAGATTTGAACAGATATACACCCTATATATAAAATAAACAAACAACAGGATTCACTGTTGTTTTACTGTAGCACAGGGAACTACGTTCAATATCTTGTAACGACCTATAATAGGAAACAACCTGAAGCTGTACAGCTGAAACTAACACAGTATTGTAAATCAAAAAAAATTTTAAAGAGCAGATCTGACTTGAATAGGTCTGGGGTGGGGCCTGAGACTCTACATTTCCTGCAACTCAGACCCACTCTGAGCAGAGAGGGGATTGCTCAGCTCCTGACGGGGAGGGCTGGCACTGCAGGCAGGATGGCAAGTGTGAACACGGAGGAGGAGTTTAGGGTGGGTCAACGTGCCTTTGTAGATCCAGCCTGCAGGTCAGAGGCTGAAAGGGACCCAACCACACTGGTGAGAGGAGCATGCTGGGAAGGTCCAGAAGGGTCCCGACTATACCTGGCAAGGCTAGAACAGGACAAGCAGGCTGAGAGGGTTCTATCTGTCAGATCCTGTAAAAAACCACTTTATGAGCAAGCCTACATAACTGCATTTCCCAAAGCTGTGTGAGCATTAATTATGCAGTGAATCTGATGGCTTGACCACAAAGTGCCTGGGACACATGCATTCAAGTCTTACTTTGCCCAGTGCCAGCTGGCCCTGGCTCACTGTAGCTCACGTACCTCTGTACCTCTCAACTCGAATAGGAGATGTGAGTCACCTGCTAAAGGTCTACCATCGTAGTGTGACTTCTAGCAGAGGGTCAGCAAATCATATTGCCTCACCTTGACTGTGGGAGGCAGAATGTGGGTCCCTCACCAATGCAATGCAAGAGATATAAGAGTCGTGGTTTCGATCCCTGGGTTGGGAAGATCCCCTGAAGGAGGGCATGGCAACCCACTTGAGTATTCTTGCCTGGAGAATCCCATGGACAGAGGAGACTGGCAGGCTACAGCCCATGGGTTTGCTAAGAGTCGGACATGACTGAAGCGACTTAGCACACACCTACAGATGTCCATGCCCTAATCTCCAGAACCTATGAGTGTTACCTCACATGGCAAAAGGGACTCTGCCAGTGTGATTAAGTTAAAGCTTTGAGGTGAGGAGAGTCACCTGGGTTATCCAGCTGAGCCCAATCTAATCACATGTGTCCTTAAAGGTGAATAACCATTCCCAGCTGTGGACAAGGGGAGAGAAGTCAGGGAGATAGCAGGAGGAGGGGCCCTGACACTGGCCTTGAGATGCAGTGGATCAGGTGTAAGAACCAGAGAGAAGCCTCGAATTGCTAAGGACAGCTCCCAGCTGACAGCCAGCCGGGAAGTGGACATTCAGTCGTACAACCCCAGGGAACTGAGTTCTGCTCACAGCATGGCTAGGAAAACAGAGGCTCCTCTAGAGCCTCCGCAAAGGAACACGATTCATGTCAGTCTCCTGACCTACAGAACTGTATGTAAACTGTGTTGTTTGAAGCACCAGATTTGCTGCAATGGCCTGGGAAAACTAAGGCCCTGCCAGGAGACTTCTCCCCTTCCTGGAGAGGGGAGAGCCTCTGGCCTGATGCTAGGAAGAGCTTCCCTGTGCTGTCACACCCAAATGCTAAAACTCCCCAGATGCAGCTGTTTTCTGAGAACAATGAGTTGCTTGTCAGCCTGAGGGAATGGGATGACAAATCCACTTTGCAAAAGCCCTGAGTGCCAGGGGCAGGCCCTCCTCCCTCCATGGCACAATGATCCTTGAAAACCGGCCTTCAGTCCTGCTCCCCATCTGGCTCCTGTGTCTTCTAGCTTTGTCCAGAAAGCCCTCTCAGTTCTGCGTAGGGAGCAAAGCTGTGTGGACACAGCGTATGGAGTACCCACCCATCTCCGTCAGTGGTTTTGGAGAGGGACCCCTGCCTGGGTATGTCCATGGCGCCTTCATTAAACCCATGGGCCAGTTAGAACAGCAAGGATTTGGAGCTGATCCAGCCCAATCGTGTCATTTTACATGAAAGGAAGGAAGGGGGAGAAGGAGGAAGCTGGAGTGAACAGCCAGAAAAATCCCTCTTCCAGTGGCAGGATTCCAAGGGATGGCGTGACATGAAAATTAGAAGGCGAGGAATGTTGAGAGCTACCGGACGCCCGCGGTGCCATCATCCAGGAGGGCATCCCTGAGGGCTAACGAAACCACAGAGCCCCAGGACCCCCCAGGGCTCAGAGAGTGCAGCAGCCCGGATGGGCACTTAGTGAGCAGGGGTGGGCTGGAACAGGGCTTCAGTGGCCTCTGTCACCTCCCCAGCAAGAGACCATGTGACCAAGGTCACCCGCCAGATAAACAGAGCTGCCTGCACCTCAGAGTCCAGCTTCCGAGAATCATCAATCTGTTCAAGTTACTAAATGGACACACTGTTTCTTCCACACTGCTGATTGTTTTCTAAAGGTTGACTTAACCTAAAATAATTACTTCAACCAACAGTGACTGTCAGTCTCCCTTCTGCCAGGCACAGAGCATTCTGACTCTCCCCCTTGAACCCTGTCCCCATGGGCTCAGGATGCCGTCCCCCTGGACCTCAGTTCCACAACCTCCCAGCCTGACACAGGAAGCGGCCTCTCTTGGCCTCTGACCTCTTCTTTCTTCCAGGATCTATTTTTGATTGTCCTCCTTGGCTCAGTAAATACGTGGAGAATTCCAGGCCGGCCTCACAGGCAGACACCACCCCTCCCCCACCTTGGCCTGGGATGAGGCCGGATCTTGGCCCCGGAATAAAGCTGCAGGCCAGGCTCTGTAGGGGAGGGCAGCAGACGGTGAGATCCACGAAGACTGAGCGCAAGCACTGCTCTCTGGAGCAGTCAGCCCCCAACTAGACTGGGATGACAACCTTGACCTCTCATCATGAGGGTCCCCAGTTTTCCTAAAGTAGCGTCCGGCCCCTGCAGGCCACTCCCTGCCACCCGGTGATGATTCATGCCATTAGTGCCGGAGCTCCTCTGACATGCTTTTTCATACGGTGTGTTCAGAGCAAGGCCTCTGCCACCTGCAGCGGGCCTGTGCGGAAATTCGGGGAAACCGCAGAGAGTTTATTTCTGTCACCCATTGTTAGCTAAGAATATCCAGGTGTTCTAATAACGGAGGGACCAGCACAGGAAAGCCTATCAGATGGTGGAAAGGATGCTGAGCTCAGGATAAGGAAAACAAGCCCCTGGACCGAGCTCAATGGTCTCAGCAAATCTCTTGTACGCAGTTCATTGGCCTCACTTTCCCCCTTTAGGGAGAAAAATGAGCCTGTGCGTAGTTGCTCTGCAGACCTCAGAGGGCTGTGAGGACAACCCAAGAGGAGAGAGTGTATGTGTCCCACCTTCTCTCAGGCCCCAGCGGCCAGAGGACAGACGAACTCACGGTACAGGTATGGCAGCTCATGCCTCCAGCAAACCCCCCGCCCCCCACCCCATCATGGAAGTTTCAACAGAGATATTTGGGGAGCTCCTGGTGGCTCAGATGGTAAAGAATTTGCCTGTAATGCAGAAGATACAGGTTCAATCCCTGGGTCAGGAAGAGCCCCTGGAGGAGGGCATGGCCACTTACTCCAGTATTCTTACCTGGAGAATCCCATGGACAGAGGAACCTGGCAGGGTGCAGTCCACAGGGTCACAAAGAGTCAGGCACGGCTGAAGCGACTAAGCAAGCACGCATGTGCCAGGCCATTAGTTTAGGCATGCAGAATGCTTATCTGCAGCATTTGGGATCTAGTTCTCTGACCAGGGATGGAACCTGGGCTGCACCGGAAGTACAGAGTCAGCCATTGGACCAGGGAAATCCATTGGATATATTTAATACTTATTCTATGCTTTCTTCTATAAGTTTTATAGTTCTCTTTTTAAATTTATACTGTTGAGGTATATTAGTTTACGATGTTGTGTTCATTTATGCTATACAGCAAAGTGATTCGGTTATATATTGTATACATATATACATTCTTTTTCATATTCTTTTCCATGATGGTTTATCACAGGGAACTATTGAATATAGTTCCCTTTGCTGTACTGTAGGACTTTGTTGTTTATCCATTATAAATATAATAGTTTGTATTTGTTCACCCCATACTCCCAATCAATTCTTTCCCTACCCTCTCCCCCTTGACAACCACAGATCTGGTCTCTACCTCTGTGAGTCTATTGTGTTTCATAGATAAGTTCATTTTTCTCTTTTGTTGGCTGCCCTGTGTGGCTTGTGAGATCTTAGTCTCCAACCAGGGATTGAACCCAGGTCCTTAGCAGTGAAAACCCAGAGTCCTAACCGCTTAACTGCCAGGGGATTTCCTGCATCATATTTTAGATTTCATATATAATGATATCATGTTATATTTTTTCTTTCTCTATCTGATTTATTTCACTTACTATAATAATCTCTAGATCCATCCATGTTGCTGCAAATGACATTATTTCATTCTTTTTATGGCTGAGTAGTATTCCATTGTATATGTGTACCATATATTTACTCGTTCTTCAGTTAGTGGACATTTAGATTGTATTCATGTCTTGTCTATTGTAAATAGCACTGCTATGAACATAGGAGTGCATGTATCTTTTGTTGTTGTTGTTGTTTTTTGGCTGGACTGGGTCTTTATTGCTGCAAGAGGGCTTTCTCTAGTTGCCATGCAGAGGCTTCTCATTTTGGTGATTGTCTGTGAGCACAGGCTCTAGGTTTGTGGGCTTCAGTAGTTGTGGCACAAGGGCTTACTTGCTCTGTGGTTTGTGAAATCTTCCCAGACCAGCGATCGAACCCATGTTCCCTGCTTTGGCAGGTGGGCTCCTATCCACTGTACTACCAAGGAAGTCCTATATCTTTTTGAATTATTGTTTTGTCTGGATATATGCCCAGGAGTGAGATTGCTAGGTCATATGATAGTTCTATTTTTAGTTTTTTTGACGCACCTCCTTACTGTTCTCTATAGTGGCTGTATTAGTTTACATTCCCACCAAGAGATAAGAGGGTTCTCTTTTCTCCACACGCTCTCCAGTATTTATTATCTGTAGACTTTTTAATGATGACCATGCTGACTGGTGTAAGGTGGTATCTCACTGTAGTTTTGATTTGCATTTCTCTAATGATTAGCGATGATGAGCATCTTTTCATGTGCCTGCTGGCCATCTGTATGTCTCCTTTGGAGAACTGTCTTTTTAGGTTTTCTGCTCATTTTTCAATTGGGTTGTTTTTTGCTATTGAATTATATAAGCTATTTGTATATTTTAGAGATTAGGCCCTTGTCAGTTGTATTATTTTCGTTGTTCAAAACTTTGACCCTTGAGGAAGACAAGCCAGGACACAAGGTCCATAAGAGGTTCTATGAAGTGGCTTGAAGTGCTGCGACAAGCACGTCTCCCTCCCCCACCAGGTAGCTGGTCCCCAGGCCACCTCTTGAGGTGCCTCTCCCTCTCTGGTCCTGGCCCAGCCAGCACCTCCCAGCACCCAGTGATTCTGTGAATTACCCATTGATCCTCATGTAAATTCCCTCCTGCTTACCTTAACCAGAAAAGTTTCTATTTGCATCTAAATCCCAGACTGCTACAATGCTGAATTCAAACCCTGGTATCTCTTCCTGAAAATCCCATGTGCTTTCTAAAATACCATTCATGATATCCTACTAAAGATCATACAAATAAGACATCACTGTTATTACAGTGCTTTACACTGGACAATATTCTCATGAAATAAGTGATAGGGTGGTGGTAACTCTGGGAAAAAGCAAGCTCAAACCAATTACAGCAAGTTTTGAAAGGGAAAGAGCTACTCAGGTCAGGAAAGCAACAGTGTAAATAGGAACCACCCAGCTGGGTGGTGGGATTCTACCGTCTGAATTCAGCTGTAGTTTTTAAAAACTTCCTTTTTGGTTTGTGTATGGTCATTGTTATGGAACCTTGAATTTGTAAGCCAGAAAAGACCTTAAAAATCATTTAACTTATTCACATCATTTCATAGTTAAGGAAGCTGGTACCGAATCAAGTTACAAGACTTATGTCACCTTATACACCAAGGTAGTGACAGAACCAGAACTACAAGGCAGGGCAGGGGGGTGGGGTGGGGTGGGTCCTCTCCTCCTTGACACATCACTGTACTGGAAAGGGTGATGAAAATAACCCTGAAATTCAGAAGGTAATCCCCATAAAGAGTGGAAAATAGAGTATTAGTTTAATTATCTAAGAAACCAAATTGGACATTTGAGCACATTACATTTACAATAAAAAATGAAACAATTTTTTTTTTTAAGGTCTGGTTTCTGAGGTATTATCCCCAGATCTGGGATTGGTGTGGCTTGGAAAATACTTTTTATGAAGTATAGTCGATTTACAATGTTGTGTTAGTTTCAGAGGTAGGGCAAAATGATTCAGTTATACGTATATAACTGTATGCATATATGTAACTGAGCATATTTATATTCTTTTCCAGATTCTTTTCCCTTATAGGTTATTACAAAATATTAAGTATGTTCCCTATGTTATATAGTAGGTCCTTTTTAAAATCTATTTTGTACATAGTGGTGTGTATCTGTTAATCCTGAACTCCTGATTTATCCCTCCCCTCACCTTTCCCCTTTGTTAACTACAAATTTGTTCTCTGTCTGTTGAGTCTCTTTCTGTTTTGTGAATAAGTTCATTCCTATTATTTTTTCAGATTCCCATACAAATAAAATCTTTTAAATACGTTCTCCGTATGATTCTCATATGAAACCAGAATGGAGAACCCCGGGTTAAAGCCTTAAGGGTCCCCACCAGTGTATTAACTGGGAGAAGTGGTGTGATTTGCTGTTATTGTTGGATGAGTCACTCTCTCAGATTAGCTCCTGGGGGACAAGGAGGCTGACAAAATTCAACAGAAGACCTACTTGGTGTGTTTTAGGGGACAGAAGTGAGTATCTCAAGAAGGGTGCCTCAGGGACAGCCAGAGGGCCTGTATTAGTTAGCGAGGGCTGCCAGAGCAAACCATCGCAGACTGCTGTGGCCTGAACAACAGAAGCTTATCTTGTCACAGTTGTGGAGGTTGGAAGGCCCAGATTAAGATCCAACAGGGTTCGGTTTCTGCTAAGAGCTCTCTTCCTGGCTGGCGGATGGCTACTTCATTGTCACATGGCCTTTCCTCTGAGTGTGTGTGGACAGATAGAGAATTCTCTGCTGTCTCTTCCTATGAGGACCCGAATCTTATGGGATCAGGCCCTCACCCTTAGCACCTCATTTTGCCCTAATTACTGCCTTAGAGGACCCATCTCCAAATACATTCCCATGGGAGATTAGAGGTCTAACATGTGAATTCAGGTATTGAGGGACACGAAATTCAGCCCTTAACAACACCCAAGAAGTGGAAAAGAGAGAAGAGGAAAACAGGCCAGCCCAGGGACAGCCTCGGAGGCCTCACTTCGTCTCCAGAGCTGGCCCTATTTGTTCTATGTCTTCTTTTCTCCCCACCACCAAGCAAGGACTTGTAACTTAGGAACCCGCAGGCAGTTAGGATATTTGTTTTATTTGGAAGCCCCCAAATTATGTTTAAAAATAATTCTGGGTTTCTTAAGAAAGACAGGTTGGGGAAAAACATCTGGAATGAAATACATCCACAGACCGTTTACATAGACCAAAAGAGAAAAAAAAAAAAACCCACTCCAAATTATGCTATTCTTAGCAGTGCCAGGAAAAGCATGAACCCAAGGAGGTGGGCAGGGGATGGGCAGGGGAAGCAAACTAACCAGCTGTAAGAAAACATGGAGGAAACTGGTGTGTGGGTGAGTCTGGGAGTCTTTGCTCTCACATTATGGAAAGAAAGAAGTTTCATTTAAGTAATTTTGAGCCTTTCTCAAAAAGGCAATTTTTATGTGTGGTTCTAAATTACAGACTTGAGTCAACTCGGAGGAACTTCACACAAGTTTGGTATCCAAGTTTGCCTCCTCCCCAAAGACGGTCTTTGTCCATGGTCTTTGTCCTGTCCCCACTAATACTGGTTGTCCTCTAAGAATACGTGTGTTTCTGGAAGATGTTTTTCTCAACAACTGTGTCACTGTGTGATGCTGTGATATAATAAGGAATATATATCTGGTCTTTGTCCCTAGTTCCTGGCACAAGAGCATCTAAAACCCTTGGAATTGCCTGAATGATTGGTGGTGCCTTAGGTAAACTAATGAGTTACTCTTGGATGAGGGTGTCATAGACAGCTTCAGGATGGACCAGCCATGGATTAGAGGGTTGGAACTTGCAGTCCAGCCTGGCACCTCCAGGAAGGGGAAAGGAGATGAGGGTTAAGATAATCACCCCTAGTCAATGATTTAATCAATCATACCTATGTAATGAAACCTTCATAAAAACCCCTAAACCACAAGGCTCGGAGAACTTCCAGGTTGGTAACCACATTTAGGTCCTCAGAGGGTGGTGTGCCCAGAGAAGGCAGGGGAGCCCCATGCCTCACCCCATATCTTATTCTATGCACCTCTTCTATTTGGCTCTTCCTGAGTTGTATGTAGCCTTTGTACTAAACTAGTAACAGTAAATAAACTGTTTTCCTGAGTTCTGTGAGCCATTCTAGCAAACTATCGAGCTGAAGGACAGAGTCATGGGACCCCTCTTTATGACCAGTGGATCATAAATACAGGAGGCTGGTGACTTTGGATTTGCAACTGAGTGTAGTCACTTCCCTGGTGGCTCAGACAGTAAAGTGTCTGCCTATAATGCGGGAGACCCAGGTTCAACCCCTGGGTCAGTAAGACCTCCTGGAGAAGGAAATGGCAACCCATTCCAGTATCCTTGCCTGGAAAATCCCATGGGCGGAGGAACCTAGTACAGTCCATCAGGTCGCAGAGTCAGACGCTACTTAGCAACTTCACTTTCACTTTGTGTGACTGAGTCCTTAACCTGTGGGGTCAGACACTAACTCTTGGTAATTAGTGTCAGGACTGATTTAAATGGTGGGACACTCAGTTGGTGTCCAGGAAAGCACAGAACAGAGTTTTGTCGGTGTCTGAGTAATGGAATGTGAAGACAGTCTTTACTGTTTCTGCATGTCCAATGTACTGAATTGAGGACCGAAACCTGCAAGAACTCTTTCAAAAGGACCGATGAAGGACCTGCAAGATGACAATAGTGATTCCTCGTTGCAAATCAGTTCACCAGGAAATGGCCTTGGGGATAAATCCTCACTGAGAGCCATTGCCCTAACAGTCTGTATAGATGCCTTTAGAAGCGAAGACAGCAGGAGGGAACCTGTGTTGCCAGGCATCTATTAGGGGCCTCATAGAAGTTATGTCTCATTCTAGATCAGTTCCATGAGGTTGTTATCATTGTGCACGTTCCACACATAAAGAAGTTGAGTCTCAAAGAGTCTAGACTCCAGAATCAAGCCAATCCAGCTCCTCCACCCACTGGTTGTGATTTTGAGAAGTTACTTAACAATCTATGTCTTGGGCTCTTCATCTGTAAAATGGCGAGAACAACACATTCGCCATTATAGGGTACCCCAGGGGATAGAAGGAATACATTGTGTTTAGCAGAGAAATAAGCAATCAATAAATACTAGTTACCACTATTGTCATTGCTATGATTAAAAAGATGACATGGTTTGTTCAAATTCAAGTTGCTATTAAGAGTTGAAGCTGGGATTTGCATCATTGCCTTGATCCAAAGTATACATTCTCTTCATGACTCAGCACCGTCTTCCTAAACTAAGGGTGAAAGACAGACGGAGACACCTTCCCCCAAGGAGTGTCACAGTAGCTAAGGGTGTGGATTTGGTTGATGTTACCTTCTGGCCACAGGGTTTATTCTGTGGTTTTTGGTCGGATATGGGGGCTGGTTCCCTGGCACCTGCTGTAACATAGGAAGAGGCCTGGGAAAACCTGGCTGACTGTGCAGTGGGCAGGGCCAGTAGATGGGAACCAGGGCTGGGGACGCTGGCTTGCCCAGTGCTGGAGGGGGTACAAGGTCTGAGCACTGTGTCTGTGAGCTCAGTGGGCCAGCAGCCCAGGACAGTTGGGGGAATGTAGTCAGAAAGGCAGGCCAACAACCCTACAGGCTGCTCCAGACTCACTGCGGAGCTGGTGAAGCACGGATTATTCATTTACCAAAAGGTTACCTTGGGTTAGGGTTTATTAACTGTGATTTTTTTAAAAGAGCATATTCATTGACTCTCATGAAAACTTGAACCTCATGACATAACGTTGTTGGCACAATGTTCTAATCAAAGTTTCCCCTCACTCCTGTCCCCCGCCTTTTATTCCTGTCGCTTCCCTTATTCAGCGAAGCTCCTTGCAACCTATCTTCTTTCTCTCTCCTTCCCACTCCTTCTTCACTGACATCTGCCTTCCACCCCCACCTCTTCCTTGAAACTGTCTGGCAAAGGTCATGATTGAATATTGAATTCTCAATCCCGGGCATCCTTTCCTACCCACCGCTTACTCAGTCAGCTCCAGGGCACTTGGCGCCGTCAACCTCTATGGCAGTCTGGAGGGGTTCTCTTCCCTTGGAGCATGGGACCCTCCTCTCTCCCCACCCCAACTGGGCCACCATGGGGGCCTATTCCCAAATGATGGTGCTCATTCCCCAGGATTCTTTCCTTTCCTCCTTCTCTTCCTCCTCCAGACACTGTCCTTATGACCTGTGTTACCATCACAAACCGCTAACTCCAGAGCAAGTTGGAGACCTGGGTTGCAGATCCATGTCTTTAATTGAATTCTGGGTAGTTCTACCTGGAATCTCACAGGTACCTCTAGTTCAATTTCTTCTAAACTGGATTCATCCTCATCATTTTCAAACCCACCCTCTTTTCTCTTGTGCTGCTGATCCTGGTGACTGATTGTGCCACCCGTCCAGCCACCTGGGCAAGTGAGAAACCTGGGTCTCACCTGGATCACGTAATAAATGATTGAGTTATGTTCCTTAATATCTCAAGGATCTGTGTTCTCTTTTATATCCACAATTTCCACCCTGGCTCAAGCACTTATAATAAACTTCTGGGTTATTACAATGGTCTGAAACTGATCCCTCATTCCACCCCCAGTCTATGCTCCCCTATCATCACAATGGACTTTATAAAACATGAAGGCAATCACATCTCCTTCTGTGGTTCTCCTCTGCTGCCAACACCATCTACGGCACAAAAATGCAAAGGTGATACACCTCTCCATTCTAATTCCTGTTCTTTCTTCTAGATTATACCCTCCCTATGCTGGTTGCAAACAACACACTGCTGTAGCTTTGATGACGTGGGTGGCTTGCATTTATGTATAACACTTTCAATCTTTATAGCTCCATGGTGGGAGGCCAATATTAAATGTGGCTGGGCTTGCTGAAACCTCCAAATTCAAATTTCCATATCTGCAAAATGGAGACATATGACTTATTCAGAAGGAAGATGGGGGGAGTAAATTAATAGACATGGCACATGTTCAGTGTCCAGTCAGTGGTAATAATTCTAAGTGCTTCATATTTGCTAGTTCTCTTCATTTTCATAATAATCCTTTGAGGTAAGTACATATTATTAGTCCCATTTTGTGGAGGCAGCAGAAAGCACAGGGGGTTTGAGTAGCATAATGGTAAGCTAGGACCACAGACTCAGTGGCCTAAACAACATAAGTTTATTTTCCCACCACTCTGGAGGCTATCTGGGCAAGATCAAAGTGCAAGCACTTTGTTTTCTCTTGAGGTCTCCCTCCTTGGTTTGCAGATGGCCACTCCTGCGGTGTGTTCATGTGGTCCTCTCTGTGTGCATGTGTCTACATTTCTTCATCTTGAAAGAACTTCAAGAAAGAACCGGGGACTTCCCTGGTGGTCCAGTGGTTAAGACTCCACTCTTCCAATGCAGGGGGTGTAGACTGAATCTTTGGTTGAGGAATTAAGATCCCATGTGCCATGCAGTACAGTCAAACATAAAAATTAAAGAAGAAGGCAGTGCCGGCAGCAGTCATGGCGGCTTGGTGCGTGCATCTGGCCCGGGGCAGCCTCCCGGCTTTCGCGTTGTCTCTCAGGTCTTCTCCTCGGCTGCTGTGCACAGCTGCAAAACAGAAGAACAACGGCCAGAAAAAAGAAAAAAAAAAAAAAATTAAAGAAGAAGAACACTAGTCACACTGGATGAGAGCCCCTCCTTAATAATCTTATTTTAATTTACTGTTTAGAGATCTCCATCTCCAAATACAGTCACATTCCGAGGTATTATGGATTAGGATTTCAACATACGAATTTGGGGGAAGACGTAATTCGGCTCAGAACAAGTACCTCATCTAATAACACCCCGATTGTTTCAAGGACGGGAGAAGAATCCTGGCAGGGCAGCACAGGACACCCTGCCCTTAACTGTGGTGCAAACCTACCTCCTCCTGACTGCAGGTCTTTCACATTAATCCATTTGCTCTAACTATATGCACCAGAGTTTCTAATAAGCATGTTACAAATTACTTTGCGGCAGACACAAAAATCTAAGAACTAATTTCTAGAATGTTAGTATAAGGTCAATAACATGTCCTCAACCATACCAGAATACCTCCACTTCTTCTTCTTCTTCTTCTTTTTTTTTTTTTAAAAAGGCTCTCTTTCTCCACTGAATTGATCCAGTAACTAATTGGTTTGACATCACTGATACCCAAATAATTCAGAGCAAAGTTAAAGCTCTTACCTTGTACATGAAGGGGTTTGGAAAGAGCTTCAAAGACATTTTGACAGTTTTTGCTCTTTCCAAAACTGCCATTTTATGTTGTCTTCACTTCACAGGAGCTTTAAAACAGGACCACTTGTGGCTGCCCATTTGGTTAAACTTGGCTTTTATCTGGAGCAACGTGCTCCACACTCACAGGATTTATCTAGTTTTTTTCCCCCATTGGGTTCGATTTTAGCCAAACTGTCAACAATCCAGGGGCAGCTTTAAAGGTATATCCCAAGAACTGGAGTGTGTACCTTATGTCAACACTCACAGGTCTCCCATACTTGGTCTCAACTGTATGAATACCTACAGATTTTCTCCTCATAGAGGAAGAATGAGTGTACAGGCTTTTAGGTCAACCCTTTCTTCACTGGTCTGAGAAGTTTTTGGGGGCAGGTGCTGTGTTGTCTTCATCTCTGCAAACCCTAATCCTGGCATGATGCCCAGTACACAGGCACCAGAAGGCATTGAACTAAGTCAAGTCCTCAGTCCTGCTGATGGGGTTAGAGGTCCTTGGCTCCCTTCTGCTTCAACCAGGATTTAGAATAGGGGTGGGGTGGCAGAATAGCCCCAAAGGACCGGTCAAAGCATCCTCTCGTAAAGGAAGTTGGGTGGTAGAGATGAACTTAGATGAGGGTTGATGGTATTTGAGAAATAGTCAAATTGTTGGAAAACATATAGCTTCCCCGAATGACTGAGTTGGAGGGTGGTACCAGTTTAAATGTGTAGATTCTGATATATACTTGTAAAAGAAAGATCACCTTACAGTTATGCTTTATAGTGATATCTGCTCCCTCTTCATACACCAAATGAAGATACAATTGCAATTGTCTCCTGTTGGGTTTGTTTCTCCTCTTTTCCCCCAATGATCGGATCAGTGTTCCTGTAAAACCCTTCCTTCCCTTCTGCATCCCCTAAGCATAAACATTCATATATGGGAAGATTCTGATACGTATGATCACTCCAAACGTCATATGCCCAAAACAGAAACAAGGCACAGCCTTGGAAAAATTCTCAATTTACTACTGTGATTAAATTGGGATATCTTAAAGCATTAAGAAAAAAAAAGCTTAGGACAAAGACCCAGGTGTAGAAGAAGTGGTAACAATCTAGGGTGTTGAGCCTGCCTGCAGGAGGTGGGGAAGGACAGAGGTACAGCTAGAAGTGTGACAGCTGTCAGTCTGATGGTGGTTATTTATTACTGTCTAAGAGAGAGACACCTGCATGGGGTGGGTGTGAGCATCACATTGCTGGACGGAATGCTCCATCACAGGGCAGGGCTTCACCCCCTGTTCCCTAAATAATCGTCTCGGGCCTGAAGACCTTCAATCTGGAAGGAGGTTATCCTTATAACAAACATCAGTGTCTGGCTCCTGGAAAGGGGAGTGATTTGCTTTTAAATTTGTTTTAAAAGGAGAATGATATTTGCTTTATAAACCAGTTTGCAAAAAAACATTTAACTCATAGGTGGTACCAAGTGCCTGATCATGTGGATGTTCTGATAAGATCAGAGTTTAGCTCTGGAGAGCTGAGGCCTGGGACCCTGGCCCTGTGGCCCCACAGGGCTGTGACTGAGGGGGCAGAGGTGTCCACAGGCCTCCTGCTCAAATACACAAGAACAACCTGTGTGTTCTGTCACTACTGCACTGGTGTGTTTTTGGATCTCCTGTCTTCTTCATGCCCCCACCTTCATCCAGAGCATGACAAAGTGCTGCCCTGCAGAGGGTGTGTCACTAGCTCACAAGTACAGAAATTCAGATTAAGCAGTTAAAACCTTTAAGAGAAATAAAACAGAGAAAATCATTTCTGCTGAACAGTGGGGCTTGGATTTTATTATATGTCTTTGTCTCATTTAATTTTCTCAGAATTTCTTTTTATTTGTATTTAGAAAAAACGTGGGTCCATGAAGACTAGTCCTTCCACCCCAGGCAGTTTGAGAAGCGCTGATTCAGGGAGTCCCATTTTCCACCGATGTTCTGTTACTTCCAGTGCCTGTCCAAATGGGAGCTGTGGGTCTCAACCCTGTTGCACTGTAGGATCACCCTGGGAGCTGAAAAAAATACCTACATCCATATCTAAAGAGAAGTCTGGGATCCACCCCAATCAATTAAGTAAGCATGCAGGAGGGGTCAGGGTAGGGCAAGGCTCCTATATTTATTAAAAAATGCCCTTGATGTTTCTAATGTGTGACCGGGGATGAGAATCCTTAATGTAGGCCATAGCTGATCAAGGAGCGCAGGTTGAATGAATGTTTAAACGTGTCGGCCAGCCACCAGCAGGCATTTATTACACACCTGAACCACACCTGAAAGTGCTGTCCCAGGTGCTGAGTAACAGACTACAAACGCACAAATGTTAACCCAGATTTTCTAATGTGATGTGAAAGCCTCTTTGGACAAAGCCAGCATATATTAAAAAAAAAAAAAAAAGATAAACCTAGTAAACCCACAGGATTCATCTACAAATTCATCTACACTCCATGCAGGAATGGAGTCCCTTTTCCCCCCATTAAAGCAGTTTATGCAATAATACTCCACCTAATGGGAGATCACTGAGGCTGGGGCTGCCATTTGGTCCAAAATGCCACTAGATGTCACTCAAGGTCCCTCAGGCTTCCCGCTGCCCAGCCTTCAATTCCTCACTGGATCATTTTCCTCTCCGGCCCTGTGCCTGTAGCCCACAGCTCTCAGAGTGAGCCATGGACAGGTAAGGACAAAATGTTCTCATCCTCCGATCTGCTTTCCTGCTGTCCCTGGCACCCCAGGCCCACCTCGTTCATTCATTGACTCAAGAAGAATAACCAAGGGCTGATTATATCTCAGACATTAGGTCAGGCTATGATGAAATAATGGTGACACAGCCAGGGTGCCCCCCCTCATAGGGTTTAATCTGAAAGCACGCCTCAGACTAATTAGTATTGTTGGTGTGCTTATTCATTCTCCCTCAACTAGAGGATCTCATACCTTTTTGACCACCACATCCAAAATAGGAAAGAGATTTCACATCAAAATTCACATACATACAAGCATAAACTGAAAGTTTCACAGTCCCATGTTTATCTTCAGTTTGTGTGATACATTCTGTTTTCTTGTCTACGCTAGTTCATTTGTCTTTTCAAAATCCACTAAATTGATTTCAAAACCCTCTGATAAGTCACAATCTAAGAATGAAAAATTCTTGCCTTGAGGGCAAGGGCCACCTCTTACCAGTGACTCTCAAATAGTATGTGAGCAATGCATGTGTTTTTAAATAAATGAAAATTATGAGAACTAATTTGCTTTAATATTTCATTAAAAAGACTTATAGGTTAAGCGACTTATGGATGATCAGTGTCCTATGAATGTACTTATAAAGATTATATTCACCTACATCTACTATACATCTACAAATAATTTTTTTCAGATAATATATAGATCTTAAATTAGACACACCCAATATGCTATTAATACAATTTAATATTTTAGTCATGATCTGGGGCTTGTATATTTTATTATTTTTCTTTAAAAAATTATTTTATTGAAGTATAGTTGATTTATAATGTGTTCATTTCTGTTGTACAGCAAAGTGATTCAGTTATACATACATACATTCTTTTTTATATTCTTTTCCACTATGGTTTATTGCAGGATATTGAATAAAGTTCCCTGGGCTATACAGCAGGGACTTTGTTGTTTATCCATTGTATACATACTAGTTTGCACCTGCTGGTCTCAAACTCCCCATCTTTCCCTTCCCCATACCCTCTCCCCCTCAGCAACCACAAGTTTGTTCTTTATGTCTATGAGTCTGTTTCATAGATAAGTTCATTTGTGTCATATTTTAGATTTCACATATAAGTGATGTCATATGATATTTGTCTTTCTCTGTCTGACTTACTTCACTTAGTATGATGACCTCTAGGTCCATCCATGTTATTGCAAATGGCATTATCTCATTCTTTTTTATGGCTAAGTAGTATTCCATGGTATATATGTACCACATCTTCTTTATCCATTCACCTGTCAATGGACACTCAAGTTTCTTCCATGTCTTAGCTTCTGTGAATAGTCCTGCTATGAACATGGAGGTGCATGATGCCCATAATGGGATTGCCAGATCATATGGTGACTCTATTTTTATTTTGCTTTTAGAAACCTCCATACTGTACTCCATAGTGGCTGCACCGGTTTACATTTCCACCAACAGTGTAGGAGGTTTCCCTTTCCTCCACATCCTTTCTGGCATTTATTGTCTGTAGACTTTTCAATGATGGCTGTTCTGACTGGTGTGAGGCAGTATCTTCATTGTAATTTTGATTTGCATTTCTCTAATAACTAGTGACATTGAGCATCTTTTCACCTGTATGTCTTCTTAAAGAAGAAGAAATGTCTATTTAGGTCTTCTAGGGGGCTCAAATATTTTAAAATCATACAAGTAAAAGTATGTTCATTTTGGAGAAAAGTTAGAAGAAATTCATGCTTTCAGATATTATAACTTATTAGAAACTCTAATAGCTTAAAAGTTTGATATTAGACATGGTGACTCATAGAGTAATAGTTTTCAAAGATGATTACAACCTCATGCACAGGGTCACTGTCTCAATACATAGCTGACATGGTGAAAGAGACTTTGCCAATGTGATTAAATGAAGGCTCTTGAGATGGGGAGATGGTCTTGTGTTGTGTGGGTGGATCCAATGTAATCACAAGGGTCTCTATAAGAGACTTTATAGAGGGCTTTAGAAGACAGAGAAGGTAACAAGACACAGAGATCTGAAGATGTTAGGCTGCTGCTTGTGAAGATGGACCAAGGGGCCATGTGACTTCTAGAAGCTGGAAAAGACAAGAAAAGATTCTCCCCTGGACCCTCCAGAGGCACAGAGCATGTTGATCCATTTTAGATAATTCTTATGTCCAGAACTTCCCTGGTGGCTCAGACGGTAAAGCGTCTGTCTACAATGCGGGAGACCCGGGTTCGATCCCTGGGTTGGGAAGATCCCCTGGAGAAGGAAATGGCAATCCACTCCAGGACTATTGCCTGGAAAATCCCATGGACAGAGGAGCCTGGTATGCTATAGCCCATAGGGTCACAAAGAGTTGGACACGACTGAGCGACTTCACTTTCATTTTCAGTTTAATAACTTTGTGTTTTAAGTCACTGAAGTTGCAGTAATTTGTTATAGTATCAAGAGGAAACTTATACAGAGGAAAGATAGTTAGCTCTGTGCAGTAAACTAAAAAAATCCCCAATTCAAAATTTTTAATTTAGTATTTGAAAAGAAATTTACTGTTTGTGTGTGTGTGTGTAACGGATTATTCAACAAGGTAATAGTGAGACAGCTAGAAAACCATTAAAAAATTAAGCAGGATCCCCCACCTCACCCCCCAAAATTAAGCAGGATCCCTATTTCCTTACACCAGAATTATTTCTGGATGGGTCAAGACTTAAGTATTAAAAAAAAAAAAACCTAAAAGTAGTAGAAGAAAATGTTTTCTTTTCTTTTGTTGTTGTTTATTTTGGACTGAGGAGAACACAAAACCTAGAAATGATAAAGAGATTAATGATAACTCACACATAGTTGATGGCAATACTTGCCAAAATTGAACATACTCAGATACTTCAAGCCAACAATTGTATTTCCAGAAATTTGAAAGAAATGCTTTTATTTATGTACAAAGCTTTGTCATGAAAATGTACTTTACAGCATTGTATGTCATAGCAAAGAACCAGAAATGGCCTAAATGCTCCCCACCTTCATTTTTGACTATGCTGGATCCTAGTTCCTTGAACCTGTGCCCCTCTGCATTAGGAGCTTGTAGTCTTAACCACTAGACCACCAGGGAAGTCCCTAAATGCCCAATAGAGAAGATTAAATACACTATGATACAGCCCTTTGAAAGAATGACGTATATCCATATGTTCTATTAAGAACATTTGTAAGTAAAATATAGTAAGTATGGAAAAAAGACATTGATTGTAGTTAGGGGGAAAAGATATTAAGCTTACAAATGCAGAGAAAATTCTGGAAGCACACTCAAGAAGTTGTGAATACTGCTTACCTTTGGACTCTGGAGCTGGAAGTAGGAGGAAGTCTTTGATTTTAAAAATTTTACATTTTTCTGTATAGTTCTTGATCCCAGGGATTGCTAACGTGGATCTTTTCCTGCTATAGAAAGGAAGGAAAGGAGGGAGAAAGAAAGAGAAGGGGAAGAAGGAAGGAAGGAGGGAAAAAGATTGAGAAAGAAAGCATGGGGAAAAAAAGGAAGGAAGGAAAGGAGGAAAGGAAGAAGAAAAGAAAGAATAAGAAAGAATTTCTGGCAAGTGAAGAGGAAGCAGGTTATATCTAAAGAGTGACCAAACTGGGTCACCTGCCTTAGACATACATGTTATGTAATTTTTAAAAATAAATACCTATTTTTAAAAAGTACATTCAAAGGAGCTCTACGGGTTTTTTCTTTTCTTTTTTTTTACTGGAGTATAATTGCTTTACAATGTTGTGTTAGTTTCTGCTGTACAACAAAGTAAATCAGCTATGTGTATACTTATATCCCCTCCCTCTTGAACTTGCCTCCCACTGCCCCCACCCCTACCCCTCATACCACCCATTTAGGTTATCACAGAACACTGAGCTGCAAAGGAGCTACGATTAAAGCAAGCCCAAGCCATAGAATTCTAAACTTCTTGGGAAAATGTATGACACTTCAAAGGTTTAAGTCTGAATTTGTTTGTCTTGTTTTGCTTTGCTTCAAGTTATGTCTGAAGATTCCAGACAGATGAAAGAATGAAATTAATCCAGCTAAGGCAGACAGATATACAGTTAAGGTCACATGTCAGAAACCAGGTGTTTGAAACCCTGTTTTCCTTGTATGACCCACCTCACCAGCTTAGGTGACAAAACTGGGTCACTTTAAGTCACATGTTTTTAATGTTAAAATTCATACCACTCTGATTTCCACCCAGCAAGCCCAGTCCAGCTTCCCGAGATGTTGTCCTCCTCAGAAGTCCCCAGTGACCCAAGAGTTTATCATTCTTCCAAAGGGGTCCTCCTAAGTTGTTGA
Organism: Bos indicus x Bos taurus; assembly: GCF_003369695.1. Taxonomy (NCBI): domain Eukaryota; kingdom Metazoa; phylum Chordata; class Mammalia; order Artiodactyla; family Bovidae; genus Bos; species Bos indicus x Bos taurus. The sequence continues at coordinate 71,469,045 of NC_040077.1, forward strand.
TAGGGAGGCTGGGGTCGGGGGAGACAGTGGCTGGTGAGTTGGCCACAGGGCCTGATCAAAGCTCCTTCTCTGCTGCCTTGCAGCTGCCAGAGGTCACTGCCTCAGCACAGGCAGCCTGGCTTGGCTGCACAAGCTAGAACGGATGCCTTTTCCATTCTGGCTATAGCTACCCGGGGTTGGGAGTCAGTCACACAGTGCGAGGCCAGTCCCTTCTGCCAACACCCTCCAAGTGTGGACACAACCCTTGCTCTTCACTCCCAAAGCACAGCCAAGAGCAGGCACAGACAAAGGGGAAAAGTCACAGTCAACAGCATTGTCTGCCAATATCTAGGAATGTTTGCTGCCACTTTGAACTGAAAATAAAAACTTGCTAACTCTCAATGTAATATTAAATTATTTAGATTATGTTTCTTTGTTTTGTGTAAACATAAGATTAGGTATAAAGTCCTCATTCTCAAAGCCCTTCTACATCTATAAAATGACAATTTTGAACCTTTGATTAATAAAGTTAAAAATTCAATTAATGTTAAGTATGTAATGTAAATGATGTTTTGCTGAAATTAATTTTTTTTTGTAACGAGACTATGAAACTCACTGCTGTTATAGGGTCTATTTTTTTTTAATTTTTAATTTTTATACTGAAGTATAGTTGATTTACAACGTTGTATTAGTTTCAGGTGTACAGCAAACTGATTTAGTTATACATATTTGCATATCCTTTTCAGGTTCTTTTCCCATATAGGTTATTACAGAGTATTGAGTATAGTTTCTTGTGCGTTACAGTAGGACCTTGTTGTTTATCTCTTATATGTATAGTAGTGTGTATGTGTTAATCCCCACCTCCTAATTTATCCTTCTGCCCCAATGGTATTGGCTTTTTTAGGCATGAATTTCTGTGAAACTTTTGCACAGTGTACCATGAGGAATATGAATAACCTCAGATATGCAGATGACACCACCCTTATGGGAGAAAGCGAAGATAAACTAAAGAGCCTCTTGATGAAAGTGAAAGAGGAGAGTGAAAAAGTTGGCTTAAAACTCAACATTCAGAAAACGAAGATCATGGCATCTGGTCCCATCACTTCATGGGAAATAGATGGGGAAACAGTGGAAACAGTGTCAGACATTATCTTTTTGGGCTCCAGAATCACTGCAGATCTTGACTGCAGCCATGAAATTAAAAGATACTTGCTCCTTGGAAGAGAAGTTATGACCAACTTAGACAGCATATTAAAAAGCAGAGACATTAGTTTGCCAACAAAGGTCTATCTAGTCAAAGCTATGGTTTTTCCAGTAGTCAGGTATGGATGTGAGAGTTGGACTATAAAGAAAGCTGAGAGCCGAAGAATTGATGCTTTTAAACTGTGGTGTTGGAGAAGACTCTTGAGAGTCCCTTGGACTGCATGGAGATCCAACCAGTCCATCCTAAAGGAAATCAGTCCTGAATATTCATTGGAAGGGCTGATGCTGAAGCTGAAACTCCAATACTTTGGCCACCTGATGCAAAAGAACTGACTCATTTGAAAAGACCCTGTTGTTGGGAAAGATTGAAGATGGGAGGAGAAGGGGATGACAGAGGATGAGATGGTTGGATAGCATCACCGACTTGTTGGACATGAGTTTGAGTAAACTCCGGGCATTGATGATGGACAGGGAGGCTTGGTGTGCTGTTGTCCATGGGGTTGCAAAGAGTCGGACACGACTGAACGACTGAATTGAACTGAACTGAACCATGAGGACATTTGACCACCTCCTAGTTAGAAGGCTGTCGTGTCTACAAAGAGTATTCTATTTTTTTCTCATTAGCTCAAGAAAACGCAAGATATAATTCTTGGTGCCAAATACAAAATCAAATGCCAGCATTTGATGACAAGGTGGTCATCAAAATTATCCAGAATAGGCATTGATTAATTTTTTTAAAGATTATAATTTTAAATATAAACAAACATTTATCCTTTTTAAAATTTTATTTATTTATTTATTTGGCTGCTCTGGGTCTTAGTTGTAGCATGTGGGATCTAGCTCCCTGACCAGGGATCAAACCTGGGCCCCCTGCACTGAGAGCACAGAGTCTTAGCCACTGGACCACCAGGGAAGTCCCACATTTATCCATTTTGATAGAGAATTTGCAGATGGTATGATTCAATGTATATGAAATGCCCAGAGTAGGTGAATACCTATAGGCAGAAAGTAGATTAGTGCTTGTCAGGGGCTAGGGGAGGAGGGAATGAGGAGTGACTGCTAATGGGTATGGAATTTCATTTGGGGCTGATGAAAATATTCCATAATTAGGTAGAGGTGATGGCTGTACAACTTTGCAAATAAGCACTGTAGTATATGAATTATAACTCAATTTTTAAAAAGTGACTTCACAGTATTCCTAAAGAATAGTAGATAGATAGTCCATTTACCTAAAGGACTCATCCTGTGGAGTTTTCTAAAACAAAGGGCATCGCCCTCCTGCCTCTCCAATCTTGAGGCTCCAGTTATATTACAATCAAGATTTCTATTTGTATAGAAGGTCACTGTGCTTTATAGATGAGGGTAGGCAGAATGGGCTGAGGGAGAAGGTCTGGAGATATGAAGGTTAGCTGGAGGACTAGTTACAAAGCTCTACAGGACATTAACAAAGACAAATTCAAATCAGGTGAGTGTCACTCAAGAGTCACAGCAATTTACTAGATTTGGAGCTCAGTAAGAGACCAGTCTGTCTCAAGTACCTTCTCCAAATCCCACCAATTAAAGATTTAAGCATTTCATTCTCTTAACAAACTCTTTTGACACCGGGCAATGTCACTGTCTCCCGGCATGCGAGGGGATACAGCGATGACCAAGACAAGATCCTTGACTCCAGTAGCTCCCCATGGATAGTGGCGATAAAACCCGCACAGGGATAAGTATCCTATAATAAAAAGAACACTGTAAGAAAAGGGAGGTATAAACCTAAAAGTATCATGTCAAAGAGGAAGAAATTCTTACTTGTGGTAGAAGTAAGATCCATTATTGGAGGATGACTGAGTGTAGACAGGATGAAGGTGAAGGGAAGAGCATTTCAGCAGAGGGAACAGTATGAATAAAGGCACAGAGAACGGAGACACAGAGGCCAGAGAACCTGTCTGGGAAGGAGGAAGGAACCTGGCTGGAACCAAGCTGTGGGAAGGAAAGTCAGAACAACATGGACTGATGGGTTGTCTTTTTCAAACAGAAAAACTGAGCCAGGTGAAAGGGAGAAGAGAGTCCCTAGAAACTGCAGATTTCACAGATCTGTACAGATCTGCAAGGTTTTAGCTTGCAAAAACCATCCCTGATTAGTAAATAGGCCTTTTGTCGGGTTGGAGGGAAAGTGATTTTTGAAAGAATGTTTCAGAAAGGACAGCTCTGGTGGAGTCCTGAAGCTAAGAGCACGGAAGAGCAAGAAGGTATCTGATGACAGAAGAGGACTCTGACAAAAATGAATGCAAAAATTCCTCCCGCCATAATTTCCACTATTATCCAGCCCACATGTATTTGTCTCACCGCCAGTAAGTTTGTATCATCAAAAAGATTTTAGAACACCTGGCTAAAAACCCCAGCCTGGTAATAACCGATTCATACACTTGGTTAGCATGAATTAATTTCATATTTAACAGCACACCGTTCCTGGCACATAGAGGCACTCAAAGGCTATAAATGAACGTTATTTGTTCTTTGTTTCAGGGTCTATATTTGGGGGAGGAAATCATTCAAATCTGCACCCTAAAACTTGTATCCTTTTTCAGCACTGAAGTTGGGACAACCTGGGGCCAAAAGGTCCGGTTTCCCACTTTAAACTGAGGTTTTTTCCCCCTCTGTGGGGTCCCTCATGTCTCTAGGTCCAGCGAGGGGGACGGTCCCAGTTTCAGTAACCAATCACCGCGGAGCCACAGCGCCCCGCCCCTCCTAGTCCGTCCCTCCCGCCCAGGTCCCTCCTCCTTCGCACCTGCGCGTCCCCCGCGCTCCCGCTGGTGGGGCCGCTTCCAGCCCGCGCCGGCGGGGAGGGGGCTTGGCCTCACCTCTCGCGAGATCGCCTCCCGTGGTCGCGGCCCCAGCTCCGGGCGGCTGACTGGCGGCGTCTGCGCAGCCGCCATGTTCGGTTGCTATGCTGTGGCCTGGGAGACGGGGTGTGCTTGAGGGAGGAGGAGGAGACGGAGTAGGAGGAGGAGGAGGAAGAGGAGGAGGCGGCGGCGGCGGGAGGGACTGAGCGCCCATTGCACTCTCACACACAAACGCTGCTTAGGATTGTCGCCCGTTCGCTCTCGCCGCGCCGTTCCGCTCCTCCTCCTCGCGGCCCCACATTGTTCTCTCAGGACTCCGGGGTCCCCGGGGCTGGATTCTGGGCCCCGTCTGGGGCCCCCACCCCCGCGACACCGCTGCGGGGCTGGATTAGCTCATCCCCGCAGGGAGGTGCGGGAGCGCGCGGCAGCCCCGCAGTATGAGGTGGTGCCGGCGGCTCGGGGCCGTGGCGCGGCCGCTGCGGCGCCGGCTGCTGGGCGGACGCTGACGGAGCCCCGGGGGCGGCGCGGCCGGGCCTCCAGGCTTTTCTTCTCCAGCCCGGAGGACGCGGCTGGGACACGAAGGTAAGAGGCTCCGGGTCCCAGCCGCCTCTCGGCCCTGCGTGGCACGCGAGGCTGTTACCTGCGGCCCGCCAGGTGGGGCCGGCCGAAGGCGTGAGGCTGATTTCAAGTCAGGGGGAAAGGATGCTTTCTGCCTGCTCCCTTTCTTCGTGGGACCCCTGCTCTCAGCCTCCTGGTGTTTTAGTTGGAATCTCTGTTCTGGGGGAGTCAGGGGAGAAGGGATGGAGTAGGTGCGGAGATGGAATGTTCCACGGCCCCTAAACTCTAGGTGAGGTTTTAGAATATTCAGTTTTCCACTGCTGAGGGATTCCTTTAAAAAAAAACTGGCTCCTTTGAAAGCTTCCTACTTGCTGCTTGGGCATACAGTCCTATCCTTGAAGTTTTAAGCCTTTTATGATTCTGCCTTTGCATGTTTGTGTTAGGAACCTGTAGTTGAGCCAAAAGAAAAAGTTGAGATGTAGCAAAATAGACGTACGGATGCGCTTCCCAGGGTTTCCTTAACATGGAGTAGTTTACAGTGGCACATATATACGCACGGATGGTTCTGGGAAACTTAGAATGGGAGACTTTATGCCTGGAAGGCATTATACAGTGAACCACAGCGGAGGACGATGTGTATGGGTAGGGTTTTTCAGGCGCTTTTTCTAGGACAGTCTGTGTATCTGCAATGTACCAACTGCTGTTAGAATCAGAGATTGGAGTAATATTCGGTTTATGTAACCAAATCTTGGGCCCAGTTGAAACATTACAGTTTAAACCATGTTTATGGAGAAAAAAATCAAAACGCCAAAGTATCCGACTTGTAAAGAATGGTTTGAGTAAAAAGAAGACTGTGGAACAGTTAGGCCAGGATATTTTTTTATCCTGATTTTTGAACCTTAATCTTTGTTGCCAGAGGGGAAAAAAATACATTTTTAAGGGGAAGGAGATGACCTTAAAATAAATGATTGTTCAGAGCCCAAAATGTGCTTAATGGAATAGAGCTAGATAGTACATCAGTTAAATCTTGAATTTGAGAAATTCAACCTATAGTTGTTTTTTTTTTAAAGGCTTTTTGTAAGCAAAAGTTTTTCTCTACAGAGCTTCTTTACTAACTCATAGCAGAAGAACGCAATCATTTTGTGGATCCCACCATTTTTTGTCAGAATAAATTTATGCTCCAATTACCACAGAAGCTATTTTTATGTTTCTCTCTCTCTCTCTCCTTTTTTTTTAATGGCACACATATCTTTGTCACCTCTTTTCTTTGAAACATGTGCATGGTCGCACAATATCATGATCTTGAGTAGTTTTTAAGAAGAGACTCATGACCTTATTTTTGTATATGGAAGTGTTTGTGACTTAGCCTATTTTAAACATTTGGCAAGAGATTTTGAAAACAGGGAGCCATCACTGTTTTGCAGTTTTATTAATTGAGTAGGTTAAAATTAGAAAATCATAGGTTCCTCAGAAGTAGTTATGGATGAAGATGTGGCTTTCTTATTGCCTGTTTTCCTAGAACCTGTTTAGATTATAGGCTGTGCGTATTGAATTGTTTAAACTTTGTGGTTTTTTCTGATTTTCTAATTGAATATCTTTAAAAATATCCCTAGTAACTTCGTTACTTTAAATTTGTGGCACCCAATTTCTAATTTAGACTAGGCATAAACCAGCATTGATTGAACACACTTGCTAAAAATACTTTCTGGGTCAGATGTACTTAGAATGCAGCCTCAGGAAAATTCATTTGAACTATTCTCCTGTGACCAATGTACACTTCATTATTACAGAAGGACTTAAAACATTATAGACTCACGATTAGATTTCATCAGTTCAGGCATAGAAGCCTAACTTTATTAATATAAAATACTTCATGTGGGATAGTAATGAAAACTTTTTACAGTGCCTTTTTTTTTTAACTTATGTGACTCCCGTAGACTTATTAAACTCTGATTTGTATGTTTGAGATACTAATATTTTAATTTCATCTACTAAACATAATTTAAATTGTGTGATAGTATAGTGTGCAATGTTATCTATTTAGTATTATGATTTATTCTGAGCTCTTTAAGGGTGGGTGGTCATGTTTTTAAGTAAATTATCTTTAAGGAACGAAGTAAGAATGACAGATAATTTCAAGGAGACATTCTTACTGTTGCTGAGAGGACTCCCTCCTCTCCTCTCCCTTCCCTGGATTAATATGGTCAGTTTTAAACAACAAGGAAGCTTTAAAAATATGTAGAAACCTTGTTTGGTGGATGTTTAAAGACATATTTTAAAGCTGTCCTTTAATTGTTAGTTATTAAAAATATAAAGTTGGAGACCTCACTAGAAATGGCAAGTCTGTGTGACTTAATGTGGCTAAGTATGATTTGTTGCTTCTAAATAAAATTTAGTATTGGCAGAAATTCACTGGTTCCAAGCTGAGTTGAATTTTGTTGTTTTTCTGGGTAATAACATGCCTGTTATGAAGTTTTTTATATTCAGTAGTCTAGATTTGTCAAATTAGTTTACTACGTTAAGCTGTGAAGCTTTGAAGATTGGCTTAGTATTCTGGAAATCTTTTTATTGTTTGCCAGAAAAGTACTGTAGGAGGAAGGTGTTATTTCTTCATTTAATATTCGATTAGCACAGATGGTGAGAAGGAGTATAGTGAACAAGTATTGTAGAATCTTCTCTTAATGTGGAAGTATGGTACCTAGGAGGAATATAATTTATTTCTTTTTTTGTGTGTGATCAGTCAGTACAGTCGTATTTAAAATGGAATGGGAAACTAGAGGGGAAATTTATTACATTCTCCTCCATTTCATTAGAGGTGATTTCCCCCACGTTCATTCTTCATTCTTCCTAAGCAGAAACACTGTAAGAGAGGTGCAAGTGCTTGAAGGAATTGAGGGGAACAGAATGAAAATTAGGCACTGTGGATTATCTTGTGGGAAAGATACTAATTTGGGTGAGTTATTGCATTATTGTGAGTTATTGTATCTCTTAACAAGGAGGTTTTTATAGAGGAATATACAGGGAAAAAGGATCCAAAATGGACGTGTTTATTGTCTGTTACATGCCAGACAATGTAAAGGGGCTTTTCATGCTATCCCACATAAGCATCAAGTATACTTTGGAAGGTAGGAATTATTAATCCTCTACTTCTCCCCTCTTCCAAATGGGAACATGAGTAACTTGTCAAGGGTCATACTGCTAGTAAGTAGAATTTGACTGGGTTTGTCTGATTCTGAAGCTTATTCTTTAGATCATGTTGTTCAGTTAAACTTTTTGCAGTGGTGGCAGAATTCTTATTCTGCACTGTCAGATGTGGTAGCCATTAGCCGTGTATGGCACAGATCGAACACTTAAAATGTGATTGTTGTGCCCGAGGACCTAAGTTTTAAATTGTATTTAATTTTAATCAGCTTAAATATAAATAATCAGGTTTCACTAGTAACTATAGTATTGGGCAGGACAACTTTAGATCTTGCTACCTAGAAAATCTGAAGTTTTGTTTGTTTTTGGTTTGGGTGTTCTTTTCTTTTCTTTTTTTTTTCTTTGCCAAGCCTCACTATTCATCTTGCAGGATATTAGTTCCCCTACCAGGGATTGAACCCTTGCCTCCTGCAGTGAAAGCCCGGAGTCCTAACCACTGGAAAGTGAAAGTGAAAGTCGCTCAGTCGTGTCTGACTTATTGAGACCCCATGCACTACACATTCCCTGGAATTCTCTAGGCCAGAATAGAGAATACCCACTGGAGTGGGTAGCCCATTCCTTTCTCCAGGGGATCTTCCCAACCCAGGGATTGAACCCAGGTCTGCTGCATTGCAGGCGGATTCTTTACTGGCTGAGTCACAAGGGAAGCCCAAGAATACTGGAGTGGGTAGCCTATCCCTTCTCCAGGGGCTCTTCCTGACCCAGGAATTGAACCAGGGTCTCATGCATTGCAGGCAGATTCTTTACCATCTGAGCTATCACGGAAGCTCCTAACCACTGGACCACCAGGGAATACCCGAAAATCTGAGTTTTGATATTGAATCTACCACTAGCTTATATATGATGTTAGTTAAGTTACTTAGTTCATGAGCCTCAATTTAATCCCTTGTGAAAATGAAGATGTTATCACTAAAAGATTATCTCTAGTATCCCTTCTTGCTCTAAAGTTCTTTGATTCTTACTAAAATATGCTATAGCATTTCATATTTGCAAGCATTATATCTGAACGAATCCCTTCCTCATATACTCACTCCTTATATAAAAACTTTTGTTTGTTTAGTCACTTTCTCTTTGGGAAAAGAGTTATGTTTAAAGCACATAAAGGATAATGGATTATTTTACCCTCAGTTGTTTGGTGAAAACACTGTGTAACCAAAGACAGTACTTACTTTGAAACAAATTTTGAATCTTTAAAGATCTTATTTTCAGCATGCCACTTGGTGGTGGTTTAGTTGCTAAGTTGTGTCCACCTCATGGACTCTTGGAACCCCATGGACTTTAGCCTGCCAGGCTCCTCTGTCCATGGGATTCTTCAGACAAGAATATTGGAGTGGGTTGCCATTTCCTTCTCTAGGGGTTCTTCCCAACCTAGGGATCGAACCCAGGTTTCCTGCATTGCAGGCAGATTTCTTTACCAACTGAGCTATGAGGGAAGCCCAGTGCCACTTACCATTTGAGAATATATTACAGTTCTTGTTGCTTATCAGGTTAATTCCAAACTTTGGAATTAATTTGCTTGGCCTTACAGGTTTCCTGCCAACTTCATCTCACTAACCCTGTTTCTCATTTTTGCTTAAAAAGAAAGTGTTCTTTTTTCCTCCCCCTGCCTTCGTTTCTTCAGTTTAAACATTCCTGTCTCCAGTCCACGGGGCTTCCCAGGTAGCATTAGTGGTAAAGAACCTGCCTGCTAATGCAGGAGACGTAAGAGATGCAGGTTTGATCCCTGGGTTGGGAAGATCCCCTCGAGGTGGGCGTGGCAACCCACTCCAGTATTCTTGCTTGGAGAATCCCCATGGACAGAAGAGCCTGGCAAGCTACAGTCCATAGGGTCGCACAGAGTTGGACACTACTGAAATGACTTACTAGCACACATGCACATCTCTAGTCCACAAGTCTTTTACAGAATTCACCTTTTAAGAATGGTGCTTAATCCTAGTAATGAGTACCCTGGTGTTACTATATGATTATTTATATATAGTTTCTTGAGTTCTTCCTTCTCTTTAAAAAAAAATAGTTTTATTATATTTTTGCTGTGCTGGGTCTTTGGTTGCTGTGGGGCCTTTTCTCTAGTTGCGGTGCTTGGGCTTCTTCTTGTGGTTTCTTGTTGTGGACATGACTCTAGGGTGCAATGGCTTCAGTAGTTGTGGCACATGGGCTTGGTAGTTGTGGCTCCCAGGCTTTAGAGCACAGGCTCAATAGTTGTGGTACATGGGGTTAGTTGCTCTGTGGCATGTGGAATCTTCCTGGATCAGGGATGCGTGTTTGATGCGTGTTTCCTACATTGGCAGGCAGATTCTTTACCACTGAGCCACCAAGGAGGGCCCTAGAGTTCTTCCTTCTTAAGTTTTTATATGTTACCTACTGTGTGTCCTTAATAAACATGTTAAAAAATAAAAAATAGGGGTTGTTTTGTCTGTATTGCTTTATGAGTTTAGACCATTTCTCAGCAATTATGCTTTTAAAAAGTTGCTAATAAAAAAATTATAAATACTATAACAACATTCACCCATAATCACTACTCTAAAAGATATTTTTGTTTCCTTCCAGGCCATTGTCTTATTATATTTTTTTATACAGTTGTAGAGATAACAGTTTTGGAGTTTAATATATTGGAAACGTTGCATTGGAATGTTGTAAAGGAAGAACAATACAGGGAAAAGGTGACAGACTTTGGAGTGAGGGAGATATGGGTAGGAATCTGGTCTCATACACCTTGGAAAAACTATGTAACCTCTGTGCTTACTTTCTTGTCTGTGAATTTAGGATAATGGTACTTGCCCTTGAATTGTTGGGAGGATTAGGATAATATATATAAAGCATCCAGCATTATTCTTTAAATAGAAGAGATGATCAGTAAATGGTAACATTATTTCCCGTTTTCCCATTCCCATCTTCATGAATATAAACAATTGCTTAGACATTCAGGTGATTTATCAATCAGGTGGTTTAGTCTTTTACCTTTTGTTGAATATTTTGGTTGTTCCTAAAGTTTCCACTGTTAGAATCTGCAGTGAAGATTTTTGTGCTTATAGCTTGTTTGTAGGTTTGTTTCCTCAGTCTAAAACTTAAAACTCTAGGACTAGGATAATGGTTTGAATATCTCTCTCTGCCAAATCTCTTACAGAACAATGGGTGTTCTTGTTTTGGGAAAAATACTAATTTTATTATAAAATTATACTTTGTTTTTTAATTAATGTAGTTTGAAAATTTTGGCTTATTGGGAAATGATATAGTGAACATTTATTTGTGTGTAATTAAACAGACATTTGAATGTCTGTTATAGAGATCACTGGTATACCAGTAAATAAGACATGATTTTTGTCCTTGAGCTCAAATTCTAGGGTGGTAACATATGTCAACAATTACAATTCAGAGTGACAAGTGTAATACGATCTGTGGAAAGGAGAGTGGCATTTGAGCAGCGTCTTGAAGGATGAGTAGGGATTGATCTCTGGGTAGAAAGAACAGCATGTACAAAAAGGCATGCATGAGAGGATCCATGCGTTTAGAGAAGTGGTCTATTAGGTGGGCGTTGGTGTCTGATTTTATGTGTGAATCCATGTGCTTATATATGTTTGTTGACTGTGGTAGGAGATAAAACCTTGTGAGGGTCCTTGTTTGGGCTGTGAGTGCAATCATATTAAGACCTTTAGAATGGAGCTTCCCAACTGGGGTGCCCTGAATGGCTTACTATTGTGCCAGAGAATAAGATGGCTGTCAGTGTATGTGACCAAAGCACATTGGACTCACCAGGGTGGTTTCTTTTGACCTGGAATAATCTCCTTGGCTTGTCCCAGAGAGCTAAAAATTATTTTCTTTGGTGCAAGTTGTGAAAAGCATTGGGAACAGCACTGTTAGTATTGGAAAATTTATGGTACCCACACTTCTCCTGGCATTCTCAGTGTATGTAATCAAAAATAAAACCAACACTAAACCTTAATATAAAAATGAAGGAAGTCCTGTCAAAGTCCTCATGTTTTCTCTCCTCTCTCCTCCTCCTCCCCCCAGGGATTACTAGTTGATTATTTTATGTGTGTATCTGAAATATCTTTTTGGTGCTTCTGCATTGCTAGTGCCCTACAGGAGTCTTTTGTCTGCCTGTTCGGAAATCAGCATTTACATTGGGAGCAATTACAGGTATTTAAATAAGGAAAGATAAACCTTGACTTCTAAACAATGATGCAAAGATATAAGGATGGTGCAAAGATAAGGTTAGAAGGAGCAGGGAAACCGGTTAGGATGCTCTTGCAGTAGCCCAGGTGAGAGGTGATAAGAGCCAGAAATGAGGAAATAAAGATGAGGGTGTCAGCCTGGAACTGAAAACTGATGCGGCAGTTTCCTGAGAACTCAGAGTCCATTTGGTTGTAGTGGAAGAGGAAGAGTTGGTGCTGCTGCTAAGACTTCTCTTTGGGCAACTGGAAAGGGAAGGCCAAATAATTTTTATTGAGTGCCTATAGTGAACCGGGTGTTTTGCTAGGCACCGGCGTTTGTCATGAGTTCTCACTGAATGTTTAAAATTAATTTATTTTGAAATAATTTCAAACATACAGAAAAATTGCAAAAATAGCACAAAGAGCTCCAGAATCCCCTTCAACCAACTTCCTTTTCCTTGAACTATTCTTGCCTCTTAAAAAAATACTTTTTCTAAGACTTGACTCTTTATAGCACTTTTAGTTTCACAGCAAGATTGAGGGGAAGGTACAGAGATGACCCATAAGCTCTCATCTCTCCACATGAACCTCAACCAGTTTTGGACACAGTACTACATATATATTGTGTGTAAACAGAATATAAACCCGCACATCTTATACTTGGCTCACTCTAGGGGTTGCAGTGAAGCCTTCCCTTTCAGGTGCCCAGAGAAGGAACCTTGAGATTGTCGTCAACCCTTTCCTTCTCTGTTATTGAATTCTCAAATTTCAGTGAAACTACCTAATCATCTTATTTTTGGTTCCTCATTTTCATCTCTGCTTATAACCATTCCAGAGGAATGTACCATTTCTCATCTAAATAGACTTTCCTGAACCATCTCAGAGCAAGTTGCAGACGTGATGCCTATCATTCCTGAATAATCTAGTGTGTTTTTACCAGAACATGGGCAGTCTCTTACAAAACTCCCAAATCAGGAGATCAGCATTGACACAGCAGTACCTTCAAAATCCCAGATGCCTACAACTCAATATTTTTTAAAAAGCCCAATCAAAAATTGGGCAAAAGACCTGCATAGACCTTCTTCTTCAAAGAAGACATAAAGATGACTGACAGGCACGTGAAAAGATGCTCAGCATTACCAGTTATTAGGTAATGTGAATCAAAACAACTGAATACAATGAGATATTACCTTTCACCAGTCAGAATGGCCATCATCAAAAGGTCCATAAATAATAAATGCTGGAGAGAATGTGGACAAAAAGGATCCCTGCTCCATTGTGAAAATGTAAATTGGTACAGCCACTATGGAGAACAGTATGGAGGTTCCTTTAAAGGACTGAAAATAGAACTACCATATGATCCAGCAATCCAACTCCTGGGCATATATTGTGGAGAAAACCATAATTCGAAAAGATAAATGCACTTCAATGTTCATTGCAGCACTATTTACCATAGCCTGGCCATGGAAGCAGCCTAAATGTCCATTGACTGATGAATGGAAAAAGAAGATGTGGTACATATATATGATAGGATATTACTCAGCCATAGAAAATAAATAAATTAATGCCATTGGTAGCAATATGGATGGACCTAGAGATGGTCATACTAAGTAAAGTAAGCCAGACCGAGAAAGACAAATATCATTCAGTATCACTTATGTGTGGTTAGTGTTATCAAAAGGGAAAAGGAGGCAGGGAGAGAGATAAATTAGAAGTTACACACTGTAGCACTTGTTCAGTCTTAAGTTGTGTCCTTTGCAACCTCATGGACTGTAGCACACCAAGCTCCTCTGTCCTTTACTGTCTCCTGGATTTTGCTTAAATTCATGTCTGTTGAGACGGTGATGCTATCTAACCATCTCATCCTCTGCCTCCCTCTTCTCTTTTCCCTCAGTCTTTCCCAGCATCAGGGTCTTTTCCAGTGAGTTAGCTCATCTCATCAGGTGGCCAAAAGTATTGGAGCTTCAGCTTTAGCATCAGTCCTTCCAGTGAATATTCAGAGTTGATTTCCTTTAGGATTGACTGGTTTGATCTGCTTGCAGTCCAAGGGATTCTCAGGAGTCTTCTCCAGCACCACAGTTCTAAAGCATCAACTCTTCTGTGCTCAGTCTTCTTTACGGTCCAATTCTCACAGCCGTACATGACTACTGGAAAAACTATAGCTTTGACTATATGGACCTTTGTCGGGAAAGTGATGTCTTTGCTTTTTAATACGCTGTCTAGGTTTTGCATCTAGGTCATCTGGTGTGAAGAGCTGACTCATTGGAAAAGACCCTGAGCTGGGAAAGATTGAGGGTAGGAGGAGAAAGGGGCGACAGAGGATGAGATGGTTGGATGGCATCACTGACTCAATGGGCATGAGTTTGAGCAAACTCCAGGAGTTAGTGAAGGACAGGGAGGCCTGGCCTTCTGCAGTCCATGGGGTCACAAAGTGCTGGACATGACTTAGAGACTGAACAGCGGCAAGGTTTGTAATAGGTTTCTTTTCAAGGAGCAAGCGTCTTTGAATTTCATGGCTAGGGTCACTGTCAGCAGTGATTTTGGAGGCCACGAAAATAAAATCTATCACTGCTTCCACTTTTTCCCGTTCTGTAGGCCATGAAGCAGTGGGACTGGATGACATGATCTTAGTTTTTTTAATGCTGAGTTTCATGCCATCTTTTTCACCTCTCCTGTTTTGCCTTCATCAAAAGGCTATTTAGTGGTATCATCTGCATATCTGAGATTATTAATATTTCTTCTGGTAATCTTGATTCCCACTTGTGATTCATCTTGCCTGGCATTTCGCATGATAGACTCTGCATAGAAGTTACATAAGCAGAGTTTCAATATACAGGCTTGTCATACTCCTTTCCCAATTTTGAACCAGTCAGTTATTCTGTGTCTGTTGCTTCTTTATCCACATACAGATTTTCTTAGGAGACAGGTAAGGTGGTCTGGTATTCCCATCTCTTTAAAAAATTTCCACAGTTTGTTGTAATCCACACAGTCAAAGGCTTTAGCAGTCAGTGAAGCAGAAGTAGATGTTTTTCTCAAATTACCTTTCTTTCTTCATAATCCAATGAATGTTGGCAATTTGATCTCTGGTTCCTCTGCCTGTTCAAAATCCAGCTTGTATACCCAGCTTGTATATCTGGAAGTTCTTGGTTCACGTATTGCTGATGCCAGCTTGAAGGATTTTGAGCACAACCTTGCTACCATGTGAAATGAGTGCAATTGTACAGTAGTTTGAACATTCTTTGGCATTGCCCTTCTTTGAGATTGGAATGAAAACTGACCTTTTTCAGTCCTGTGGCCGCTGTTGCATTTTCCAAATTAGTTGATGTATTGAATGTAGCACTTTAGCAGCATCATCTTTTAGGATTTTAAATGGCTCAGCTGGAATTCCATCACCTCCACTATCTTTGTTCATAGTAATGTTTCCTAAGGCCTACTTGACTTCACACTCAAGGATGTCTGCCCCTAGATGAGTGACCACACCATTGTGGTTATCCAGGTCGTTAACACCTTTTTGTATAGTTCTTCTTTGTATTATTGCCACCTCTTCTTAATTTCTTCTGCTTCAGTTAGGTCCTTACCGTTTCTGTCATTTATTGTGCCCGTGTTTGCATGAAATGGTCATTTGATATCTCCAGTTTTCTTGAAGAAATCTCTATAGTCTTTCCTATTCTCTTATTTTCCTCTATAACTTTGCATTGTTCATTTAAGAAGGTCCTATCTCTCCTTGCTATTCTCTGAAACTCTGGTGGAGTGAGTTGCCATTCCCTTCTCCAAGGAATCTTCCCCACCCAGTGATTGAACTTGGGTCTCCTGCTTTGCAGTCAGTTCTTTACTGATTGAGCCACCAGAAAAACCCCTTTGTATAAACTACTGTGTATAAAGTAGGTAACTAACATGGACCTACTGTGTAGCACAGGGAACTATACTCAATATTATGTAATAATCTGTAAGCGAAAAGAATCTGAAAAAGAACAAAGGGACTTCCCTGGTAGCTCAGAGAGTAAAGAATCGTCTTGCAATGCAGGAGACCCGGGTTTGATCCCTGGTCGGGAAGATCCCCTGAAGAAGGAAATGGCTACCCACTTCAGTATTCTTGCCTGGAGAATTCTATGGACAGAGGAGCTCTAGCAAGCTACAGTTCATGGGGTCACAAAGATTTGGCACAACTGAGCGACTAACACACACACATATATAAAACTGAATCACTGTATTGTACACTTGAAACTTACACTACATTGTAAATCAGTTGTCAGTTCAGTTTAGTTGCTCAGTTGTGTCTGACTCTTTGTGACCCCATGGACTGCAGCACGCCAGGCTTCCCTGTCCATCATCAACTCCTGGAACTTGCTCAAACTTATGTCCCTCGAGTTGGTGATGCCATCTACCCATCTCATCCTCTGTCGTCCCCTTCTCCAGACTTCAGTCTGTCCCAGCATCAGGGTCTTTTCTGGTGAGTCAGTTCTTCTCATCAAGTGGCCAAAGTATTGGAGCTTCAGCTTTAACAGCAGTTCTTTCAGTGAATATTCAGGACTGATTTCCTTTAGGATTGACTGGTTTGATCTCCTTACAGTCTGAGGGACTCTCAAGGGTCTTCTCCAACACCACAGCTCAAAAGCATCAATTCTTTGGTGCTTAGCTTTCTTGATGGTCCAACTCTCACATCCATACATACTACTGGAAAAACCATAGCCTTGACTGTATGGACCTGAGTTGGCAAAGTAATGTCTCTGCTTTTTAATATGCTGTCTAGGTTTGTTATAGCTTTTCTTGCAAGGAGCAAGTGTCTTTTAATTTCATGGCTGCAGTCACCATCTGCAGTGATTTTGGATCCCAAGAAAATAAAGGCTGTCACTGTTTCCACTGTTTCCCCATCTATTTTCCATGAAGTGATGGAACTGGATGCCATGATCTTCGTTTTTTGAATGTTGAGTTTTAAGCCAGCTTTTTCACTCTCCTCTTTCACTTTCATCAAGAGGCTCTTTAGTTTCTCTTTGCTTTCTGCCATAAGGGTGATGTCATCTGCATATCTGAGGTTATTGATATTTCTCCTGGCAATCTTGATTCCATCTTATGCTTCTTCCAGCCCGGCATTTCGCATGATGTACTCTGCATATAAGTTAAATAACCAGCGTGACAGTATATAGCCTTGATGTACTCCTTTCCCAATTTGGAACCAGTCCATTGTTCCATGTCCAGTTCTAACTGTTGCTTCTTGACCTGCATACAGGTTTCTCAGGAGGCAGGTAAGGTGGTCTGTTATTCCCACCTCTTTAAGAATTTTCTGCAGTTTGATATGATCCACACAAAGGCATTAGCATAGTCAGTGAGGCAGAAATACATGTTTTTCTGACATTCTCTTGCTTTTTCTATGATCCAGCGGATGTTGGAAATTTGATCTCTGGTTCCTCTGCCTTTTCTAAGTTCAGCTTGAACATCAGGAAGTTCTTGGTTCACATACTGTTGAAGCCTAGCTTGGAGAATTTTGAGCATTACCTTGCTAGTGTGTGAGATGGTGTGCAATTGTGCGGTAGTTTGAAAATTCTTTGGCATTGCCTTTCTTTGGGATTGGAATAAAAACTGACCTTTTCCAGTCCTGTGGCTGGAAAATCAGCTATACTTCAATAAAAAAAAATTAAAAAACAACCCAGAGGCCATTCAGTGTTTTCCAACTCCCTGAATAGTGTCTTTCTTTCCCTTCTGGTCCAAGGTCCAGTTCAGGATCATATGCTGTGTTTAGTTGTCATGTCTCTTTAGTGCCCTTTAGTTTGGAATGACACTGAATATTTGGGGCCCTTGATATTTCCCTGTCTTTTGATGGCCTTGACTCTTGTTCTTTGAGATGTTCCTTAACTTCTGTTCTTTCAGTAGTTGCTTGTGTGGGGAAGGAATACCATGGAAATGGTGTGTTCTTAGTGTGTCTCTAGGAGGCACAGTGTGTTGTCCCACCACCGACTGTTTTTAACCTTGAACACCTTGTTAAGTTCATTTCTGCTGAGTTTATTATACAATCATTATTTTCCCTTTTGTAACTGGTAAGCCTTTTGTGGGAAGATTTCCAAGACTTTGTTGATGTCCTGTTTCTCCTGAGATCTCCACCCACCAGCCTTTGGGTCCACTGATGACTTGCTTGGATCAACCACTACTATGAAGGCTGCCACCAGCATTTATTAATTTTTTTTTTACCGAAAATTTCCTTTCTTTCATGTATTCATTCACTTGTAAATAAATGAATTTATTTATTTACATCAACATACCTATGGATTTATATTCCTATTCAGTAGATTTTATTATTAAAATTTCAGATTTTATTTTGATGCTTAAATTGTCTTATATTTGAATAGCGGGAGCCCCTTCAAGATGGCTCCCATCTTTTTGACATATCCCACCCTTTGAGTGTTTCCTTACTTTCTGGCACATTAATGAGTTTTAAACTCACTTTGTACTTTTCCTGACCCAACTCTGGAATCATTCATTTTCCCTAGGAATCCTGATTTCTTTTAATGGAGGTGGTATCAGAAACCAAGATTTCGGTACTTAATATACTCATTTCTGCTGGAGTATCATCACATTTAAAGCAGACAGAGCTAGAAAATACATATATATATGCATTTGAATATACATATACATATTTGTATACACATTTGAATCTCTTTCATCATCTAACTATGTATATATATTTAAAAGAAGAACTGACTCATTTGAAAAGACCCTGATGCTGGGACATACTGAAGTCTGGAGAAGGGGACAACAGAGGATGAGATGGTTGGATGGCATCACTGACTCAATGGGCATGAGTTTGAGTAAACTCCGGGAGTTGGTGATGGACAGGGAGGCCTGGCGTGCTGCAGTCCATGGGCTCACAAAGAGTTGGACACGGCTGAGCAACTGAACTGAACTGATATTCAAAAGTTCACACTGATAATCCATTTCCAGTCCAACACTCCAGAGTTCTTTCCAGTTGTCCCTTTTCTATATTTTTAAGTCTTGTCTTCAGCAATGAGAGATTGGCTCCATTATCCTTAGTACATATACTTATTTGCTCAGTCCCCTTGTAGGTGCCAGTTTCTCTGCCCCAGGCTGGTTGTTTCCTGCCCGCCACCTCAGGCCCATGGCATGGGGTCCACAGGGCGTGCTGTCAAGTCTGAGCTAGGAAGGGAAGGAAAATTCTCATTTAATCTTTTTATTTCCCTTATTTAATTCAAACAAAAATTGTCAGAAAGGTGTTATCTCTAGTTTTAAAGGTGTTATCCCATACGATAACAATGATGAAATTCAGAAAGATGTGTGACTTTGGATGTATTACCATGTGAATAACAGATATTTTGGATTCAAATGTGCATGATGTTGAAGCATCTTCTTTCTCCTGTACTGACTGCATAACCTCCAACTTCCTGAAAATTCTTGGGAAATCAAAGTGTCAGAATTTAGTGTTATACAGATGGTAGTTGAAGCAGTGGATGTGACTTGTACTGCTTATGAAGTGTGTGTAAAGTTAGGACGAAGGCCACTGTGAGAGCCCCTCCAACATCATGTAAAGGATAAGGGCTCTCAGAAAAGAGAGGAGAGTCCAGTTGTGTGGGGGAAGGTGATGGAAGAAAAAGTTAGTGTAAGGTGTCAGATGCTACAGAGAGAGAGATGAGATCCAAAGGGCTTTGAATTTGGGGGAAGGTTGTTATGACCCTAGACTTCCCTGGTGACTCAGTGGTAAAGAACCCACCTCCCAGTGCAGGAGATGCAAGTTTGATCCCTGGGTTGGAAAGATCTGGAGAAGGAAATGGCAATCTACTCTAGTATTCTTGCCTGGGAAATCCCATGGACACAAGAGCCTGTTGTGCTGAGATCCATGGTGTTGCAAAATAATTGTACATGACTTAGTGACTAAACAACAGCATATTATGCCCTTAGCTAATTGGTTTTCAGGTGTTCAGGCAGACCACCTGTATCAGAATCAAGTGAGCTACTGAATAAAAATATCAATTCTGCAGGTTTCTTTTCAGACTGCATAGAGTTTTTAAAGGGTGGGTGAAGAATGTGGAGGTTACCGCACAGGAAACCTGCTTAAATGCCGTGCTGCTGCCACTGCTACAGTTATTCTAAGGTACAGTAAAGTTCGAGATTCATTGTAGCAGAAGAGTTACAATAGAAGGGTGTGATGAGAAAGTAAATAGAGGAAACTATGAATGTAGACTAGATGACACTAAGAAATTTGGTCATGAGGGGAAGAAGGAAGAGCTCTAAGGTCATAGAGGAATCGGGAACAGAATCAAGAAAAATATCTTATTTTTTGGCTGTGCCACTTGTCTTGCAGGATCTTAGTTCTTCAGTCAGGGATCAAACCCAGGTCCTGGCAGTGAAAGTGCCAAATCCTAACCACTGGAGGCCGTGGAATCCTGAAAAAATACCTTTTTTTTAAGATTACATGCACCTTAATATTTTGGGAGGATTAAAAGAAAGAAACTGTAGTAATTATTTGAAAGATAGGTAAGAGAAACTATATAGCAACAGCTACTATCAAAAAAATGTCCTGAATGAACTTTGGTAGACATCTGAGCCAACTCCCTACACCCATTTCAAATGATTGCCATCTTATAGTGAGTTCTGGAGTTATTCAGGGATCATTGTTAGTTTTGCTATTAATTAAATACGTGTACTGCCCTTTTGTTAGACAATTGTTAAGTATGGCTACTTCATTCAAATTTCAAAATAATATAAAAAAGCATATAATTAGAAGTCTCAGTACTACTCTTATCTCTGTCTCTCCCAACCCTGCTCTCTATAGGTAACCACTTTTGTTTTTGTATATTTTACCAGTATTTTTGCAAAGAGAAATAAAATACAAATGTAAATTATTATTTTCCCCTACCTTTGTATGTAGATGGTAGCCCACTATATTAATGTTTTCTGTAGTAATTCTTTCATTTAAAACATACCTTGGAGAGCCTTTGACTCAGTATTCGGAGAGCTTCCCACGTTTTTCCTTCCTAATTTAAATACAGTGACATGTTCTATTGTGTGGGTATATTCTTAGGCTGCTAAGTTGCTTTAGTCGTGTCCGACTCTGTGCAACCCCATAGACAGTAGCCCACAAGGCTCCCCCGTCCCTGGGATTCTCCAGGCAAGAACACTGGAGTGGGTTGCCATTTCCTTCTCCAATGCATGAAAGTGAGAAGTGAAAGTGAAGTCGCTCAGTTGTGTCCGACTCTTAGTGACCCCGTGGACTGCAGCCCACCAGGCTCCTCCGTCCATGGGATTTTCCAGGCAAGAGTACTGGAGTGGGGTGCCATCGCCTTCTCCCACTCTTAGGCTAGCTAATCCTAATTATTTAAACTTCTACTCTACTCTAGTTTTTTAGATTCTTTTACTTGTGTAACTCATTTACTTTCACCTCAGTATGGACTGGAGCTCCTGTGAGGCATTTTGCATCAGTGACCAACCTTACTTTCTTTACCTGAATGAAGTCCTCTAATGCCTCCTCGGGCTTCCTTGGTAGCTCAGCTGGTAATGAATCAGCCTGCAGTACAGGAGACCACAGCTCAATTCCTGGCTTTGGAAGATCCCCGGGAGAAGGGATCAACTACCCAATCCAGTATTCTTGGGCTTCCCTGGTGGCTCAGATGGTAAAGAATCCATCTGCATTTTGGGAGACCTGGGTTCAGGCGCTGAGTTGGGAAGATCCCCTGGAGGAGGACATGGCAACCCACTCTAGTGTTCTTGCCTGGAGAATCCCCAGGGACAGAGGAGCCTGGAGGGCTCCAGTCCGTGGGATTGCAAAGAGTTGGACCTGACTGAACGGCTAAGCACAGCACAGTGCCCCTTTGGGTAAGCTTTCAGACCTTGTGGCCAAGCAAAAGACTTCCTTATTTCTGTATCTTAGATGAAAAAAACTCAGTAATTTATCTTCTTATAAGAAGAAAAGGACAAAACTAGTATTCCTTGAACCCTACCAGATGTTTTAATGTATGAGGTCACATTTCGTTCTCCTACCAACCCTGTGCAATAGGTAGTGTTATCTGCTTTTTATAGATAGAGAAGCTGAGGCTCAAAAAGCTGAGTTGTCTAGACCTTCACAGCTAGAAAATAACAGATTTAGGTTTTGAAAGTAGGTTAATTTGAGTACTGAACCTGTGTCTTTTCTGCTGCTGTCCTATTTTCTGTCTCCTGTTCTTGAATTCGTGAACTCCAGTATTATAACTGGAGCTCTGTACTGTGCTGTAAGCCTTTTCTCAAGAACCATGAAATAAGACACGTTTCCCTAATGTGTCTTCTGACGGCTGGGGTACCACCTGCTTATCTGCTCTCTGCAGCTTGGGCTCCGCTTGCCTGGGTCACTGCCTATTGCCTGGCACTCTAAAATGGATATCTTTCTTATCGCCTGTCTGGATTGCCTTTCATCATCACTGTTCAGTTTCCCTTTCTGCCCTCATGGTGCTGTCTTATAGCCCTATCACCACTTGGCAGGATGGTGCTTGGGCACAACTTACGGGTGATCTTTTTTGAAAGGTCATTGTATCTTATCTGGACTTTTTTAATAGTCTACTTAAGGTGCATTCCACTATTGGTGTTGCCCTTTTAATCCATCCTCTGTATTACTACCAGAGTGATTTGACATGCACATCTGACCACTTGATACCTCTGCTCAGAATTTTGTTATTTCCTTTCCATCTGCTTGTAAAGTAAAATCTAAACCCATAGTCAGCCCCTTGTCTAACTATTTAAGCCTCTCTACTGGTATTACGTGGTACTTACAAAGCCTTGAATGTGATACGTGCTCGTTAATATAGACTACTGATGGCTCAGACGGTAAAGAATCTGCCTCCAGTGTGGAGACTGAGGTTCGATCCCTGGGTCGGGAAGATCCCCTGGAGAACGGAGTGTCCATCCTCTCTAGTATTCTTGCCTGGAGAATTTCGTGGACAGAGGAGCTACATAGTCCTGGT
This sequence comes from Bos indicus x Bos taurus, assembly GCF_003369695.1. Taxonomy (NCBI): domain Eukaryota; kingdom Metazoa; phylum Chordata; class Mammalia; order Artiodactyla; family Bovidae; genus Bos; species Bos indicus x Bos taurus. The sequence goes on from NC_040077.1 coordinate 71,491,905, forward strand.
GGGCTACATAGTCCGTGGGGTTGCAAAGAATCAGACACAACTGAGTGGCTAACATTTTCACTTTCAGTTTTCACTCTTTGAGTGAATAGAATTTTCCAAGGAGATTAATATTTGGGAAATTTCAGTCTTTAATATAAGTTGGTATTCTTTTTTTTTTTTTTTTCTGTTTTCTTTTTAAGATACTTCTTATTGAATGGAAGTATTATAAAATATTTCACAAACTTCAAGAATTTCCAAATTGTGTAGTATGCCCAATCCATACTCATGTCAGTCCCAGTGACTTCCTACACAATCTAATAGGGAAATGGGGAATCTTCAGTGGAAAGGGTTTTGTGGTTTGGAAAAGTTCCCCCAAGTGATCTGATATTGTGACCCACCTTGCATCTGGTTATTTTTATGGTTTTTGAACTACAAAAGTTTTTGTAATTAATTTGGCAGTCATACTTGACCTGTACTAATGTTAGGGTGTTTATACATTATTTATTCCCCATAGAGTGAACATTCTCTTTTAAAAAAATATTTGTTTCACTGTGACGGGTCTTAGCTGTGGCTCATGAGCTCCTCGTTGTGGTGTGTCTGCCTCTTTAGTTGCAGCGTGCAGGCTTCTCGCTAGTTGTGGCGCATGGGCCCAGATGCCCACCCTGTGGCATGTGGGATATTAGTTCCTTGACCAGGTATTGAACCTGCATTGGAAGGCGAGTTCCTAATCACTGGACACCAAGGAAGTCCTTAGAGTGAACATTCTTAAGGTTTTCCAAAGAAATTTTAATAGCAGTGTGGCTAATACAGACAGACCCAACCAAGAATGTTACTTAATCTAAGGTAGCTGTGCAATATCACCTCTTTATAATTTAACTATTCTGAAATTCAAAACACTTTTGAAAGTGTTTTGAAACCAGAGGTTTCGGATACAGGATTGTAGACCTGAAGCAGTTTTTATTACTACCAGTTTCCCTGGCAGACAGTGATAAATGACAGTTTGTTTTATTTTGTTTTAATAGTTAAACAATATTTAACTAATTTAAGTATTTAAAATAATTTTCTATTTACACTTTACCTAATTAAGACATCTTTAATTAGAATATCTTTTTAGTGATAGTGTAGCTAGGCTTTTAAAAAAAATTACTGATTTCATTTCTTATTGGAAACATTAAGTATTTTGTTCATTTTTCTGATAGGGTCTTAATTTTTTTTTCTTGCCCATTTGTAATATTACAGACATTAACTTATTTTTCTGTTAGTGCAGTAGCATGCTTATGACATAGTCTAAGGTTTTTGTATCCAACACATCAGTAGGAAAAGAAGCAAGGTGAAAATTCATGAACTTGTCGTGTAAGAGAGGTGACTATGTTCTTTTGCCTAATGTCCTGTCTTAGAAGTAAAAAAGCTGAGGTTTTTTACCACGGCCACCAAAGCCCTACAGTGCCTGTAGCTCCTGCTGTCTCTCTGACTACTCTCCTTGTCTACTTTTTGCAGCGTGCACTGGCCTCTTTGCTCTTCCGGGGACAGGCCTGTGTGCTTCTACATCAGGTCTTCGTGCTGTTCTTCCTTCTGCCTGGAGCACATTTCAAGGCACGTGCTCCAGGCAGAGTATTCATATGACTGACTCACTCTTGCACTGCCTTTCAAGTCTGCCAAAAATGACCTTCTCAGTCATGCCTCCCCTGAGTACTGCATCTAAAATTGCTCTCTGCTCGCTCGAACATTCTCTGCTTTCTACCATGTAACTTTTGTCTTTCCTTATTAGAAAGAAGCTTCATAAGGGCAGGAGTTTTTACCTTCTTATTTGTTGATATAGTCATGTTGCTTCTCTGTATCTGGCAAATTATGGGACATTCAGTAGATAATATGAATAGGGAAGGGTTGGGGAAAGTAAAGAGTAACATTAATTAACATATAGATATTTAATTTGAGACTTTTATTTTTTATAAATTTCACAAAGTTTTATTGGTGAAATCAAAATACAGTAATTGAATATAATATTTTGTTGTATTTGGTCTAATAATGAGAAGAATGTAATTCTTCTTTATAGGATAATATTTACCTTCGGTAGAGTTCAAAGTTAGTGTCCCCTGTCATTGGGTCAATTGAGAATGTTCATCTGTAAAAATCATTCCTACCTTGTGACCCCAAAACAGTGAACAGGTTTGGTCTGTGGGCCATAGTTTGCTGACCTCTGGACTATGTGACCTTTGCCCAAATTAATGCAGATTCCTCCACAGTAGTCTTTAGTATCTTTTCACCTACAGCGGTTGCTGTTCCTCTGATGAATTGTGTTCCATTCAACTGGATTACTGTTGTTTATTGGATATTGGTTTCTGAGGCTTTTAATAATACTGTTTTAATTCTGGTGTAACTAGAATATTTTAATAAAAGCATGTGCGTTTCCAAATTTCTTCTTAAAAGTCAGTTTTTAGTATTTAGAGAGTTATTACCTAATAATGATGATGATAATATGGCTAACACTTATTAGATACTTCTGAATGTCAGGTACTGTGCTAAAAGCTTCTTGTTATCTCATTTAATCCTCATAGCAGCTCATTTTATAAATGAGGAAACTGAGGCACAGCAGTTTGGCAGCTATCAAGGTCATAAAAGTAATAGGGATTTGAGCCTTGAAACATTCTGATTTCTGAGCCCACAGTCTTACCTGTTAATCAGTGTTACTTCCCATAGTTAGTATTTTTTAGTCTTGAACTCTTTGCAGGTGACTTTCTCTTTTAATCTAACTTTATTTGTGAAAGACTAATAATCAGTTCTTTACAACAAACAGAAAGGACCCATGAAAACATGAGAGAATAAATAGGATTGTATGGTGGTATTAGGAGATGTAAAGTCAATAGTTTTCTAACTATTTGCACTTTACCTAATTAAGAGGTACCTTTTATATCATGCTCTTGATAGCTTCTCTTTTATGCTATTCTATTTCATTAAAAACATTGGTGTTTGGTCCACTAATTTGATTTCATAGCCAGTGAGTTTCAAATTATACTTTGAAAGATTTCATTAAACATTTATATGCTATCAACTCTATTGTTTGTGGTCAGTTACAAAGAAAACTACTTTCCTGAAGTAGTTGCTTTCTAAAGGAAGGATCAAAAGTCTAGAGCCCAGCATTCTCTCTTTTTTCCATCTAAAAATGCTCTACATTAAACCCCTATTCATTCATTTTGCTGAATGAATAAGAGGGGAACACCAGAGCCTCCAAAATGATACCACGTAGGCTACATGACTGGCCCTTTTTAGACAAGAAAATTTTTTTTTCATTGACTGTTGGTACTTAGGAAGGATTGGCTTTATTTTTGGAAATTTACAAAATGAAGACGGGAAGAGAGGGAGAGAACTAGTGGCTGTTGAAGTTGTTTCTGGTACTTAGGTAATGAGCTACAGACAGAAGAGAAGTAGTTCTTGGAGTCACTGGGACAGCTTGTTTATATCTTTTTTTAGTATTACTGTTTCACTGAGTTATTTAAAGTCTTTTTCCCAACTGGACTGTGAGCTCATTGAGGGCAGAGATCTAGATATATATGTGTGTGTGTGTGTGTATCTAGCATCTAATGCTGTGTCTAGTAACTGGGGCTGCTGACATGTTTACATGAGTAAACAGGTGTATTGAAGACACAGGATTAGGGAACTCTTTAGGGGCCTTAGTCCCTTATGTGTTTGTATCTCACAGACACACAGGCACATAGTACTTTAAATGCTACAATGTATAAATAGGATAATGAGATGTAAAATATTAAGTAGCAGAAAATGAAAAGCCTCAGAGAAGTAAATTTGATACACAGAATGGTTCCAATTCAATTCCTGTGTTCATAGTTCACAATGATATCATATTGTAATTCAGTCGTCTTAGCAGGTCAGTAGCAGTTGAATAAAGGATATACAAAGCATGTGTGCATGCTAAGTCGCTTTAGTCATGTCTGACTCTTTGCAACCCTATGGGCTGTAGCCTGCCAGGCTCCTCAGTCCATGGGATTCTCCAGGCAAGAATACTGGAGTGAGTTGCCATGCTCTCCTCCAAGGGATCTTCCTGACCCAGGGATTGAACCCGTGTCTCTTGCGTCTCTTGCATTGTTAGGCAGGCTCTTTACCACTAGTGCCACCTGGAAAGCCCAGCTACGCAAAGGACATTTGGAAAATGCTGCCTGTACATCAGTGAATCAGTGTGCATGTCCAGTGCTCACGTCTTGGGTCATTGGTTTGTACATGGTTATCTGGGATACTTTTTTGCTGTACTATATACCATTTCTTAAATAAGCTTCCTGTGTAAGTTACTATGTAATAATTACTGTGCAGATATGTTTGGTATATTAAATATAGAGAGAAATTTTAGATCAAAACTATTGTTAAATTTGATTTTTTTTCTCCTACAGAATATCAGTATTATAGCTCATAGTTTTGATAGCACTGTCCTAAGGTAATCAGTTTTATATTACCAGCTTCAGTTCAGAGGACTGAGTGAGCCTTCACTGAATACAGTATTACAGCAGTAAGCTAAGTTATTCCAGTCCAGTACTTACAACACCAACATTTTAATTTATAGTTATATCCAGAGCATCATATATAAGAAATTAAGATTGTAATAAAGCATATGGTTCATTGGAGAACATTCTGTAGAAAATGATAACTGTAAGGGATTGTCAGCTATCCAGATAACTTTTTGTGAGTGGTTAATTGCTTCATAATTTTGGATAGCAAAGGTGTTAGTGTATCTGCTTCTTTTTATAAGTGTGAAAACAGAATTTGGAAGGCATTTCCTTTTACTTTTTCCTCACAACTTTTTATTTTGGAATATTTCAAACTTAGGGAAAAGTAGCAAGAATAGTATATTGAGTACCCATGTACCATTCATATAGATTCACCAATTGCTAACAATTTGCTACTTTGCTTCTGTATTTATATATTAAAAATTTATGAATTATTTGAAGGTTGCAGATATCATGATCATAACACTTTACTTCTAAAAATTCTATAGCATGCAAACATTGATCTTCTAGAAATCAACACATTCTATATAACCACATGATCACACTTAAGGAATTTAGCACTGACACAATACTATAGTCTGAAATACATTCCACATTCAGATTTCTTCAATTATGTGCATGTGTAATATGTGTGTGTGTGTATATCTATATACACACACATATATGACTTTTTTTTTCTAATTCATATTTGGATCAAGGACTGCACATTGCATTTGGTTGTTACATCTCTTAATCTACAGTGCTTCCCCACCCTTCTTCTACATCCTCTCTTTCTTCTCCCTTTTTCCTCACCCTCTTCACAGTTTTGAAGACTCTAGCGGGTTGTTTTGTAGAGTGTCCTCAATTTGGATTTGTCTGATTGTTTCAATTTTTTTCATAAGTAGATTCAGCTTAAACATTTTTTGCAGGAATATTACATAGGCGCTGTGTTTTCAGTGTGTAACATCATGATGCCTGTGACAGTAATTTTGGTGAGGATAAATTTGATCATTTGATGAAGGTGGGATTTGACAGATTTCTCCATGGTAAAGGTACCTTTTCCCTATTGTAATTAATAAGGAATCAATGGGAAAATACTTTGCGATTGTATGTGTATCTTGTTCCTCAATACACCCAGTGATTTTAATATTCATTGATGATTCTTGCCTGAATCAGTTATGGTAGTTGTAAATGGCAGTTTTCTTTTTGCATTATTCAACATTTATCATTTGACATTATTTTACTAAGAACAGTTTTTTCCTCCCTCACTTAAAAAAATTAGTATCAGTTTAGACCTGTGCGTTCTTTTGTTATTCAGAGTATTATCTATTCATATTATTTATTTTGAAACTTATGTTGTCTCATTTGACTGGTGGCAGCCCCTTTTAATTTCCTCTCATGGTTTTTCATTTTTTCCCATCAGATTTTGAGGACTTCTTTACTTACTGGCACCAAATATTGATATTTTAGCCTGATATTGTATTTTCTTTGCTCCAGTTCTGGAATCAGCCATTTCTCCCAAGAAAGCCTGGTTTCTTTTAGTGGGAGTAGTACATAGGGCAGTATGTATGTTCAGTGTTATTGGAATATTTTTGCTTCTAGGTTCTAATAGTAGACAGAGATAGCAAATATATGTAAATTAATTTTTTGGGAAAAAATTTAATGGAAGTATAATTGATTTACAGTATTGTGTTTCAAGTGTACAGCAGAGTGATTCAGTATATTTGCAGAGTATACTCCATTATAGGTTATTACAAGATTATAATTATCTATCCTTGTTGCCTATCTATTTATATACAGTAGTTGGTATCTCTTAATCCCAGAATCCTCATCGTTGAATTTGTAAGCTATGGGTTTGTCATAATAGCCTTTATTATGTTGAAGTGTGTTCCCTCTATACCAACTTTGATTAGTATTTATCATAAATGGACATTGAATTTTGTCGGATGCTCTTTCTGTATCTGTAGATGATCATGTGATTTCCCCCCCCCTCCTTCTTTTTGTTAATGTATTACACTGATTGATTTGTGGGAATTGAGCCATCATTGCATCCCGGGAGTGAGTCTCACTTGATCATGGTATATGATCCTTTTTATGTATTGTTGAATTCTGTTTGCTAATATTTTGTTGAAGATTCTTATATCCATATTCACCAGAGATATTGGCCTGTAATTATTATTATTTTTTTTGGTAGTATCTTTGTCTGGTTTTGGTATCAGGGTAATGGTATCCTCATGGAATAAATTTAGGAGTAGTCTCTTCTCTTCAGTTTTTTGGAATATTTTGAGATGGCTAGGGATTAGTTGTTCTTATATGTTTGGTAGAGTTCCTGTGAATCCATTCAGTCCTGGGCTTTTGTTTGCTGGGAGTTTTTAAACTAATTGTTTCACTATTAGTGATTGGTATGTTTGCATTGATTCAGTCTTGGAAGATTGTATGTTTTAGAGATTGTATTGTATTTAGATTGTATTGTATTTAGAAATTTATCCATTTCTTCTAGGTTGTCCAGTTTGTTGGCATATAAATATCTGCAGTGTTTTCTTATGGTTTTTTGGTATCTCTGAGGTCAGTTGTAATTTTTCCTATTTCAGTTCTTATTTATTTAGGCTCTCTTTTTCTTGGTGAGCCTGACTAAAGACTTATCAATTTTATCTTTTCAAAAAATTAAAAAACGTGGCTCTTGGTGTCATTGATGTTTTCTATTGATTTTTATTTTGCTATTTCCTGTGATCCTTATTATTTCCTTCCTTCTGCTATCTTTGGATTTTGCTCTTTTTATAAGTAACTTAGGTTGTTTATTTGAGGGTTTTTGTTTGTTTGTTTCTTGAGGTGTTTGCCCTAAACTTCCTTCTTAGAATTGCTTTTCCTGTGTGCTGTAGATTTTGGAAAGTTGTGTTTTTATTTTTATTCATCTGCAGGTATTTTCTGATTTCCTCTTTGACTTCTTCATTGACTCAGTAGTTTTTTTTAATAGCATGTTGTTTAGTCTCCACATGTTTGTGTTTTCCCATTTTTCCCCCCTCTAATTGATTTGTAGTTTAATACTGTTTTGCTCAGAAAAAATGCTTTCTCTAATTTCTGTCCTTTTAAATTTGTTGGGACTTATTTTGTGGCCTAGAATGTGATCTCTCATGGAGAATGTTCCATGTGTACTTGAAAATAATATGTATTCCACTATTTTCAGATGAAATATCCTATAGATATCTATTAAGTCTGGTCTAATGTGTCATTTAAGATGACTGTTTACTTACTGATTTTCTGACTGGTTGATCTGTCCATTGATGCAAGTTGGGTATTAATGTTCCCTACTATTATTGTATTATATTGTCAGTTTCTCCATTTATATCTGTTAATATTTGCTTTTAGGTGTTCCTATATCAGTGGATATATGTTTACAAATGTTCCATCCACTTACATTGATCTGTTATTGGTATATAATACCCTTCTTTGTCTTTTGTTATAGATTATTTTAAAGTCTAGTTCCCCCAGCTTTCTTTTCATTTTGTTTGCTTGGGATACGTTTTTCCATTCCCTCACTTTCAGTCTTTGTGTGAGTACTCTTGCCCGGAAACTCCCATGGACGGAGGAGCTTAGGCTGCAGTCCATGGGGTCTCCAAAAGTCAGACACGACTGAGCGACTTCACTTTCACTTTTCACTTTCATGCATTGGAGAAGGAAATGGCAACCCACTCCAGTGTTCTTGCCTGGAGAATCCCAGGGACGGGGGAGCCTGTTGGGCTGCCGTCTATGGGGTTACACAGAGTCGGACATGACTGAAGCGACTTAGCAGCAGCAGCAGCAAGTCTCTTATAAGCAGCACGTAGATGGGTCATTTTAATCTAATCAGTCACCTCATCTTTTTTTCCTTTTTTTTTTTAAATTTAAAGTAGTTTGTATTGCATTATAGTTGCTTTGCAATGTCGTGTTAGCATCAACTATATAGCAGAATGAATTAGCCATACATATACATATATCAACTCCCTTTTGGATTTCCCTCCCATTTAGGGCACTGCGGTGCATTAAGTAGAGTTTCCTGTGCTATGCAGTATGTTCCCATCAGTTATCTATTTTATACATAGTATTGATAGTGTATATGTGTCAGTCCCAATCTCCCAATTCCTCCCATCCCACCCCTTTCCCCCTTGGCATTTGTTCTCTATGTCTGTGAGTTTGTTTCTAATTTGCAACCAAGGTCATCTATACCATTTTTATAGATTCCACATATATGCCTTAATATACTATATTTGTTTTTCTCTTTCTGACTTATCAGTGACCTTCACTCTGTAGGTCACTTTCTGCCTTACTTCACTGTCTAGGTCTATCCAACACCTTATGTCTTTTGATTGGAGTTTTGGTCAGTTGACGTTTAAAATGATTATTGTTAGATAAATACTTCTTGACATTTTTGTTGTTTTCTGCAAGTTGTTATTCTCTGTTCTTCTTAGTATAATTTCTTCCATTGTGATTTTATTTTATTCAGTGGTATGCTTGTGTTCCTTTCATTCTGATTTCCTGTGTCTATTGTAGGTTTTTGATTTATGGTTACCATGGGATTCATATGTGTTGACATATAACTGTATCTACTTGTTTTAAACTGATAGTTACAGAAGTTCAAACACATTTTAGAAGATCTACATTTTTAACTCCCTTTCCCTACATTTTGTGTTTTGTTTTTTTTTTTTCATTTTGTGTTTTTGAATTCATATTTTACATCATCATATTTATCCCTGAACAGTTCTTTGCAGTTATGATTGATTTTATAATTTTTGTCTTTTAATCTTCATAATAGCTTATTTAAATAGTTGATCCACAACCTTTACTATATATTTGGCTTTTCTAGTGGGGTTTTTCCTCTCCTATAAATTCTTCTTGTAGCTTTATCTTTTTTCACTTAGAGAAGGCCCTTTACTACTTCTTTTATAATTGATTTAGTGTTGATGAATTCTTTTAGTTTTTGCTTCTCTCTTCTTCAATTCTGAATGATAATCTTGCTGGGTAGAGTATCCTAGGTTGTATTTATTCCCCTTTCTGCACTTTAAATATATCATGCTACTCTCTACTGGCATGCAAAATTTCTGCTGAAAAATCAACTTAAAACCTTATTGGGGGTTCCTTTGTATGTGACTCTTTTTCTCTAGCTGCCTTTAGAATCCTCTTTGTCTTTAACTTTTGCCATTTTACTTACGCTATGTCTTGGTCTCTTTGGTTTTCTCTTTTTGGGATTCTGTGCTTCCTGTACCTAGATATTTGTTTCCTTCTTTAGGTTCAAGAATTCTTCAACCATAACTTCATCAAATATTTTCAACCCTTTTTTCTCTTTCTTCTTCAGGACCTCTATAATGTGGATAGCATATGCTTAATATTATCTTAGAAGTTCCTTCCTCATTTTTGAAAAAATTGTTTTTGTTTTGCTCCTCTGATTGAGTAATTTCCATTATTGTATCTTTCAGAGTGCTTATGGTTTTTCCTGTATCACCTGGTCTGCTGTTAATTTCCTTCTAGTGTATTTTTCATTTCAGTTATTGTATTCTTCAGCTCTGATTGATTCTTTATATTTTCTGGTTCCTTGTAAGATTTCTTACTGTGTTCATTTGTTCTTTTCCCAGTTTCAAGCATCATTCTTACTATGAATGTTTTATCCAGTAAATTATTTCTTTCATTAGTTTTTTTTTTTTTTCCCCTTCTTCTTTTCCAGGGTTTTCTCTCATGTTCTTTGATTTGAGGCAAATTTCTCTCTTCTCATTTTGGTAAACTCTCTGTGTCTATGAAATTGGGTGAAGCACATTTATCTGTCCTGGTCTTGAAGGTATATTTACATGGGAGTGTCCCTATACACTCTGCAGATGCCCTGTGACTTTGTTAGGAGAGCGGGATCTGAAGTGAGCACGGGTCACATGTTTGCTCAAGGTGGACTCACAGCTATCATCTTGGTAGGAGGTGAGACTGGAGATGAAGGTGCTGGAGCTATTCTCAGGTTTGAGCCAGAGCTGTGCCTAGTGGTTGTCACTGCCCTCTTGGGCACAGAGTCATGTCCTAACATGCTGGAGCAAAAGCCTTGAAGTCTGGGTCCAAGGTGGTTCTGTTCCCTTTAAGTGTGTTCTCTCTCCCCTCTCAGCAATGGAACTATCGTCCCAAAGGGGAACAACACTAAAACAAGAGGAGCTGGTACAGGCCAAGTCATTTGCATGGATGGTCACAGCATGCCACCCAGAGCTCAATACAGCTCCTCATCAGTTGTCTCCGTTAGTATCAGCAGTGGTTGCAGTCTCCCTATTCAAGTGCAGTGTCTTGTCCAAGCCAACTCTGTCCCCTCCAAGTGTGCACTATCCTTGACAATGCACACTAGCCTTCACACTGCTGCTGGAGCTGTATCTCACAATATTGTGTGAGTCCTGGTATGACTGCCCCCCACCCCCACCTCCTGAAGTTTTTAACTTTTAAAATTATCTACATTGAGCCTCAAGCAATTTATCAGCTGAATTCAGTCTTTCCTACCTGAGTGCTGGTTTCTGTGGCAGTTTCTGCTTCAGATCTCTGCTCCCATAAGCTGTGACTCTTTGTTTTTACCTATCTCTTCAATCTTTGCAGTTTGCCCTGTGTCCTCTCTTATGGATCTAGGAACGGTTGCTGATTTTCCCGTCTGTTCTGCCTTTTTTTTTTTTTTTTGCTTGTTAGGACAGAATGAGGACTTCTGAGCTCTTTACATGTGGAACTGGAAATCACTGCCAGCCACTGTCTTTTTTTTTTTTTTTAATTCTTCCACTTCATTTTTCATATTTATTTACTTACTTATTTTTGGTTGTGTTGGGTCTTAGTTGGGGTGAGTGGACTTAGTTGCCCTGAGTCATGTGGGATCTAGCTCCCTGACTGGATATCAAACCCACCTCCTCTGCACTGGAAGGCAGGTGCTTAACCACTGGACCACCAGGGAAGGCCCAGTCAGTCCCTGTCTTTTAATTGTGAATTTTACTTGGCTAGCCCCTCTCTGTCAACGTGCCAAAGCTATTTTCTTCTATACAATTTTTTATCCATATATAACATTGACATTTACTCCTAGCTTTAATCATTTTGACATAAGCAGTATGATGTCAACAGCAGTTATTGAATACCATCGATTTGAATTGCAATTTCTTTTTATTATTAATTTTTACTTATTAAATGTCTTAGTACTTATTGCTTACTCATATTTAAGAATTTTATAGAGTTGTGTTTATTTGTAGTGTAGTTTGTTTCCTTTATCCATTTGTCTTTTGAAAGAGGGAAGTTTTATGGATTTTAAAATGCAAATTTTTGAATGTCTGAAAATGGCTTTAGCTTTATTCTTTCACATGAATGCTCATTTTGAGGGAATATAATTCTGTTTCATATGATTTTCTTTCAGAACTTCAAAGCTACATTTCATTGTCTTTTAACATCATAACATGCCAAAAATGATACGATACCAGTTTTGGGGGGGATTTTTTGGTAGGCAGTTTTTGTTCCCTGTTAACTTAAAAAGTTGAGAAGCAAAGGTCTGTAGTCTTAAGATTTCTAATTTGCTTTTGTTTTCCTAAGAATAGTTCTATTAGAATTAGTTTGAATTTGAAGATAGGTAAGATGAAGGGTATAGTTATATTTAAAAAATCCCAACTAATAAACTCCCATTTTTCCCCCCATATCTTAAGCTTGAATAAAAGGAAAGCCCCTCAGAGTCAAATAACCTTCCCTCCTGTGGTCATCCTACAATATCTTTTTAATGCTTGTGTCAGTAATGCCCAGTTGCCTGGGGTAGCATATTCTCCTTCCTTCTTTTTGACTACGCCTGAATTTATGTATTTTGAGTTGGAATATAGCTTCCTCAACAATTTGTTTATTGTCTTCTTAATGGACAGTTCAAAATAAAGCTCCTCCTCCAGGCAGTTGTAATTTTAGTTTAGATGATGAGCTAAAGATGGTGTCTTCTTTTATACCTACAATTCCTATCCAGGTGTTGCAAAATTTGTAACTGCTTTTTAACTGATTGTTGAAAAGTATGTAATAACTTTGTATCTTTTTATATAAATAATTTGTATCTTCAACTGTCCCTTTATTTAATTTTTTTTTTCAACTTAGACCTTGTGTGGACAGTAATGACCTCACGTTTCCGATTGCCTGCTGGCAGAACCTACAATGTACGTGCATCAGAGTTGGCCCGAGATAGACAGCATACAGAGGTGGTTTGCAACATCCTTCTTCTGGATAACACTGTACAAGCTTTCAAAGTTAATGTAAGTATTTTATGTCTTTTTAAATTTTGATATTTTTGTTATGAATCTGAATTTATACTAAGTTTTAAAGCTAAAATTGTTTAATTATAGTACAGTTTGAAAAGCCTTATTCAGTGAGGAAAGTCTTGTTAGTTTGGGTTTGTAACTGTCAAATACACATTCTAAATTCAAATTGGGTCTATTAAGAGGTTGACAAGCCAGCAGTGGATTATTAGTAGAGCACATCAATAGTATGTGGGTGCATGCGTGTGTGTACTCAGTTGTGTCTGACTGTAGCCTTTGAAGCTCCTTTGTCCATGAAATTTTTCCAGCAAGAATACTGGAGTGGGTTGCCTTTTCCTCTTCCAGGGCATTTTCCCGACCCATGGATTGAACCTGCGTCTCCTGTGTCTCTTGCATTGGACGCAGATTCTTTACCACTGAGGTTTTTGTAAATGTGTTTGAAAGTATGAACAATGGCATTCCTCTTTTTTTTTTTTTAATTTAAAATGATTTCAAACCTACAGAAAGGTGAAAGAATAATATTATGAATACCCACCTACCCTTTTCCTGGATTGACCTGTTGTTAACATTTTGCTTGTTTCTTTTATCTTTCTTTTTCTGTCTGTATTTTCCTAGCTTTCTGAAAGTAGGTGATACACTTTACCTGTGTTTCAAGAGCCTATTGTGTCTGTCATTCATTCGAGTCCTACTCTGTGACCCCATGGACTACATACAGCCCATCAGGCTCACCAGGCTCCTCTGTCCGTGGAATTCTCCAGGCAGAACACTGGAGTGGGTTGCCACTCCCTTCTTCAGGGGATCTTCCTGACCCAGGGATGGAACCCGGGTCTCCTACATGGCAGGCAGATCCTTTACCATCTGAGCCACCAAGAAAGGCAGCCTAAGAATCTCATAGATGACTGCTATGCCATTATCACATCCCCAAATTTAACATTATGAAAACAGTAGTACCTAGTACATAGTCCATATTGAAACTGGAATTCCTCATTTCCACATCTCCAGGATAACACTTTGGTCTGCTTCCTGCTGTGTTAGCCAGGTATTTCTAGACTTTTAAATCTTTACATAATATAGAATATTAATCTTCAGAATTCCTCCCTTTTGTAACAGCATGGATAGATGTCACACTAAGTGAAATCAGTCAGACAGAGAAAGGCAAATATGGTGTGATTTCACTTATATGTGGAATGTGAAAAAAACCTGAACTCAGAGAGTAGAATAGTTTTGGCAGGGCCAAGAAATGGGCAAGATGGGGAGATTGGGTTAAGCTTTCAGTTATCAGATAAGTAAGTTTTGGGGAGCTAATGTACAACATGGGGTCTAATGGCAACAGTACTGTGTTACGTGGTTGAAAGTTGCTAAGAGAATGAATCATTAATTGTTCTCACCACATACTATGCCTATGTTACATTTCCTATCTGACATAATTTTCTTGTTGTGTACTTTAGTTGATAATAGTTCTATATTTTTCAGTGTAGTAATCAGCATGCTATCTACTTATTCTTTCAGGAAGATATATGTTTACTATATTTATTTTATATATGTTTATATTTATATCTTTTTAATATGTTTTGTATAGTTAAATATCATTTCTAATAGAGTTGAGTATATTACTAGGAACTTTCTCTATCATTACTTTAGGATACCAGCAAACTTATGGGAAACAATATGAGAAACTGACTGTTGGATATGTAATATATTTATTCCTCTTGGTGTCAGGTCTGGAATCATTCAGAGTCAGAGTTGCTTTGTACTTCTGTTATTGATGCTGCATATTTTAATCTATGTGAACAGTTCCCTATTTATGCAGCTTACAGTCTGTGCAGTGGTTCATGGTAGCCTGCATACTAGTAGAGGAGCTTAAACTTTACTAGTTGTTCTTTCATGTCCATTAAGTACCTGTAAGTCTCAGAAATCCCCATTGTGGACAGTTCCTAGATTCTCCAGCATCTCTTCACTGGGAAGGAGAACCACTCAGTTTCATTTGGAGATTACCAATGAGTGATTTGTAACACCTTAGTTGTTGGAGCCATTACTCTCCCTAAAGATTTTTGTATCATAGGTAAAATATTCATTGTTGCCAAAGCCTGCTTTTTTTTCCATCTGATATTCATCTCATCAAAGTTTTTCCTTTATATTTTTCTGAGAGAAAATGTTGTGTTAAAGGAGTTGATAGAACTTTATTAGTTCTCTCTCTGTGTGGACATAGGAGTGACATAAGCTCATTACTGTTACTTCAGTTTCAAGTTCTGTTTTCATGGCCGTTCATTTTACTGTAGTCGGCCTATAGATCTGTCTCTGTCATGGCCTAAATTATCATCAGTTTACCAAAAACATGTTTCTACTAGAAACTTTAAAATACATAGTATCTGTACTATAAAAGCAGAGACAACTTTACCGACCAAGCCATGGTTTTTCCAGTAGTCATGTACGGATGTGAGAGTTGGACCATAAAAAAGCTGAGCACCTTAGAATTGATGCTTTTGAACTGTGGTGTTGGAGAAGACTCTTGAGAGTCCCTTGGACTGCAAGGAGATCCAACCAGTCAATCCTAAAGGAAATTAGTCCTGAATACTCTTTGGAAGGACTGATGCTGAAGCTCCAATACGTTGGCCATCTGATGCGAAGCCCTGACTCTTTAGAAAAGACCCTGATGCTGGGAAAGACTGAAGGCAGGATGAGAAGGGGATGATAGAGGATGACATGGTTGATGATGAGTCGGTTGCATCACCAACTTGATGGACATGAGTTTAAACAAGCTTCAGAAGCAGTCCATGGGGTCGCAAAGAGTTGAAATATGGCTGAGTGACTGAACTGAACTGAATTCGTATTATACATGGACTGATTTCAGTCTATGATCATTTTCCCCTAATTTTTGTTTTTATTTTCACTTTGGTTAGAGCTGTTTAGCAGTAGCCTGTGTGACAAGGAAGGGTTTTATAGAACCAGCCTGTTGCAATTATTAGGGCTGTGCAAGAAATTACCCCAAAACTTCATGGCGTGTTTATTATCCTCAGGGATTCTGTGAGTCAAGGGTCCAACAGAGATGATTTATACCCGCTGCTGCATATGTTGGACCTCAGCTGGAAGACTCAAAGTCTGGAGGCTAAAATTCTTTGAAGTCTAGCTCACTCGTATGACAGTTACCTGAGACCTTAGATGGTCACCTGTATGTGACCTCTTATGGAAAAAAAAGCAGCACCAGGATGTGGCCACATTACCTTTTCTCATCTGGCTTTGAAAGGCACGTAATGTCAGCTCCACCATATTCCATTTGTCAAGACTATCACAAAGTCATACGTGGGATCAAGGAAAGGGGAATAGACTGTCTGTTGATGGAAAGTAGCAAGGTTCTAAAAGATCATGTGGGGTCAGACAACTGCTGTAGACTCTGGGGAAAGTATAATCTGCCAGTGTGTCCTCTGGTGGGAGGCTTCCATCTAACACATTCTCTTCACACAACCTGTGTTCGCCTTCATATGTTCTTAAGAATGTTCTCCCACAATTGTCTCCCTTGCTACTTGAAAGATGGCTTACATATCAGAGGTCAGAGATAAGAGGGAGATTTAATTTTTACTGTCTACCTACCTTTTATATCATTTAAATTGTTTTTCTGGGTTTTATATATTTATTTTATATGTGAATGTATGTAAAATTGACATATATAGTTATATTTGGAAAAACTGAAACAATACTCAAAATGTATGATCATTTATTTAGCACACATGATTCAATGCACAGTTCTGAGGCACTTCATAGGTAGCAGTACTTAAAGACAAAACAAGAGTTATGCAGTGAGGATTTATGTTTGTTTCTTTTCATTTTTGTCCACATAGCATTATTCCCTCAGTTTCCTTTTTGTTCTCTTTGTTATGTATCTCTGATGTACTCAATAAAGAATAACTGATAATTTTTTAATTGAAGTATTGATACAATTAATTTATAAAATTATGTTGTTTCTGGTATACAGCGTAGTGATTCATTTTTGTTGTTGTTGATTATATTCTACTATAGTTTATTATAAGATACTGGGTATAATTCCCTATGCTGTACTGTAAGTTCTTGTGGCTTATCTATTCTATGTATAGTAGTTTGTTAATTCCATACCCCTAATTTGTCTTTCCGTTTGGTAACCATGTCTGTTTTCTGTACCTGTGAGTCTGTTTCTGTTTGCATATATATTCATTTGTATTATTTTTCAGATTCCACAGAAGAGTGATGTATAGCATTTTTCTTTCTGCTTACTTGGTATGATAATACCTAGGTACATCCTAGGTAATATGGTAAATGGCAATAATGCAGTCTTTTTTATGGCTGAGTAATATTCCATTATGTATATATACCACATCTTCTTTATTCATTCATCTGTTGATAGGCACTTGGCTGAGTTCCCCCTGGAACTCCTCGAGCATCTACCCCCATGACCAGAGCCTGCCTACTTTACTACTTTGTGCTCACCTACACCTCTGACTTTACGGGGGGCTGTCCCCCACCACCTCTTTCGGAGAAGGAGTTAACTTAGAGCTCCAGTTAATAATAATTCCTGGGCGTGATAAGAGTGTTTTAACCTACAAACTCCTCTGAAGGTTCTCTGGCCTGCCTGACAGGCTTGTCCGGCCACATGTGATCGCTCACAGCCTCCCAACAGTGAGAGGCACAAGATGCTTTAAACCTTCTAAAAATAGGTTCCTTAGAAAAGTTAGAAAACTATAAGTATAGTGGGCTGATTAGAAATTGTATTGGTGAAGGGTTTTTCATTTGTTGAGTCAATGTTTGTTGCTAAGTCTCCACATCCCCTGCCCTTACACACATTAATGAATATATAGAAGGAATAAGTATTAACCTTTGATATTAATCACGTTAGACCTTAGGCTAAGTAAATTCTTTCCTTAACTAAAACCCACTACACCCTCACCCTGTAGGAATGTAACTTTATTTGGGTGGCGTCTGTTTTGAGAATAATCAGCCCTGGAGAAATAAGTGTCCTGGTTGACTGACTGCTGTCACAAGGAGAGGGTCATAAATTGTCAGCAGGCCCCCCTGGCCAGAAGATGATGTAACACCCCTAAGACCTCTGTATACATTTGTATGAAGCACCTGACTTTGATAAAAGTCAGGACTGCTGACCCCACGTGACTTTTGCATAACATCTCAGTGTATAAAAGTAGACCATGGAAAATAAAGAATTGGGATCAGTTTCTTGAAATACTGGTCTCCCCATGTTTCTCTCTCTTTCACTCTGGCTGAGTCTCCATCTGGAGCGCGGAACCCACCATGCTTACTAATTATGCCTGGGCTTCTAAGATCCGACCGGGGAGGCCTCAGTGTCTCCTCTCCTTCGGGAGAACGGAAGGACGCCTGTGGCCTACGTAAGTGGTGCAAACTTCTTGTCTTGAAGTTTTATTGGTCTCCCTGTAAACCAAGCCACTCAGCCTCTTTTCTCCACTGAATTTTCCTACTGAGCTATCCTCATTCTATTACTCTTTATATCTTTAATTAATATCTAATTGAAGCTATTGTATCCTGATCCTCGCCTATGCCGTCTCTCCTTCGAATACCCTGGATCAGCCAGGGCTGGACCTCGGCATGATATGACTGAAAAGGGGTTAATATGTAAAATATACAAACAGCTCTTATAACTCAATATCATAAAAACAAACATTCCAATAAACAAATGGGCAAAAGACTTGAACAGACATTTTCCCAAAGAAGATATACAGATGACTAATAAGCACATGAAAAGATGCTCTGCTGCTGCTGCTGCTAAGTCGCTTCAGTCATGTGCGACTCTGTGTGACCCCATAGATGGCAGCCCACCAGGCTCCGCCTTCCCTGGGATTCTCTAGGCAAGAACACTGGAGGGGGTTACCATTTCCTTCTCCAATGCATGAAAGTGAAAAGTGCAACTGAAGTCGCTCAGTCGTGTCCGACTCTTAGCAACCCCATGGACTGCAGCAGGCTAGGCTTCATTGTCCATCACCAACTCCCAGAGCTTACTCAAACTCATGTCCATAGAGTTGGTGATGTCATCCACCCATCTCACCCTCTGTTGTCCCCTTCTCCCCGCCTTCTATCTTTCCCGGCATCAGGGTCTTTTCCAATGAGTCAGTTCTTTGCATCAGGTGGCCAAAGTATTGGAGTTTCAGGTTCAGCATCAGTCCTTCCAATGAATATTCAGGACTGATTTCTTTTACGGTGGACTAGTTGGATCTCCTTGCAGTCATCAATATCAGTTCAGTATCAGTTCAGTTGTTCACTTGTGTCCGACTCTTTGCGACCCCATGAACCGCAGCACTCCAGGCCTCCCTGTCCATCACCAACTCCCGGAGCTTACCCAAACTCATGTCCATTGAGTCAGTGATGCCATCCAACCATCTCATCCTCTTTTATCCCCTTCTCCTCCTGCCTTCAATCTTTCCCAACATCAGGGTCTTCTTGAATGAGTCAGCTCTTCGTATCAGGTGGCCAAAATACTGGAATTTCAGCTTCAACATCAGTCCTTCCAATGAACACCCAGGACCAGTTTCCCTTCGGATGGACTGGTTGGATCTCCTTGCAGTCCAAGGGACTGTCAAGAGCCTTCTCCAGCACCACAGTTCAAAAGCATCAATTCTTCAGCACTCAGCTTTCTTTATAGTTCAACTCTCACATCCATACATGACTACTGGAAAAACCATAGCCTTGACTACATGGACCTTTGTTGACAAAGTAATGTCTCTGCTTTTTAATATGCTGTCTAGGTTGGTCATAACTTTCCTTCCAAGGAGTAAGCATCTTTTAATTTCATGGCTGCAGTCACCATCTGTAGTGATTTTGGAGCCCCAAAAAATAAAGTTAGCCACTATTCCCACTGTTTCCCCATTTATTTGCCATGAAGTGAAGGGACCGGATGCCCTGATCTTAGTTTTCTGAATGTTGAGCTTTAAACCAACTTTTTCACTCTCCTCTTTCATTTTCATCACGAGGTTCTTTATTTATTCTTTACTTTCTGCCATAAAGGTGGTGTCATCTGCATATCTGAGATTATCGATATTTCTCCCAACAGTCTGGATTCCAGCTTGTGCTTCATCCAGCCTAGCGTTTCTCATGATGTACTCTGCATATAAGTTAAATAAGCAGGGTGACAATATGCAGCCTTGATATACTCCTTTTCCTATTTGGAACCAGTCTGTTGTTACATGTCATAGTGTTTGAAAATTGTCATAGTGTTTGAAATTTCCAACATTGTAGTATGTGATAGATCATTAAATCTTTTCTTTAATTTGAATGTTTTTTCTCTAAGCTATATAATATTAGGCACTAGAAAAGTATCAATTAGATTTGTAGTTGTGCATAAAGTCACCATATTTCTTGGTTTATTCTTTGATTGTTTTTTATTTTTATCAGGAATGTGTAGTTCTTAGGTCTTGTATCACATTTGTCATGTATAAGTCTTTACTGATAAAGACATTTACTTCTTTTTTAAAAATAAATTATAGATACTATTTTAAAAATGTATTCTTTTAATTTGTGTCAGGTCTTAGTTGCAGTAAATGGGCTTCTCTGTATTTGTGGCATGCAGACTCAGTGGTTGTGATGCATGGGTTTGCTCCACGGCATATAGGATCTTAGTTCGCCAACCAGGGACCAAACATGAGTACCCTGCATTGAAAGGCAGATTCTTAATCACTGGTCCATTAGGGAAGTCTCAAGACAGTTACGTCTGTTTTAAAGATTTCCTCGGCAGTTATGCAGTGATGAATTTAAAAGTTTTTATTTTGATGATTTACTAGTTCTATGATTATATACAAGTTGCTCCTGAAAGATGATGCTGTGAAAGTGCTGCACTCAATATGCCAGCAAATTTGGGAAACTCAGCAATGGCCACAGGACTGGAAAAGGTCAGTTTTCATTCCAATCCCAAAGAAAGGCAATGCCAAAGAATGCTCAAACTACTGCACAATTGCACTCATCTCACACACTAGTAAAGTAATGCTCAAAATTCTCCAAGCCAGGCTTCAGCAATATGTGAACCGTGAACTTCCAGATGTTAAAGCTGGTTTTAGAAAAGGCAGAGGAACCAGAGATCAAATTGCCAACATCTGCTGGATCATGGAAAAAGCAAGAGAGTTCCAGAAAAACATCTATTTCTGCTTGATTGACTATGCCAAAGCCTTTGACTGTGTGGATCACAATAAACTGTGGAAAATTCTGAAAGAGATGGGAATACCAGACCACCTGATCTGCCTCTTGAGAAATTTGTATGCAGGTCAGGAAGCAACAGTTAGAACTGGACATGGAACAACAGACTGCTTCCAAATAGGAAAAGGAGCACGTCAAGGCTGTATATTGTCACCCTGTTTATTTAACTTCTATGCAGAGTACATCATGAGAAACACTGGACTGGACGAAACACAAGCGGGAATCAAGGTTGCCGGGAGAAATACCAGTAACCTCAGATATGCAGATGACACCACCCTTATGGCAGAAAGTGAAGAGGAACTCAAAAGCCTCTTGATGAAAGTGAAAGAGGAGAGTGAAAAAGTTGGCTTAAAGCTCAACATTCAGAAAACTAAGATCATGGCATCTGGTCCCATCACTTCATGGGAAATAGATGGGGAAACAGTGGAAACAGTGTCAGACTTTATTTTTCTGGGCTCCAAAATGACTACAGATGGTGACTGCAGCCATGAAATTAAAAGACGCTTACTCCTTGGAAGGAAAGTTATGTCCAACCTAGAGAGCATATTGAAAAGCAGAGACATTACTTTGCCAGCAAAGGTTCGTCTAGTCAAGGCTATGTATGGTTTTTCCTGTGGTCATGTATGGATGTGAGAGTTGGATCATAAAGAAGGCTGAGTGCCGAAGAATTGATGCTTTTGAACTGTGGTGTTGGAGAAGACTCTTGAGAGTCCCTTTCTAAGGGAGATCAGCCCTGGGATTTCTTTGGAAGGAATGATGCTAAAGCTGAAACTCCAGTACTTGGACCACCTCATGTGAAGAGTTGACTCATTGGAAAAGACTCTGATGCTGGGAGGGATGGAGGGCAGGAGGAGAAGGGGATGACAGAGGATGAGATGGCTGGATGGCATCACTGACTCGATGGACGTGAGTCTCGGTGAACTCCGGGAGTTGGTGATAGACAGGGAGGCCTGGCGTGCTTCGATTCATGGGGTCGCAAAGAGTCGGACACAACTGAGTGACTGATCTGATCTGATCTGATACATGATGGGAAAAAGTTTCAGAAAACAGCTGTAGGCCATTAAATTTTTGGTGAATATGATGGATTCTATTTAGAAAGATTCTGTAACTTAGTGCCCTCTACTTTAGAAATAATGTATAATTTTCTTGTTTATTTATTATAATATGTATAATACATGTTATACAGTGTGGTGCACAGATCTTTACAACTCAATGAATGCTTATCTCTGTATGTATCTGTGGAACTACCATGCAGAGATTAGATACCAAATACTTCCCTCAGCAAGAAAGATTCTTGTGTTAAGTATTTCTTACTCCATTTTATCTTTGCTGGGTTAATTTTTGGTTAACCTTTTAATGTTATGCTTTCAGTTATTCCCTTAGAAATTGCAAAGTTTGTCAACTTACAAAAGCCTACCTTTATTTATACAGTTGACTCTTTAACATAACATGTTTGAAATGTGTGGTTCCACTTGTACATGGATATTTTTAATGAATGCATACTGCAGTACTACACAATTCACATTTGGTTAACACTGCAATCATGGATATGGATATGGATATGGAATTCCATGGATATGGAATCACGGATATGGAGACTGTTACACACAAATTCTCTACTATGCAGAGTATCTGTACTCCTAATCCCCAGGTTGTTCAAGGGTCAACTGTACTTACACCATGTTTACCCCAAGTGGAAAAACTTAAAGCATTTTGAATCTATTTACTTGTGTCCTGTTTTTTTTTTTTTTTGCTATCATTCTTATGTTTACCATTCTCTTCATATGTTTTGGGGCTTCCTCCTCGTGTTTTCGGGCTTCCCCGTTGGCTCAGACAGTAAAGAATCTGCCTGCAAGGCAGGAGACCTGGGTTTGAACCCTGGGTCAGGAAGATCCCCTGAAGAAGGAAATGGCAACCCACTCCAGTATTCTTGCCTGAAGAATTCTGTGGACAGAGGAACCTGGTAGGCTATAGTCCATGGGATTGCAAAGAGAGAGGCAGGACTGAGCATTGGATCAAAGTGGTCCACTACCAATTTAACTGGCTGTCAGAATAAAATCCAATACTATTTAGAGGAAGATAATACTCCAGAGCTTCTACACTAGGGTTAAATAGGGGTCAGCAAACCTTTCTCATAAGAAGCCAGCCCTATAAGACATCACTTTAAACTGTCAATATTCTGTTAATAAATATAAACACTATATAAATATAGTGTTTATATTTACACTATTTGCATCTATTCACTTCTTATATATCCGTGCTTTTATTTAGAATCTTTCCCTTCCTAAAGAATCTCTTTTATTATTTTTTGAAATAGAGTCTATTAATAACAGTCTTTCAACTTTTTGTTTGTCTGAAAATGCATTTAGTTACTCCTTATTTTGGAGGATAATTTTTCTGGGTATAGAATTCTACATTGATAGGCTTTTTTCTTTGTAGTTTAAAGGTATCATTTCATTGGCTTTCATAGTTTCCCTCGAGAAGTAATTTTTTATTATTGTTTTCAAGCAGGATGAGACATAAGTCCTTTCTTCCTCTGTTTTTGAGTTCTCTCACTTTATTTTTGATTCTAGTCTCTTGTCTATAATATACATAGATATGGTTTTGTGTTTGTGCATTTGCCTTGCTTGGTATTCACTGAGTTTCTTGAATCCATAGGTTGATAACCTTATAAAATTTGAAAATTTCTTATTCTTTACAGATTTAAATATTGCTTCTGGCCCATTTTTACTTCTCTCCTTCTTGACTCTAGTTACATCTGTTAGACTGTTTGACTACATCCCACATCTGACATATGTTCTGTTTTGTTGTTTAATAATTTCTTTCTGTGTTTTGAATAGCTACTAACTTGTTCTTGAATATGCTGATTTCATTTTTTGCTGTGGTTATTCTGCTGTTAAAACCATCCAACCAATTCCTGTTTCACATACTGTATTCTGCAGTTTGAGAATGTCTACATGATCATTTTTATAGATTATAACTCTCTTTTGAGGTATTTCATATTTTAATATATTTTGTCTATTCTGCCTCTGTTGTCCATATGTTAATCATAATTTTTTTGAAGCCCTTACTGACTGAGGCCAACATATAGATCCCTCATAAGTCTGTGTATTTTTGTTGACTGCTTTGTCTCTTGATTATTAGTCACTTTCCCTGCTTCATCTATATGATTGATATTGTGAGGGTAATGTAGAGTGTGTTTGTGTGTGCACGCGCGTGTACTCAGCTGTGTCCAACTCTTTGCAGCCACATACATTGTAGCCCTCCAGGCTCCTCTGTCCATGGAATTTTCCAGGCAAGAGTACTGGTGTGGGTTGCCATTTCCTACTCCAGGAGATCTTCCCAGCCCAGGGATTGAACTCCATCTCTTGCATCTCCTGCATTGGCAGGCAGATTCTTTACCACTGTGCCACCTGGGAAACCATAATGTGGAGCACCAGATAGCAGATTGACCACTGGGCTAAATCCAGTCTAGGGACAATTATTATGTGGCCCATGAAGCTAAGAATGGGTTTTACATTTTTAAAGAGAATGAGCAACAGAGATTATTTATGGCCCTCAAAGCCTGAACATATCTACCTGCTGGCCTCTTATGAGAAAGGTTTGCTGACCCCTATTCAGCCCTAGTGTAGAAGCTCTGGAGTGTTATCTTCCTCTAAATAGTATTGAATTTTATTTTGACAGCCAGTTAAATTGGTAGTGGACTACTTTGATCCTGTGGAAACTTAGTTTTAGCTGTTGGTAAGTAAGACAGATCTGTTTTAACTTTGTTTTCTTTCAGAATTTGGGCGTGGGTTGTCTAGAGTCTCAGCTCAATGCTGGGCTGTTCATCAAGGTTCTTCTTCTCTGATGAAGGCTGAGCTCCATTTCTTTGGAAGTGTGCAACCTTTTAAATTTTCATTTAGCTAACAACCTCCTAACAGCTGTTCTCTCTTAGGCCTCTAGGAGCCTCACCCTGCGTGTGTGCAGTCTAGGAGGCAGATGAGGACCTGGAGGGGATTTTTATATAGATTTCTATAGCTTTTTTCCCCCACTCTTTCCTCTAATAACCTGCCCCCACCCCAATCTAGCTATCTTAGCAGTCCCAAACTTTTTTCATCCCAGCAAGACAGCTACTCTGCTTAGGCTCTGTTTCTCTATATCATAATTTGGAAAATGCCATTAAGGAGAAAGCTAGTGTGAATGTAGAATTTGATTAATCTGGATCTCTTCTATCTAGGATAATAGTGTTGTGTTGGTTGTCATCTAATGCTTACAAATAGTATTCTCTCTGTTTCTCCATATTTGATCCAGTTTCTGTAGATGGTTTATAGCAGAAGGGTATTCTAACACTAGCTGCTCCATCACGACAAGACCAGAATTCTGATTGTTTTGAAATGGGAACTATATCTCATAATAGTGGACTTTGATTTGAGAACACTTAACATACTGCTGTCAAGACAATATAGCAATCAAGATTGCTGGGAGAAATATCAATAACCTCAGATATGCAGATGACACCACCAGTATGGCAGAAAGTAAAGAAGAACTAAAGAGCCTCTTGATGAAAATGAAAGAGGAGAGTGAAAATGCTGGCTTAAAACTCAACATTCAGAAAACTAAGATCATGGCATCTGGTCCTATCACTTCATGGCAAATTGATGGCGAAACAGTGGAAACAGTGACAGACTTTATTTTTGGGGGCTTCAAAATCACTGAAGATGGTGACTGCAGCCATGAAATTAAAAAACTCTTGCTCCTTGGAAGGAAAGTTATGACCAACCTAGACAGCATATTACAAAGCAGAGACATTACTTTGCCAACAAAGTTCCGTCTAGTCAAAGCTATGATTTTTCCAGTAGTCATGTATGGATGTGAGAGTTGGACTGTAAAGAAAGCTGAGTGCCGAAGAATTGATGCTTTTGAACTGTGGTGTTGAAGAAGACTCTTGAGAATCCCTAGGACTGCAAGGAGATCCAACCAGTCCATCCTAAAGGAAATCAGTCCTGAATATTCATTGGAAGGACTGATGCTGAAGCTGAGACTCCAATACTTTGGCCACCTGATGCAAAGAATTGACTTATTGGAAAAGACCCTGATGCTGGGGAAGATTGAAGGCAGGAGGAGAAGGGGACCACAGAGGATGAGATGGTTGGATGGCATCACCGACTCAATGGGCATGAGTTTGAGTAAACTCCTGGAGTTGGTGATGGACAGGGAGGCCTGGTGTGCTGCGGTTTATGGGGTCACAAAGAATTGGACATGATTGAGCGACTGAACTGAACATACTGCTTTCTCTGTTCCTTCATTCGTTGTTTACTTGAGCCAAATAGAAGGACTTGGATCTCAGTGTACAATGGTAAATATGTGCATCTTACAAAATCAGGTCATTCTAAGATACATAGATTTGGGAAAGGGTATAAAATGATACTAGGACATTCTGTTGGCCCAGTGGTTAAGAATCTGCCTGCCAGTGCAGGGGACATGGATTTGATCACTGGTCCAGGAAGATCCCATGTCTGTGGAGCAGCTAAGCCCATGCACCACAACTACTAAGCCCATGCATCTAGAGCCTGTGCTCCAGAACAGGAGAAGCCACCGCAATGAGAAACTTAAGTACCACAACAAAGAGTAGCCCCTGCTCGCTACAAATAGAGAAAGCCTGCACGCAGCAACGAAGACACAGTGCAGCCAAAAATAAATAACTAAAATTAATTAATTTTAAGAAATAAAATGGCACTTGCTTTCCAAAGAATGTGGCCCTAACCAGGTGAGCCAACAGCTTGCTCTTTTAGAATATTTCAACTCACAAATTATTTGCCACATTTAAGGTACACCTTAACCCTAGATGAGCTGGGCTCAGCATCAGAGAAACTTTCTTTGGCTGATCAATTCTTAATGATTATTTAACAATTTTGTGTTTGTCATTTACATGTCCAGCATCTTTAAAACAATTTATTAATATTTTAACCCATAGTTTGTCTCTTAACTGCCATATTCACAGTGTGCATGGAATACAGGGCTGGTATGCACTACTGTATGGCTTGTTTAATATTCTTTGAGGGAATAGTCATTTAAGTGTTTTTGCCATCATATGGAGTTTTTATATTGTACTGCATGTAAGGACTGTCTGTCTAGGCACTGGTTGCCAAGATTAATTTGATGAACCTCAGTGGTTAGCTGGGAGTCTGCTTTCTTCCTCTTGTTCTATGTGTGTCTCTTTTGAAGTTGAATGGCATGCCCTTCTCAGATGTGACCTGTTCTTTGGAAAAAGATATATGTCATAGCTTTGTTTCTCTACTAGAATTAGCAAACAACCTGTCAGTATTCTTTGGAGTGGTGCTGGTGACCACAGAAAGAGATGGAGTTTTTTGTCACATAAGAGAGCTACAGGACTCTCTGAGGCCCCACGGCCTATGATACCTGTGAGAGCACCTTCCCTGGGAAATTCTGTCTTGAGTCCTTTTTGGAGCCAACATTCCCCCAGAGGAAGCCCAGTGTGACCTTTTGCACAGAGGCTGATGTTGGTGCTTGTGGTTGGAGTCTCCTGAGTACTGTACTATAGAAAGGAAATTCCTTTTCGGCTTTGTACCCATTTAGGAGGTTAGGTAGTTAAATATTTGTATATTAGAAATTTGGTTTTATATTAGAGATAGCATCTGTTTAGCCTTATTGGAGTCTTTGCCTTTATTTAACATTATTTTTAATTAAAAAAGACTTAAAATAATTTTGCTTCCAAAAGTTTAAAATAAAACAACACTGGGAGTGCATTGCATGTACACATGCAGCAAAATTGATCACTTTCAAAAACTTTTACTTATCCTGAAACTCTTTTCTCCTCCTGTTTGGGAATTCAGTATAGTAATATGTCTTCCTCTTAAATATTTTTCCTAATAGCTGATTTTTTGACTTTTTTGTTCATCTTTTGAATTCTACACGTAATTTTTAATGTAACAGTTTGTTTAGTTTCCACAAAGAAAAGCAACAGCTGTAACATATGAGGAATTAGTAGTACTGTTATGACAGACATTTTTCTGAATGTGCATATACTCCCTTTTGATGCTTCCTTTGATTTGTGTAAACTAAACTTGAAAGTGTATAGTTTTTGCTGTTTCTTTTGCAGTTGTTTAACTTTTTTCCCACGATAAGGAAATCTGGAGGAGATAAGGCCCTTAATTACATTGACTAGGTAGGTACTCAAATTTAGTATTCGATTAATTTACAACTTTGGATTCACTATGTATTCTTTTGATATCACTTTACTTTGAATTGCTATGAGGTGACTTTTATTTTCCTTCATCAAAAATAACTTGGGTGGGAACTATGATAGTTCTACAAAGAACATACTACATAAATCTGGTCCTGGATTCTAGGTATTGGACTATCACAGACAGATCATTTAAGCATATAGTGATGTCAAAATTAAGATCCTAAGCCCTGTATGAATTGTTACAGGAAGCATTGTGGTATGCTGTATTACAAGGAAAAGTGCACAGGCCTGGGAATCCCAAAGACTGGAGTTGTATCCTGGACATACTGAGTACTTGCTCCGTGGCATCGTTCCACTAAGTTGACTTTTATATATAATTTCCTTATATTTGAAGTAGAAAGACTATCTTTAATACTAGGGTTGTCAGGGTTAAATGAATGTGTATCATGCACCCAATAAAGATTCTAGTAGATGCTCTAGAAATATGACACCGTCCTCACCCTTTTCCTTTGTTTTCTCTTCTCTTGTTCTTCCTTATTTGCTCAGAGTTAGCCAAGGCACAGCTCAGAGGAGGGCACAGTGATCCCCAAAGTGCCTGCACTTCCGACAGCAGTTGCAAGCTTGGGAGATTCTTTTTTTTTTAATATCTCTAAGATTATTCCTCATTTTATTTTATTTTAAAAATATTTATATATTTACTTGGCTGTGTCAGGTCTTAGTTGCATACACGGGATCTTTTTGCTACAGCGGCACACAGACTCTCCAGCTGCGGCATGCAGGCTTAGTTGCTTCTCAGCATGTGGGATCTTACTTCCCTGACCAGGGATCAAACTCACGTCCCCTGTATTGCAAGGCAAATTCTTTTTTTTTTTTTTTAATTGCAAGGCAGATTCTTAACCACTAGACCACCAGGGAAGTTCTGGGAGATTCTTAAAGTCACCCTGAGTTGCAATAATTTGTTAGATGGACTCAACAGAACTCATCACAAGCTTTAATACTTATATGTTAGATGGGCTCAACAAAACTCATTGCAAGCTTTAATACTTATATGTTATGGCTTACTACAGGGAATGGATACAAATGAAAACCAATCCAAAGAACTCCAAAGTCAGAAGGAGTCTGAATGGAGAGGTTCTTCTAATCCTCCTCTCCCTGTGGAGTCAAGAATGACATTGCCACTTCCTGGTCACTGCGTGTGGCACTTACACTCAGAGCATTTCCAGCCAGTGAAGCTGCCCTGAGCCTTTGGGTCCAAACTTTTTACTGGGACTCAGTAACGTACTTCTTGTGTGAGTTATCCAGTCTCTGTCCTTTCGCAGAGGTCAGGCTAATACCCTTAATCTCCATTCCTCTGAAATCAGAACTGATGTGATGTGGTCCAAAGCCTCCATCATAAATCATATTGTCCATTGACCAAAGTCCCCAGGCCAGACAAAGACAGCCCTATCAGGTAGGGCATTCTGGAGGCCTAGAGATCACCTCCTTCAGTAGCTGAGGACAAAGGCCAGATCTCTCTTTGGAAAAGGTTGTTTCTTCACTGTACATTAGTGCTGTATTTTTGTAGTGGTTAATTAAATTGTTCAGTACTTAATATTTTGGTTGTTAATTCCTATCTAAATAACAGTTGGCTCAGTTGGTAAAGAATCCACTTGCAATGCAGGAGACTGCCTGCAATATAGGAGGCCTGGGTTTGATCCATGGGTCAGGAAGATCCCCTGGAGAAGGAAATGGCAGCCCACTCCAGTATTATTGCCTTAAAAATCCCTTGGACAGAGGGATTTTTATCTAAATAATAGTGTATAATAAATACTAAATAGTTTTTTAAAAGCCAAGAAGATAAATCAAACTGTAAAAGCCTAATGAAACACGCCCTCCCTTTTCTTTCAGTACTAGCTTTCAAATAGGTTTGGAGATTTCCTTTACACATTCGCTACTAGTTTTCTATGCTGGTTTATATTTTCTGTTTGGGGCATTAGCTATTGACTACCTATTACGTGGGATGAGAATTTCATATTAGTACATTTTACGCCCTCACTCCCTCTCCTAAAATTCTTAGGTCATAATTTTTAGTTAAATCTCTGTTTAGAATTGCATTTGGCTCTAGTAAAAGAAACTGGAAATAGCAGTAACATAAATGAGTGACGTTCATTTTCTTCTCACATAGAATTCTAGAGACTGACAGTCCAAGGAATGGGATAGCAATTTCATGGTTATCAGGGAACCAGGCTCCCTGTTTTTCCTTCACTTTGCTGAGAGCATTGCTGTACATAAGATCGCTTCATGATCCAAGATAGTTATTAGACCTCTAGCAATAATGTCAGTTTTCAGGCAAGTAGGGCAGGAGGGGAGGGGTGATGGAGGGTGGAGAGGGGAAGGATGGAGAATCAAAAAGGGCATATGTGCCAATTTCTTTCCCAGTCTTAAGAAACTTTGCTTAAAAGTTATACCCTGTAGCTTCTAGTTATACTTTATTGACCTAAATTTAGTCACAGGCCCTCATTTGGTCGGCACATTGGGTATTTTATGTTCTGTTGCTATCTCAAACAATATTGAAATTTTATTTAAAAGAAATAATAGAAAATGGATATGACAGAAGCAGTTAGTGCTTTCTCCCTTAATTAGCTTCATTGATTACCTTTTTGTGACTATGTAAGTTAATTCACTGCTAAGCCATGTAGTGTAGTATGGTTACATGATATTTTGTTCTTCTAGAATTATTCATTGCATCTTTTTAAAAGTATGATTAATTTTCTTTCTTTCGTTTTTTTCCTTTTCCATTTGTATTTAAAGAGTTAGCTAGTCCTACCTCTGTTACAAGTCCTATCTCTATGTTACAAAGTAGCAGTCATCTGCCCTTGTCCTTACAGTGTGCCTGCTTGAGTGTGTGCTGAGTTGCTTCAGTTGTGTCCAACTCTTTTTGACCCTATGGACGGTAGCCCACCAGGCTCCTTTGTCCATGGGATTCTCCAGGTCAGAATACTGGAGTGGGTTACCATGCCCTCCTCCAGGGGATCTTCCTGACTCAGGGATTGATCCTGAATCTCTTACGTCTCCTGCTTTGGCAGACGGATTATTTACCACTAGTGCCACCTCTGAAACAACCAGCTTAATCTTTTCAGTAGATTCTTTTGATACTTGCTTATATATCTCTAAATACCATGTTTGTGTTACTAATACTTAATTTTTCAGTTTTAGGCATCATATATTGATTCCCCATTTAAAAAGATGAGAATTTGATTCTTTACCCCTAACCCTTCTCATTTTATCAATATAATTGACTTTTATAATGTGTTTGTTAGTATTCAGTAGGTAGTATTATGTCTATGAAAATGCTGTTCATAGTTGAGCCACATAGCACATTATCCTTTTCTTTTGTACTAAACTTCTTGGTTTTCACAGTTGGTACTTGTCGTTTCTCTTCGTCTCTCCCT
Organism: Bos indicus x Bos taurus; assembly: GCF_003369695.1. Lineage (NCBI taxonomy): Eukaryota > Metazoa > Chordata > Mammalia > Artiodactyla > Bovidae > Bos > Bos indicus x Bos taurus. Next base: position 71,523,424 of record NC_040077.1, read on the forward strand.
CCCTCCTTCCTTCTTTCTTACCTTACTACCTTTTCCTTTCTCTCTCTCTCCCCTCTTAGATTCCTGTATATATTATTAATTAATAATATATACAGACTCTCTAATAGTTGTCTGAATCTTCTCTTAATATGTTCTTTGTGTCAGATATTCTGTTAAATTCACCTTCTTGGAGAAAACTAAGAGCCTTCTGTTATGCCCCTTTTTGGCTTGGTTGCTCTATACACTTGGTGTATAACTAGAGTCACCCATTGCTATCATCTTGTTTTGAAGGTTCATGTAGATTATTCACAAAATCCACTGGTTCCCATTATGACACTCCTCCCTATCCTCCACTATGCCCAGTGTCCCTAGGTTTGCAGCCACTTGTGTTTATCTTGGAATGTCTCGGGAATTGTATAGTCACTTAGCTTTAGCAAATGGAGTTGGAAGTTGAGGGATGTTACAGTTCCTGACAAAATTTTTTTTTTACCACTTTTCTTCCAGATTTTAGCCTCATGCTTTCTTCTCGCCTTTTCTGATACACATGCCTTCAATTTCCAAGCTTTTGCATGCCTTTGACTTCCTTTTTGTTGGATCCTTCTATCTCTGGTATTTGGTGTTTAGCTCTACCATCTCTGCCTTATGCTCTCATTTTTATAAACGTGTTCATATTTCTTTAACTGATGTCTACTCTCTGCTGTGTCTTTGTGATGTTTATGTTTTCAATGCCTATCCTTTTTTTTTTACTTTTATTTATTTTATTTTTGGCTGCACTGTGTCTTTGTTGCTGCTTTCTCTGGTTGAGAAAAAGCCCATGTCTGTCTTATTTTTTCCCTTCAATATAATGAGTTTTTCAGGAAGAAGCAAAGGTAAACACATGTTCAGTTATCACATTTATAGTAAGCCTAAACATTTTTTAGAAGACCTTTTTTGGAGCAGTCTTAGATTCACAGCAAAATTGGGCAGAAAGTACAGGGATTTCCCATATATCCCTGCTCTCACACATGCGTGGCCTCCCCCATTTTCAATCTCCCCACCAGAGTGGTATACATGATGATGTACACATTATTACTGTAAGTCCATAGTTTGCATTAGGGTTGACTCTTGATATTGTGCGTTCTGTGGGTTTAAGCATATGTAAAATGACATGTATTCACCGTTTAAAGTATCATACAGAGTAATTTCACTGCCCCCCAAATCTTCTGTGCTCTGTTTGTTCAGCCCATTTCCTCTCCTATAAGCCCTGTAACCACTGAGCTTTTTACCCTCTTCATAGTTTTGCATTTTCCAGAATGTCATACACTTGGAATTATACAGTATGTAGCCTTTTCAGATAGACTTCTTTCACTTAATAATATGTACTTAAAGTTTTTTTCATCTTTTCATGGCTTGATAGCTCATTTCTTTTTAGTGCTGGGTTATTATTGTTGATTGTTCATTCTGTTTTTTGAATGTATCAATACTCAGTTTAATCTCTTCACCTACTGAAGGGGATCTTGTTGCTTCCAAGTTGTGGCAACTGTGAATAAACCTGCTGTAATCATTGTGTGTGGGTTTTTGTGTAGACATACATTTCTGTTCTCTTTGGGCAGGTACCAAGGAGCGTGATTCTGGATCTTATGGTGAGAGTCTTTCTTTTTGTAAGAAACTGCTGAAGTGTCTTCCAAAGTGGCTGTTCCATTTTGCATTCCCATAAGCCTTGAAAGAGAATTTCTGTTGCTCCCCATCCAGCATTTGGTGTTCTCAGTGTTACGGATTTTGTCAGTTTTATTGATGTGTTGTGGTATCTTACTGTTTTAACTTGCATCTGCCTAATGCCATATGATGTACAACATCTTTTTCTATGTGCATTTGCTGTCTGTATATCTTTTATTTATTTATTTTTGGCTGTGCTATATCTTAGTTGTTGCGCAAAGGCTTTCTCTAGTTAAGGTGAGTGGGGGCTACTCTCTGGTTGCGTTGTGTGGGCTTCTCATTGTGGTAGTTTTTCTTGTTGTGGAGCATGGGCTCAGTAGTTGTGGTGTATGGGCTTAGTTGCCCTGCAGCATGTGGAATCTTCACAGAGCAGGGTATAAGGATACATTATTGATTTAAGATATTTTTTGTTTTTTAATGTAAACATCTCAAAGCACTGATTTAGCTGTATCCTACAAAGTGTCAAATGTCATTTTTCTGCATATTCAGTTCAGTTCAAAATAGTTACTAATTTCCCATAAGACTTTCTCTTTGCTCTATGGGTTGTTTACATGTATATTAGTTTTCAGATATTTGAAGATTTTTCAAATATCTTTCTCTTACTAATTTCTATTTTAATTCTTTTATGGCTACTAAACATACTTTATATGACTTTAGTTCTCTTGAATTTGATAATGTTTGCTTTTATAAGGTTTATTTTAAATTTGGTAAGGTTTATGGCATATTTTGGTGAATGTTACATGTACACTTGAAAGTGTATTCTGCTCTTTTTGTGTGGAGAGTTCCAGGACTGGGGCTAGCACTGGGGCAGTGGACAGCCTTCCCTCCCCTCCCCCAACCCACTCCAGTTGATAGAGCTCATTTTCTGGTCTTCTTACCAGAAAATAGCATTTCCCTTGTCTCTCTTGCTACCTATGCCTGCTGTGCTGTTCTTCAGTGTAACCCACCTTGGAGTCACAGTAGAGGGACAGAAAGTTAAAAAAAAAGGTAACAGAAAACTCATCATACTTCAATCTGTAATTTTTTTTTCTCTATAATATATGGCTTTCTATAATTTGCTGCTTGGATTTCTCATATAACTGCTCTCTGTAATCTTATCTGGAGTCTTAGCTGTAATCAGTGGGAAAAGCAGCCTCTGGTATGCTTATGTCATATTGGTCTACACCAAAATTTAAAGATAAATCTTTTTTTAGCTACAGTATACTAAAGTAAGTTTATCTTTGGCAGTTGCTCACAACCCTTCCTTTAGTATTTTGGATATGTTTCTGCAGAAACAGGTTTTTTTTAATGTATCCTAGTTAGTAGTGCATTGGATAATTGTACTGGAATCTGTCTCTCAGTTGTACCTTTGTATTCATATCTGTCCAGTGATACTAATCTTTCATATAGGTGCTGTGCTATTTCCTCAGAGCTTTCATATCTGTATTTGGTTCTTTATATCAATATTAATGTGGTACAGCAATTTTTTCGTTTTTACAAATAGAGACTTCAAACCCAGGGGTTTTGTGCCTTGCTCATAAATACATGCTGTTAAGTGACAGAACTGAGGCTAGAATCCTGGACTTTGTTCACACTAGTGTTTTATTTTTCATACTATCTGCTATCAATTGAACAGTCTATTGCTTCTTTGTATATTTAAATTTGTGGTCAGTGACACCAATTTGAAACGTATTACCAATGTGGTCTGGAAGAAGCACAAGCTGGAATCAAGATTGCCAGGAGAAATGTCAATAACCTCAGATATGCAGATGACACCACCCTTATGGCAGAAAGTGAAGAGGAACTAAAAAGCCTCTTGATGAAAGTGAAAGAGGAAAGTGAAAAAGTTGGCTTAAAGCTCAACATTCAGAAAACGAAGATCATGGCATCTGGTCCCATCACTTCATGGGAAATAGATGGGGAAACAGTGGAAACAGTGTCAGACTTTATTTTTTGGGCTCCAAAATCACTGCAGATGATGACTGCAGCCATGAAATTAAAAGATGCTTACTCCTTGGAAGGAAAGTTATGACCAACCTAGATAGCATATTCTAGACATAGCAGAGACATTACTTTGCCAACAAAGGTCCATCTAGTCAAGGCTATGGTTTTTCCTATGGTCATGTATGGATGTGAGAGTTGGACTGTGAAGAAGACTGAGCGCCAAAGAATTGATGCTTTTGAACTGTGGTGTTGGAGAAGACTCTTGAGAGTCCCTTGGACTGCAAGGAGATCCAACCAGTCCATTCTAAAGGAGATCAGTCCTGGGTGTTCTTTGGAAGGACTGATGCTGGGGCTGGAACTTTAATACTTCAGCCACCTCATGCGAAGAGTTGACTCATTGGAAAAGACTCTGATGCTGGGAGGGATTGAGGGCAGGAGGAGAAGGGGACGACAGAGGATGAGATGGTTTGATGGCATCACCGACTTGATGGATGTGAGTTTGAGTGAACTCCGGGAGTTGGTGATGGACAGGGAGGCCTGTTGTGCTTGATTCATGGGGTCGCAAAGAGTCAGACACGACTGAATGACTGAACTGAACTGAACCAATGTGGTCATGGGAACTTCCCTGGTGGTTCAGTGGTTAAGAATCTACCTTCCAATCCTGGGGATGTGGGTTCTATCCCTGAGCAGGAAACTAAGATTCCATATACCTCTGGGTAACTCAGGCCATGCACCACAACTACTGAGCTCTAGTGCCCATGCTTCACAACAAAGAGAAGCTCATGCACCTCAAGGAAGATCTATAGCACAGCCAAAAAAAAGTGTGATCATGAAAGATTGGAAATAAGTAGTCTCTTGTGCTGTTTTTCTAACATTTTTATATTTTGTAAGGATTTAATGGTGAGATCTTAAGGAAGACTTACTGGAAGTTCACATTGCTGCCCCCACACCTCAATTTCATAGATCCACTGGGGCTCAAGAGTCTGTATTTTAAATGTGAACACAAGATGGTTACTGATGCATGTAGTCTCTAGCCTTGCAGAGAAACAGTTGGGAGGGATGGAGACTGCCGTGGCCTCATTAACATTCTATTATTAGCCATTATTTATAGAGCACATTTTCCTGTTTGTTCATTGAATATACTCAATGGGACAAAATCAAAATCCATGTTAAATCCCAGCTGTATTATACTTCTCGTTGCTATCACTCATAGAGTAGAATTTTCTGTTTAGTGTTTTTCTAAAACTGAATGAGAAAGTAATCTATATTTTACTAGGGTAATCTCTAGCAGGAGGTTTTGTGCCCCTCTGCAGAACTGTGAATATACCTCTACAGCAGGGATATTGAAATAGGACTGAGTTGGCAATGTCATAACATTCCTGGTTGTTAAAGTCCATGCAAGCTACTGGCATCTAGTGGGTAGAAACCAGGAATGCTGTGTAAAATCCTAAAATACACAGAACGGTTCCCCCATACCTTTACTCCCTGCATGGAGATTTATCTGAAAAAAATTGTCAACAATGCCAAGATTGGTTGAGAAACTGTACTCTATAAAGTTAGTGTTCAATAAATATTTTTTGATGAATAAATTAATTTTTAAAAGAATCTTCTATTAGTTGCAGTTTTCTGCCAGTTAGGAGTTTTTACTTTTGAAAGTTGAAAGAGTTAAAACATTTAGTTTTATCCCCTTCGCACCCCCATACACAAATATTTTCTTCCTAAGTTGATAGTTTGCTTTGTATATTTGTATATTAATCATGCTCTATAAATAAAAGTGGCTAAATTAAGACAGATCAATGTACAAATCTGTCTTCTTCCTGTGAAAAAATCGATTTGAGTTCAGCTTTAAAAGAAGGCAAAATGGGAAGGTAGAATGTTCCCAGTATTAATTTTGAAGTAGGGAGTTTCTAATATGCAAAGAGTAAAATTGCAAGTTTTGTGTGCATCATCAGTAAATGAGAGTTCCCATTTACTTGCTAGTTTTCCTTGGTTAAACAGAAAACTTTTACCAGTTTAAATGATTATGAGCTGGTATTTCATTGAGGGTTTTGATAGTAGATTTTGGGTGAAAGTAACTTTTTATTTGAAGTATAGTATGCATACAGTAGAAATCAAATCTTAAATATATGTAAGATTGGGACTTCTCTGGCAGTCCAGTTGTTAAGACTCTGTGCTTCCTATGCAGGGGATATGAGTTCTACCTGTGATTGGGGAACTAAGATCCCACATGCTGCACAGCATGGCCAAAAATAAATAAATAAACATAAGATTGATAAGAATTGCAAAGCATAATACTTTGTGAAACCACCATTAGCTCAAGATGAAGAATATTACCAGTATCTTAGAAGGATAGGGGCTTCCCTCATAGCTCAGTTGGTAAAGAATCTGCCTGCAATGTAGGAGACCCCGGTTCAATTCCTGGGTTGGGAAGATCCGCTGGAGAAAGGATAGGCTACCCACTCCAGTAGAAGGATAGCTGTACTTTCTCCTTTTTAGTATGTGTTCCTTGCCTAAAGTAGTTAGCATTCTACTTCATCTATCACCATAGATGAGTTTTGCTTGTCTTTTTAACATTATTAGAATAAACTGTATAATTGTTATTTATATAGGTCATAATATTAACAGTTTCACGTATGGCTCAATGCAAACATTTCTTTGTTTCTTCATTGCTGTATAGTATTACATTTGTGGTAGCTAGTCTCCAAAGGTGGCCTCCCTCCACACCTCTGCTACTAACACCCATGCAGAGTCCCTCTCCCCTGAAGCTTGGTCTTTGTGACGCCTAGTAAAGTAAGAAGTCTTCCTTCCACCTTCTAGTTGGGTCTCTTAGGACACTCACTCTGGAACAGTTCAGCTCAGACTCCTAGTTGTCATTCTGTAAGAAGTCCATCCCATATGGAGAGACTGTGTACATAGGTTCTTTGGTTAACAACCACAGCTGATTGTCCAGCCAGCAGTCCACATTGGTTGTCAGCTACACCAGTGAGCTATCTTGTGTGTCAGGTCCAGTCAAACTTCAAGGACTCTAATCACTGCCATCTAACTGCAGTCAAAAGTGAGAACTGAAGCTAGGCTTAGTCAAGCCACTGAAACATGAGATATATTAATACTTCAAAAAAATTCTTTTGCGGTGTGTTTACCGTATTAGCAATGGATAGTGAGACGTTCTTGCATGAGTATATCAAAATTTATCAAATTTACCCTTGGTTTCTTTATAGTTTTGGGGTTTCTATGAATACTGCAGCTCTAAACAAGTCTTATACATGTGTATATTGATGTATATATCAATATATACTTCCCTAGCGGCTCAGCAGTAAAAAATCTGCCTGCAGTGCTAGAGACGTGGGTTCATTTGCTAGGATGGGAAGGTCCCCTGGAGGAGGGCATGGCAACCCACTCCAGTATTCTTTGCCAGAAAAACCCCATGGACAGAGTTGCCTGGTAGGCTGCATTCCATAGGGTTACAGAGTTGGACACAACTGAAGCGACTGAGCATACACATAGTTCTGTTGAACAGATATCTAAGGGTGGAAATGCTGAATCAAGTGTTATGAAAGTTTTCTGAATTGCTTATATGTACGTATATTTTCACCAGCAGTTTATGAGATTTACATTTGTTCTACATCCTCATCAACACTTAGTATATAACATATTTTGGCCATTCTGATGCTAGTGTTGTAGTATCTCTTTGTGACTTTTTCTTCTACTAATGAATTTTCAAACGTTTGAAAATAATGTTATTCTCACAGCTCTTCCAGAGAATAGGAGGATGCATAACTCATTTTATGATGACCAGCATAACCTTCATACTAACAGCTAATAATATCATTATACAAAAAAGAAATATTATAGACCAGTTTTTTGTGAACAAGAATTATAAAATTTCCAAACAGATTATTAGCAAATTAAATCTGTAATACACACACACACACACACTCACTCATATAAATGTGTTAATACCAGGTTAGGTTTGTTCAAAGAATGTGAGATGTAAAATAAAGGGGAAAAACCATATAATCTTTTCTTCAGTGTATTAAAAACAAACAAAAACTTAGTGCAGTGGAAATAGAGAAGAATTTCTGTTAACTTATGAAGAGTATTTACAAATACCCTAAAGCAAACATTATACCTAGAAATGAAATACTGAAAATTTCTGCCTGTAGACTGGAAACAAGAATGTTCACTATCACCACTTCATTTTGATGTTTTTGTTATTTATATTTGTATCATTCTTCCATATAATTATTGGTCATTTAGGTTTCTAGCTCTTAACCTCACTCTGTAGTTTGTCAGTAATTTGGTTCCCCTTTGCTAAAATCAGGATTTATCAGTTTATTCTTATAGGACCTTTCAGCTTTTTATGCTGTGTATTTTTTAATATTTTTATTGAGATATAATTTACATTTAAAATGTACAGTTCATCCTTTTTAAGTGTATAATTCAGTGGATTTGGAGGTATATTTTTGTGTGTTCACATTAATTTTTCACTGTTGTACATACAAAACAAAATTTATTACTAATTTCACCATTTTTACATGTAGTTAAGTGGCATCAATTACATTCACACAGTTGTTCAGTCATTACAATCACTGTCTATTCTAAAACTTTTTCATCACTCCAAACTAAAATTTTGTAAATATTACGCAATAACTCCCTATTTTCCCTGCTCCCCAAATTTTATGATTTTACCTGTTCTAAATATCTCAGAAAAGTAGAACTATATAATATTTGCTCTCTTTGGAAGAATGTCTGTTCAAACCCCTTGCCCATTTTGTAATTATTTGCCTTTTATTGTTGAATTACAAGAATTCTTTTTATATTCTGATTCAGATTACTTATTAGATACACCATTTGCAAATATCAGTCCATAAGTTGTCTTTTCACTTGCTTGATGGTATCCTTCAAAGCACAAGTTTTACTCTTTGATGAATTCTAATTTATCCTTTTTTCGTTTATCACATGTGCTTGTGGTATCATATCTAAAATATCATTCCCTGGTCTATGATCACAAAGATATTTTTTCTGTAAGACTTTTATAGTTCTAGCTATTAATTTTAGGGCTTGATTCATTTGGAGTTCATTTTTTTTAATAGGGGTTCAGTTTCCTTCTTTTGCAGGTAGATATCCAGTTTTCCTATAGATTTCTGCTCTTACCTGTATTACTCCCTTCCTTCTGTTTATTTTGCTCTTTTTCTGGTTTTTATTAGGAGGGAGCTTAGACCTTAGACTACTGATGTGTGAGATCTATCCCTTTTTTTTCCTTAAATTTTCCTGAATCTTCTTTATCCCATAGATTATTTGGAACTGTGTCCCCGCCCTTGCCCCCTACCCCCCACCAGGTGATTAGTTTCTAAATTTTTCTTCTTATCTCTCTGCAGTTTTCTATTTTCAATTAATTACGATTATAGAACATGCTCTGTATGATACCAGTTTTCAATTTGGTAAGGTTTGTTTTATGACCATAGACACTTGAAATGAATGGGTATTCTGTTGTTGAGTAGCATGTCCTTTAAATGTCAGATCCTGTTTGTTGATGTATCATTGAGTTCTATATTCTTGCTAATTTTCTGTTTAATAATTCTAGCAATTACTTAATTGTTGACATCTTTAGTTATACTTTTGCCTTTAATTTTTTCTAATTTTCTTCTCATTCTTTTAATTCTTGGTTCATTAATTTTCCAACTATATTCTTTTGTGTAGAAATATTTTTTAATGTCTTTTTTACCCTTGGTAAAGTTACTTTCTCTCAAACCTACTTTTTAAAATTAATGTTTATAGGATATATCTTTTTCTTATCCCTTTCCTTTCAAAAGGGATAAGAAACAAAACAGTATTTGAAATTTTCTGTCCATTTGCTTACATATATGTTATTGATATTATATTTGAAGTAAATTTCTTTTAGGTAGTATGTAGTTGGATTATGGTTTTTCCCCTACTTTGTCAATCTCTGCCTTTTAGGATAAACAAGGTCCTGCTGTATAGCATAGAGAGCTATATTCAACATCCTGTGATAGACCATAATGGAAAATAATATTAAATAAATACATACGAAATTAACATAACATTGTAAATCAGCTATATGTTAGTATAAATCTCTGCCTTTTAATTAGTGTATTTAGACCGTGTACTTTCCTATAATTATTATGTTAGAGTTTAAGTTTGCCATTTTTTACTTGCTTTCTGTTTTTTATGTTTTTCATTTCTTTTTCCTGCCTTTCTAATGGATTATGTGAGCATTCAAAAGAATTTTCATTTTTTTTATTTCAATATTTTTTAGTATCTCTGGGTAGGTTTTTTTGTTTGTTTTTGGTGGTGGTTGCTCTTGTTACTACATTTTACATATATAAATTATCATAGAATATTGGTAATACCATTTTACCACCTTGAGTGGAGTGTAGAAGACTTATCTCCCTTTAGGTGTACTTTTACCTTCCCCCCCTTTATAATTGTCTAGGTTTTTTTTTCTGTACATTTGGGAGCATATCAGATAAAGTTAAATGTTTTGCTTTAACCATCAAACATAATTTAATACTGAAGAGGATAGGCTTTTATGTATTTCTCAGTTTCTCCTAGTCATTGCTTTTTTATTTTTCTGCATTTCTTCATGTTATTATTTCCTTTCTGGCTAGAGAGCTTCTTTTAGGCATTCTTTTAGTGGTAGTCTATTGATGATAAATTACTTTAACTTTTTGTTTTTCCTGAGAATGTCATTATTTACCCTTCATCTATTGTTGTTCAGTTGCTAAGTCCTGTCTGACTCTGCAACCCCATGAACTACAACATACCAGGCTCCTCTGTCCTACCCTATCTCCTGGAATTTGCTTAAATTCATGTCCACTGAGTAAGTGATGCTATCTAACCATCTCATCCTCTGCTGCCCTCTTCTTTTGCCTTCAATCTTTTCTAGCATCAGAGTCTTTGCCAGTGAGTCTGCTCTTCACATCAGGTGGCCAAAGTATTGGAGCTTCAACTTCGGCATCAGTCCTTCCAGTGAATATTCAGGGTTAATTTCCTTTAGCATTGACTGCTTTGATCTTCTTATAGTCCAGAGGACTCTCAGGAGTCTTCTGCAGCACCACCATTTGAAAGCATCAATTCTTTGGTGCTCAGCCTTCTTTATGGTCCAGCTTTCACATCCGTACATGACTACTGGAAAAACCATAGCTTTGTCTATTCAGACATTTGTTGGCAAAGTAGTCTCTCTGCTTTTTAATACGCTGTCTAGGTTAGTCATAGCTTTTCTTCCAAGGAGCAAAGCGTCTTTTAATTTCATGGTTGCAGTCACCATCTGCAATGGCTTTGGAGCTCAAGAAAATGAAATCTGTCACTGCTTCTACTTTTCCCCCTTCTATTTGCCCTGGAGTTATGGACCTGGATGCCATGATACTTGCTTTTTTAATGCTGAGTTTCAAGCCAGCGTTTTTACTCTCCTCTTTCATGCTCATCAAGAGGTTCTTTAGTTCCTCTTTACTTTCTGCCATTAGAGTAGTATCATCTACATATCTGAGGTTGTTGATACTGCTCCTGGGTGTCTTGATTCTAGCTTGTGATTCGTCCAGCCTGCCTTTTTGCATGATGTATTCTGCAAGTAAGTTAAATAAGCAGGATGACAATATACAGTTTTGTCATACTCCTTTCCCAATTTTGAATCAGTCAGTTGTTCCATGTCCGATTCTAACTATTGCTTCTTGACCTGCATATGGGCTTCACAGGAGGCAGGTAAGGTGGTCTGGTATTCCCATCTCTTTAAGAATTTTCCACAATTTGTTGTCATCCACTCAGTCAAAGGCTTTAGTTCAGTTCAGTTCAGTTGCTCAGTCGTGTCCGACTCTTTGCGACCCCATGAATCGCAGCAAGCCAGGCCTCCCTGTCCATTACCAACTCCCAGAGTTTACTCAAACTCACGTCCATCGAGTTGGTGATGCCGTCCAGCCATCTCATCCTCTGTCGTCCCCTTTTCCTCGTGCCCCCAATCCCTCCCAGCATCAGAGTCTTTTCCAGTGAGTCAGCTCTTCGCATGAGGTGGCCCAAGTACTGGAGTTTCAGCTTTAGCATCATTCTTTCCAAAGAACACTCAGGACTGATCTCCTTTAGAATGGACTGGTTGGATCTCCTTGCAGTCCAAGGGACTCTCAAGAGTCTTCTCCAACACCACAGTTCAAAAGCATCAATTCTTCAGTGCTCAGCTTTAGCGTAGTAGGCAATGAAATGAAAGTAGATATTTTTCTGAAATTCTCTTGCTTTCTCCATGATCTTGTGAATGTTGGCAATTTATCTCCTGTTGCTCTGCCTGTTCAAAACCCAGCTTCGATACCCATTTTGTATATCCGGAAGTTCTTGGTTCACATACTGCTTAACCTGAGCTTGAAGGATTTTGAGCATAAACTTACTAGGATATGAAATGAGCACAATTGTACGGTAGTTTGAACATTCTTTGCCATTGCCCTTGTTTTGGATTGGAATGAAGACTAACTTTTCCAGTCCTGTAACTACTGTTGAGTTTTCCAAATTTGCTGACATATTGAGTTACAGCACTTTAACAGCATCATCTTTAGGATTTAAAATAGCTCAGCTGGAATTCTGTCACCTCCACTAGCTTTGTTTTTACTAATGCTTCCTAAGGCCCACTCGACTTCACACTCCAGGATGTCTGACTCTAGGTGAGTGGCCACACCATCATTGTTATCCCATCATTAAGACATTTTTTTGTATAGTTCTTCTGTGTATTATGCCATCTCTTCTTAATCTCTTCTGCTTCTGCTTGACCCTTACAGTTTCTGTCTGTTATTGTGACCATCCTTGCATGAAATGTACCCTTGATATCCTCAATTTTCTTGAAGAAATCTCTAGTCTTTCCCATTCTGTTGTTTTCCTCTGTATCTTTGCATTGTTCATTCAAGAAGGCCTTCTCTCTCCTTGCTATTCTCTAGAACTCTGCATTCAGTTGGGTATATCTTTCCCTTTCTCCCCTGCCTTTCACTTCTCTTCTTTCCTCAGCTATTTGTAAAGCCTCCTCAGATAACCACTTGCCTTCTTGCATTTCTTTCCTTTGGGATGGTTTTGGTCACTGCCTCCTGTACAGTGTTACAAACTTCTGTCCATAGTTCTTCAGGTATTCTGTGTACCAGATCTAATCCCTTGAATTAATTCGTCACCTTCACTGTATAATCCTAAGGTATTTGATTTAGGTCATACCTAAATGGCCTAGGGATTTTCCCTACTTTCTTCAGTTATTCTTCTTTGCTGTGCAGTATTTTTGCTTAATAACAAATTCTGGGTTGATAGTTCTTTTCTTTCAGTACCTAGAGAATGCTGTGCCATTTTTTCTGGTCTTATGGTTGCAGATGATAAACCTATTCTAATTGAGCTGTCATTCCCTATAGGTAAATTCTTACTGCCTTAAAGATTTTTCCTCTTCATTTTGTTTTCAGTAGTTTGATCATAATGTGTCTTGGGTAGATTTGTTTGGATTCAGTTTGATTAAAGTTTAAAGTAATTTTATTCATTGGGCTGTGCCAGTTCTTCACTGCTGCATGGGGCTTTTCTCTAGATGTAGTGAGCAGGGACTACTCTCTAGTTGCAGTGAGCAGGCTTCTCGTTGTGGTGGCTTCTCTAGCTGCAGGGCACGGGCTCTGGGGCTCGCAGGATTCAGTAGTTGTGGCACATGTGCTCAGTAGTTGTGGCTCCTGGGCTCTAGAGCACAGGCTCAGTATTTGCAGTGCCTGCACTTAGCTGCTCCACGGCATGTGGGATCTTCCTGGATCAGGGACTGAACCTGTGTCTCCTTCACTGGCAGGTGGATTCTTTACCAGTGAACCACCAGGGAAACCCTCACTTGGATTCTTAGTTCTGTGTTTTTACTTTTTGCCAAATTTGTGAAAATTTTAGTGAATTTCTTCTCAAATATTTTATCATCCTGAAGCTCTTTCTCTTCTAAGTACTCTAGTGCCATGACTGTTATATCTTTTCTTGTCCCATAGGTCTCTAAGGATGTGTTTTTTTTTTTTTTTTGTAATCTACTCTGTGTTGTTTAGATTGAGTAATTTTTAATCGATTTGTCTTGAAATTCATTGATTATTTTCTTTCTCATCTTCATTCTTCTATTGAGCACATCCAGTCAGTTTTCATTTCATTACTGTATTCTTTAGTTATATAATTTCCGTATGGTTCTTTTATACCTTATGTTTCTTTGCGGAAATGTTCTATTTTTTAAACAACATTGTAATGGCTCATTGCAACATTTTTATGATAGCTGCTTCAAAACACTTGTTAGATAATTCCAACATCTGAGTCATGTCAGTGTTGGCATCTGTTGATTTTTTTCCTTATTCTAGTTGCCATTTTCATGGTTATGATTACTGAGTTTAGTTAGTAAATTTTCCTGGACATTTGGGGCAATATATTATGAGATTGTGGATTATATTTAATCTTCTTTGTAGCAGAGAGTCAACCCGGTAGTAAACAGGTCCTGGCCTGCTCTTTTGAGTTATGTTTCTAATGACAATCTAGTTTCCAGATCCTTTGCAATACTGTTTCGGTGTAGTGTGTGTGTGTGTGTGTGTGTGTGTGTGTGTGTTTTATCTAGAGATGTTACTCAAAATTATACATGTATTCCACACTGTGAGTTTTAAACCTTTGCTGTTTTAATTTTGGTCAGTTTTACATATGGTTCATTATTTGAATTTTTATTTCAGGATTTAACTTTCTCTTTTTCTAGCAACCTCCCCTCCCAGATCGTCCTGTTTGTTTTTGTTTGGCAGATGCTACCTACTGCAGCTGGGTGGAGGTGGGAGTAGAAGTCTAGGCTTCCCTCTCAGCTCCTGCTGTCACCACCCCGATGGGGAAATCTGAGCACTGCCTATTACCACTAGTCAGAGGTTTAGCCTGTGTCCTCAGCTTCAGCTGATACCATGGCTGGGGAGAGACTATGTATTGCAGCTTGCTATTGATTGGGAAAGAGTAGAAGACCAGGCTTCCCACTTGATGCGGCAGTACCAGTAGGCAGATAGAACTCCAGGCTCCTTACTTGATTTCCATGGTGCTGTTGGAGACAGGCGCTGTGTTTGCTGTGTTTTTCCATTGGGTTTGGCAGGATTTGAGTCAGAGTTAGCAGTAAGGTTTCTGTCTTGCTTTAGGTATCCTTTTCTTGGTCATTTGCTGGAGAAAACAGGTTTACATGGCCTCTTTCCTATTGGTGGTGTTTCTGGGTTATACGAGTCTCTAGTACCAAGTCTTTGGTATGTGGGAGGTAAAAAGAAAACTAGAGAGTCTAGAAATAAACTCATATATCTGTGGTCAGCAGATTTTCAACAAAGTTATCAGGAGTATTCAGTGAGGAAAGAATAGTTTCTTCAACAAATGATGCTTGGACAGTTGGATATCCACATGCAAAAAATGAAATTTCATTCCTAGGTATATGCCTACCATAAACAAAAATAAACTCAAAAAGGCTAAAGGAACTACATGTAAGATTTAAAACTTTAAGAAGAACATATATAGATAATTGTTTATGACGTTGGGTTTAGCAATAAGTACTTAGATATGACACGACACTGAAAGCACAAGCATAAAAAATGAATAAATTGGGTTTCACAAAAGTTTAAAACTTCTGTGTATACAAGTATATGATCAAGAAAGTGGAAAAACACCTATGGGAAGGAATAAAATATTCACAAATTATGTATCTGATAAGGGTCTAGCATCTACAATATAAAAAGAACTTAACAACAGAAAGATTATCAATCCAGTTTTGAAAATGGGCTAAGGATTTGATTAGACCTTTCTCCAAAGATATACAAATGTCCAACAAGCACATGAAAAAAATGCTCAACATTATTAGTTACTATAAAAATACAAATCATATCAAAACCACAGTGAAGTACCACTTCATACCCAGTAGGATGGCTATAATCAAAAGAATAGAAAAAACATTGGCAAGGCTGAGGAGCAATTGGAGCCCTCAGGCATTGCTGGTAGGAATGTAAAATGGTTCGGCTGCTGTGGAAAAGTGTTTGGTGGTTCCTGAAAAAGACAAACAATTTCCATATGACCCATTGATTCCATTTCTGCCTGTGAACCTAAAAGGGTTGGAAGTAGACACTCAGATACTTATCATTCAGTTCAGTCGCTCAGTCGTGTCCGACACTTTGTGACCCCATGGACTGCAGCACGCCAGGCTTCCCTGTCCATCACCAACTCCTAGAGTTTACTCAAACTCATGTCCATTGAGTTGGTGATGCCATCCAACCATTTCATCCTCTGTCATCCCCTTCTCCCGCCTTCAATCTTCCCCAGCATCAGGGTGTTTTTTCTAGTGGGTCAGCTCTTTGCATCAGGTGGCCAAAGTATTGGAGTTTCAGCTTCAGCATCAGTCCTTCCAATAAATATTCAGGACTGATTTCCTTTAGGATGGACTTATTGGGTCTCCTTGCAGTCCAAGGGGACTCTCAAGAGTCTTCTCCAACACCACAGTTCAAAAGCATCAATTCTTCAGCACTCAGCTTTCTTTATAGTCCAACTCTCACATCCATACATGACTACTGGAAAAACCATAGTCTTGACTAGATAGACCTTTGTTGGCAAAGGAATGTCTCTGCTTTTGAATATGCTGTCTAGGTTGGTAATAACTTCTCTTCCAAGGAGCATGTGTCTTTTAATTTCATGGCTGCAGACACCATTGCAGTGATTTTGGAGCCCAGAAAAATAAAATCTACCACTTGTACATAATGCCAGTACACAGAAGGTGGAAACAACCCAAATGTCCACTGACTGATAAACAAACTGTTATGTATCCATATAATGGGATATTATTTAACCATAAGAAGGATTTAAATGTGATCATGTAGTACAGCATGGAACCTTGAAAACATTAGTGCTGAGTGAAAGGAACCAGATAAAAAAGGTCACATATTGTTCAGTTCCATTTATATGAAATATTCACAATAAATAAATCCATAGAGACAGAAAGCAGATGAGTGGTTGCCAGGGCTAGGATAAGAGATACTCTTTAATGGATATGGTATTCTTTCGGTGTTGATGGAAATGTTTTGATACTAGGTAGAAATGGTGGTTGTACAATACTGTGAATATAGTAATGCAACAAATTGCACACTTTTATTTATTTGTAATTTAACTAAAAAGCCTCTTGATGAAAGTGAAAGAGGAGAGTGAAAAAGTTGGCTTAAAGCTCAACATTCAGAAAACGAAGATCATGGCATCCGGTCCCATCACTTCATGGGAAATAGATGGGGAAGCAGTGGAAACAGTGTCAGACATTATCTTTTTGGGCTCCAGAATCACTGCAGATCTTGACTGCAGCCATGAAATTAAAAGATGCTTACTCCTTGGAAGAAAAGTTATGACCAACCTAGATAGCATATTCAAAAGCAGAGACATTACTTTGCTAACAAAGGTCCGTTTAGTCAAGGCTATGGTTTTTCTAGTGGTCGTGTATGGATGTGAGAATTGGACTGTGAAGAAAGCTGAGCGCCGAAGAATTAATGCTTTTGAACTGTGGTGTTGGAGAAGACGCTTGAGAGTCCCTTGGACTGCAAGGAGATCCAACCAGTCCATTCTAAAGGAGACCAGCCCTGAGTGTTCTTTGGAAGGAATGATGCTGAAGCTGAAACTCCTGTACTTTGGCCACCTCATGCGAAGAGTTGACTCATTGGAAAAGACTCTGATGCTGGGAGGGATTGGGGGCAGGAGGAAAAGGGGACGACAGAGGATGAGATGGCTGGATGGCATCACCGACTTGATGGACGTGAGTTTGAGTGAACTCCGGGAGTTGGTGATGGACAGGGAGGCCTGGCGTGCTGCGATTCATGGGGTCGCAAAGAGTCGGACACGACTGAGCAACTGAACTGAACTGAACTGAGCTATTTACTTGTTTGTTTATTTTTGCCTGCGCTGGGTCTTTGTTGCTGCATGCAGGCTTTCTCTAGTTGTGGTGAGCAGAGGCTACTCTTCATTGAGGTGCACAGGCTTGTTATTGCGGTCGCTTTTCTAATTGCACAGCCCAGGTTCTAGAGCCTGTGGGCTCAGTAGTTATCATGGGTAGGCTTAGTTGTCCCATGGTATTTGGAAGCTTTGCGGACCAGAAATTGAACCTGTTCAGTTCAGTTCATTTCAGTTGCTCAGTCGTGTCTGACTCTTTGTGACCCCATGAACCAAAGCATGCCAGGCTTCCCTGTCCATCACCAACTCCTGGAGTTCACCCAAACCCACGTCTATCGAGTCGGTGATGCCACCCTACCATCTCATCTTCTTTCATCCCCTTCTCCTCCTGCCCTCAATCTTTCCCAGCATCAGGGTCTTTTCAAATGAGTCAGCTCTTCATATCAGGTGGCCAAAGTATTGGAGTTTCAGCTTCAACATCAGTCCCTCCAGTATCCCCTGCCTTATCAGGCAGATTTTAAATAACAGAACCATCAGGGAATTCCCAAAAGTGCATACTCATAAATGGTTACTTTTGCATTGTGTGAATGTTATTTCAGTAAAAAGAAACAGAAAGAAAACACTAGGAGTTCCCTGGCCCTGCTGCTTGCTACTTCTTTTCTTTCAGAGTTAAAAAAAAATTTTATGTTTTGTTGTTGTTGTTTGTTGATTTCACTCAGGTGGCCGGGAAAAATGCATCTACTCTTTTTTCTAGACAAGCGCATTAGACTCACCTTATTAGCTTTTTAAAAACAGTAATGTTCAATTAGTCTTAAAGACTAACCACAATGACAGAAAACTAACCAAACTGTTTACTTGGATCTAACTCAATGAAACTACGAGCCATGGCATGTAGGGTCACCTGAGACAGATGGGTCATGGTGAAGAGTTCTGACAAAACATGGTCTACTGGAGAAGGGAATGGCAAACCACTTTGATATTCTTGACTTAAGAATCTCATGAAGAGTATGAAAAGGCAAAAAGATATGACACTGAAACATGAACTCCCCAGGTGTGGAATATGCTACTGGAGAAGAGTAGAGAAATAGCTCCAGAAAGAATAAAGAGGCTGAGCCAAAGCAAAACCAATACCCAGTTGTGGATATAGTTGGTGATGTAAGTAAAGTCTGATGCTGTAAAGAACAATATTGTATAGGAACCTGGAATGCTAGGTCCATGAATCAAGGTAAATTAGAAGTGGTCAAACAGGAGATTGAAAGAGTGAACATTGACATTTTAGGAATCAGTGGACTAAAATGGACTGGAATGGGTGAATTTAATTCAGATGACTGTTATATCTACTCCTGTGGGCCATAATCCCTTAGAAGAAATGGAGTAGCCCTCATAATAAATGAGAGAGTCCAAAATGCAGTACTTGGGTGCAGTCTCAAAACGACAGAATGATCTCTTCTTGTTTCCAAGGCAAACCATTCAGTGTCACAGTAATCCAGGTCTGTACCCCAACCACTAATGCTGAAGAAGTGGAAGTTGAACGGTTCTATGAAGACCTACAAGACCTTCTAGAACACCAAAAAAAATGTCTTCTTCATCATAGAGGGCTAGAATGCAAAAGTAGGAAGTCAAAAGATACCTGGAGTAACAGGCAAATTTGGCTTTGGAGTACAAAATGAAGCAGGGGAAAGGCTAATAGAGTTTTGCCAAGAGAATGCATTGGTCATAGCAAGCGCCCTCTTCTAACAACACAAGAGCTGACTCTACACGTGGACATCACCAGATGGTCAATACTGAAATCAGATTGATTATATTCTTTGCAGCAAAGATGGTGAAGCACTATACAGTCAGCAAAAACAAGACAAGGAACTGATTGTGGCTCAGATCATGAAATCCTTACTGCAAAATTCAGAATTGAAGAAAATAGGGAAAACCAGTAGGCCATTCAGGTATGACCTAAATCAAATCCCTTGTGATTATACAGTGGAAGTGACCAATAGATTCAAGGTATTAGATCTGATAGACAGACTGAAGAACTATGGACGGAGGTTCATGACATTGTACAGGAGGCATGATCAAAACCATCCCCAAGAAGAAGAAATGCAAAAAAGCCAAATGGTTGTCTGAGGAGGCCTTACAAATAGCTGAGAAAAGAAGAGAACTGAAAGGCAAAGGAGAATAGGAAAGATATATCTATCTAAATGCAGAGTTTTGAAGAATAGCAAGGAGAAATTAGAAAGCCTTCCTAATTGATCAATGCAGAAAAGTAAAGGAAAATAGAATGGGAAACACTAGAGATCTGTTCAAGAAAATTAGAGATACCAAGGAAACATTTCATGCAAAGATGAGCACAATAAAGGACAGAAACGGTATGGACCTAACAGAAGTAGAAGATATTAAGAGATGGCAAGAATACACAGAAGAATTATACAAAAAGATCTTCATGACCCAGATAATCACGATGGTGCGATCACTCACCTAGAGCCAGACATCCTGGAATGTGAAGTCAAGTGGGCCTTTGAAAGCATCACTATGAACAAAGCTAGTGGAGGTGATGGAATTCCAGTTGAGCTATTTCAGATCCTAAAAGATGATTTTGTGTAAGTGTTGCACTCAATTTGCGAGCAAATTTGGAAAACCTAGCAGTGACTATAGAACTGGAAAAGGTCAGTTTTCATTCCAATCCCAAAGAAAGGCAAAGCCAAAGAATGTTCAAACTACTGCACAAATGCACTCATCTCACATGCTAGCAAAGTAATGCTCAAAATTCTCCAAGCCAGGCTTTAATAGTATGTGA
The DNA here is from genome assembly GCF_003369695.1 of Bos indicus x Bos taurus. NCBI lineage: Eukaryota > Metazoa > Chordata > Mammalia > Artiodactyla > Bovidae > Bos > Bos indicus x Bos taurus. Next base: position 71,543,705 of record NC_040077.1, read on the forward strand.
ACTGGGAACTTCTGCATTTTCAAGCTGGATTTAGAAAAGGCAGAGGAACCAGAGATCAGGTTGTCAGCATCCGTTAGATCATTGAAAAAGCAGGAGAATGCCAGAAAAACATCTCCTTCATTGACTACACTAAAACCTTTGAGTGTGTGGATCACAACAAACTGGAAAATTCTTCAAGAGATGGGAATACCTGACGTTACCTGCCTTCTGAGAAATCTGTATGCAGGTCAAGAAGTAACAGAACCGGACATGGAACAATGAACTGCTTCCAAATTGGGAAAGGAGTAAGTCAAGGCTGTATATTGTCATCCTGCTTATTTAACTTACATGCAGAGTACATCTTGTGAAATGCTGGACTGGATGAAGCACAAACTGGAATCAAGATTGCAGGGAGAAATATCAGTAACCTCAAATATGCAGATGATACCACCCTTATGGCAGACAGCAAAGAGGAACTAAAGAGCCTCTTGATTCAAGTGAAAGAGGAGAGTGAAAATGCTGGCTTAAAACTCAACATTCAAAAAACAAAGATCATGGCATCTGGTCCCATCATTTCATGACAAATAGATGGGGAAACAATGGAAACTGTGAGAGACTTTATTTTCTTGGGCTCTAAAATCACTGCAGATGGTGGCTGCAGACATGAAATTAAAAGACTCTTGCTCCTTGGAAGAAAAACTATGACCAACTTAGACATCATATTAAAAAACAGAGACATTATTCTGGTGACAAAGGTTCATCTAAAAAGGTATGGCTTTTCTGGAAGTCATGTATGGATGTGAGAGTTGGACCATAAAGAAAGCTGAGCGCTGAAGAATTGATGCTTTTGAACTGTGAAGTTGGAGAAGACTCTTGAGTATCCCTTGGATTGCAAAGAGATCCAGCCAGTCCATCTTAAAGGAAATCAGTCCTGAATATTCATTGGAAGGACTAATGCTGAAGCTCTAATACTTTGGGGACCTGATAGGAAGAACTGACTTATTTGAAAAGCCCCTGATCTTGGGAAAGATTGAAGGCAGGAGGAGAAGGGGATGACAGAGGATGAGATGGTTGGATGGCATCACCGACTTGATGGACATGAGTTTGAGCAAGCTCCAGGAGTTGGTGATGAACTGGCATGCTGTAGTCCTTGGCGTCACAAAGCGTTGAACATGACTGAATGACTGAACTGAACTGTCTGCTCCCCTCGCCATCCTGGGCCAGTTTTATAAGAATGGTAGAGGGGTCAAGGAGCTGAGTTGCATTAATGTAGAAAATGTATACAGGTTATTCAGTTGGGTCCTTCATTGTGAAGCACTGTTTGAAGCACATGCTTCCTACCATTGATGAAACTATATGAGGCCCTGAAACAGGAAGGGAAGCTCTTTACAAGGAAGATTCTCCTTTTGAACATTGTTACCTGTGGGTTTTAATTTTAAAATTGCTCTGACCATCTTACTTACAGCCTATAAATGCAACATCAGGAATGCAGATTAGAGAGATGAAGAGAAACTTGGTGCTTGATGACCCTTCTCGTCTGCTGTTGCTTTTGCTAATGTTTCCAAAGTGCTTTCCGGACAGATATACCTGTCTACAAGGTTAACAGCATCAAGTGACTTTTACCTTGCTCCTTGTATTTTACTTTTTGGTTGATTGTGGGAAACCTGGGCTTGATCCCTGGTTTGGGAAAATCCCCTGGAGAATGGAAAGGGCTACCCACTCCAATATTCTGGCCTGGAGAATTCCATGGACTGTATAGTCCATGGGTTACAAAGAGTCGGACACGACTGAGTGACTTTCACTTTTCGCTTTGCTCATAATGTGTCATTATGCTTTTCCACTTTGATTCTTTTATTGCTGAACGTGTTAGTAGTTTCTCCATGTTTTATTGATTAGTTACACTTTTCTTTAGAGAGTTATCATTCTGTTTGTTCCACAGCTTAGTAGCTATGGGACTTTGGAAAGTTGGAATTAACTATTACATTACTACAACAGTAGTAATGCTTACATGATAAAATTGGTGTGAGGTTAAAATGAGATATTTTTCTAAAGTTTCCTGTGTACTTGTATAATTAGAATAGTATCAGTTTGCTACAAATCAGTTTCTCTGTTTTTATTTCCCTTTTTGTGACATTATTTATTCTACACATGCAAATTTTAAATTGTATTTAGTCAAATATGTTACTTTCCTGTCATAATTTAAAGGTAAGACTAGGACAATAAGACATGGATTAAATACAGGAGTTAATGTAGCAACAGGTCAAGAAGCAGCAGTTAGAACCGGACATGGAACGACAGATTGGTTCCATATCGGGAAAGGAGTACGTCAAGGCTGCATATTGTCACCCCACTTATTTAACTTCCATGCAGAGTACATCATGCAAAATGCTGGGCTGGATGAAGCACAAGCTGGAAGAAATGTCAATAACCTCAGATATGCAGATGATACCACCCTTACGGCAGGAAGCGAAGAACTAAAGAGCCTCTTGATGAAGGTGAAAGAGGAGAGTGAAAAAGTTGGCTTAAAACTCAACATTCAGAAAACTAAGATCATGGCATCCAATCCCATCACTTCATGGCAAATAGATGGGGAAATGATGGAAACCATGAGAGACTTTATTTTCTTCGGCTCCGAAATCACTGCAGATGGTAACTGCAGACATGAAATTAAAAGATGCTTGCTCCTTGAAAGAAAAGCCGTGACCAACCTAGATAGCATATTAAAAAGCAGAGACATTACTTTGCCAACAAAGGTCCGTCTAGTCAAAGTTATAGTTTTTCCAGTAGTCATGTATGGATATGAGAGCTGGCCTATAAAGAAAGCTGAGCATTGAAGAATTGTGCTTTGAACTGTGGTGTTGGAGAAGACTCTTGAGAGTCCCTTGGACTGCAAGGAGATCCAACCAGTCAATCTTAAAGGAAATCAGTCCTGGGTGTTTATTGGAAGGAGTGATGTTGAAGCTGAAACTCGAATAGTTTGGCCACCTGATGTGAATAGCTGACTCATTTGAAAAGAACTTGATCCTGGGAAAGATTGAAGGCAGGAGGAGAAGGGGACGACAGAGGATGAGATCGTTGGATGGCATCACTGACACGATTGACGTGAGTTTGAGTATGCTACAGTAGTTGGTGATGGACAGGGAAGCCTGGCATGCTGCAGTCCATGGGGTTGCAAAGAGTCGGACACAACTGAGCAACTGAACTGAATAACCTGAAAGCAGAAGACATTTGCAAAGTTCTCCTAATATCTTCTATCTTCATTTTAATTATATACTCTTTGAACCAATTTGCCCCGAGTCAGACTTTTTAAATTACTGTATGATGTGTGGAGTTCTTATGCTCAACCAAGTCATTGACATGAAAATAGTTGCAAACTTACTATGAGAGAAGAGTCCAAGAGTTTTAACAATCTGTAAGTATATAGCCTGTGAGTTTGATTTCCTTTTTGTTTTTCTTCCAGAAACATGATCAGGGGCAAGTTCTGTTGGATATAGTCTTCAAGCATCTTGATTTGACTGAGCGTGACTATTTTGGTTTGCAGTTGACTGACGATTCCACAGATAACCCAGTAAGTTTAAGCTGTTGTCTTTCATTGTCATTGCAGTTTTTCTGTCTTTATACTAGGTCCTTTCTGATTTACATTGTTCACTGATTTTGTGAGTTTTTTTAAAAATTTTAATTTGAATGATTAGAGGTAATTCGTTAGCCTCAAACTTCAGTTTCTTATGTTTTAATCTGTTAGGTTATTTCCTTGGCTTTCATGATCATAAGTCATTCTACTAATCAAATGCCTGTTTCTCTCTCTATATGTCTTAGACAACTGAATGGCAAACCTAATTCATACTTTTTTGAGAGAAATATTGGGCATAAAAGTTATAATATTAACATTAAAATTTTGAAGTAAATACTTTTAAAATATTGATGTATCTTGAGTCTTTCATAAATCAGGCTGTATTAAGAGGAAATCAGTTTTTTGTGGCATTCATGGCAAGCTATTTCTCACCAAAATTCTTAATATGTTAATTGTAAATTTTCCAAGTACAGAGATTTACAGGAGATGCTTCCAAATGACAGAGGTTAAATTTCAGAGGTCTACAATTCTTGGGCATTAAGTTCCTTAGATTATTAACTAATTCCTTAGTAAGTGCAGTAATGATTGTTTTTATTAGAAAGATCACATGATAGAAATAGAAGATACCATGTGATGAATAACAGAAATAGTGAATTCTTTGTAAATTTATATGGTTATACAGTGGGGGTTTTTCACAAAAGAATATGATATCTTTTTCATTAGTAAAGGAGAATGACTAGAAGGAAATGTTTTGTATACAGGGGTGGCTGAACTTTAGAAATCAGTTTGTGAGGCCTTATTAATAGAAGGACTATGGAAAATATGAATAACTCTTGTGAGAAAAGTAGAGTTTCTTTCTGTCTCTTGTTCTCATTTGCTCTCATGGTTAGGTCCTGGATGTCTGAATGAATGGTTAGTGGGAAGTAAATATGAAATGTTAAATATTACTTTTTCTTGGCTTTGCTTACTGATTTTGTGTGAAAAACTTGAAGAAAATGTGGATGAAATAAAGCAAGATCCAGTTAGTCTCAGTGGAAATAAATCGTTTTGTACTGAACTGAAATGAGAAAAGTATGAGAAAAACAAACTTTTCTCATACTGTCTTGACTTCAACAGATGACTTGGGCTGCTCCAAGGGCCTGGAAGAAACAATGTTATTTCTTGATAAATAAATGCATGTGAGAATAGAAGTGAGGAGAAATGACAGTAATGCCACCTTTCACTGAAAGATAAATTGTTAACCAGGCAAACACCTGAAAGGTATCTACTACAATGTGCAATATTGAGATTTAAAAAAATAGATAATTCTTACTTGATCTTACTGACACTTATAGGTCAGACTTTCTAAATATAAGCCTGTCTTCAGATAGATTGAAGAAGTGATTAGTAAACAGAGGAGAAAGAGATAAACTATCAATACTTAACCAGCATGGTCACTAAGAAGGTGTTCCAGAAGGACTTGTATGTGAGACCACATGTATTACAGGAAGTTAAAATTCTGTCACATAAATTTATACACAAGAAGACATTTCTACTGTAAAACAATTACAGCAGGATGAATGTGAGGAAGCAGAAATATTTTGAGCTAGGTTGGTCTTTTTGCTGTCTCCTACTTTTTGGTGGCTTAGTTGTAAAGAATCTGCCTGCAATACAGGAGACTTGGTTTCGATCCCTGGATTTGGAAGATCCCCTGGAGAAGGGAATGGTAACCCACTCCAGTATTCTTGCCTGGAGAATTCCATGGACAGAGGAGCCTGGTGGGCTACAGTCCATGGGGTCGCAAAGAGTCAGACACGACTGAGCATTAACACACACACTTTTTCTTAATTTGTTTTACTTTTCTATCTTGAGCATTCCTTCTGAAATAAGATACATTCCCAGGGGCCAGTTGCTGATGATCCAAAAGAATTCTACCACTCCCTGTGGACCCCCCCACCCCCACCCCGCACCCTACCAGCTTAGAATCATACAGTTTCAAAGAAGAGAACAAATTATTTTGTCTACCACCTTTAATTTTCATGAGAAATACCCCAATCCAAGGACATAGAAGAGATAAAGCCCAAGCTGAAAAAGAACATTAGTCGCTCAGTTGTGTCTGACTTTTTTGCGAGCCCACAGACTGTAGCCCACCAGGCTCCTCTCTGCATGGGATTTTCCAGTCAGATTACTGGAGTGGATTGCAATTTCCTTTTCCAGCAGATCTTCCCCACGCAGGGATTGAACCTGTGTCTCTCAGATTTCAGGCAGATTCTTTATTGTCTGAGCCATCAGGGAAGCCCTAAAGCCCAAGCTACATGAAATTAGACTTGAATCTCCTAACTCCCCCTGCAGGTCTTTTCACAGCACTACAACTTCAGTATTTAAATATTCAGAGGAATCCGTGTAATGGGAAAACATGCCTGAGGAGGAGCCTTTAGAGCACAAATCTCATTATTGTCCCATTTCTGATTGTCAGTATGAAGTGTATCAAGCCTTTAAGGATAATTAACGGACTGAAGGAGAAAAATGCCATTTTTAAAAAGAGAAGGAGTAAGGGCGTGACATTTATGAAATATCTATTGTGGACTTGTTAGTAAACCAAATTCTCACAATAATCTTATGAAACTGTTATTAAAATTTTCCCGAAGATGAAAAACTGAGGCTTACAAAACTTGTTTAGTTACAGAGATAATTAAGTAGCTGAGAAAGGATTTGAAGTCATATTTATCTGACTCCAAAGCCTTTGTTTCTCTACTGAAAAGTATTGCTTCCCAAGAGACAATGATATAGATACACAGGACTTATAAAAATGAACATACTGAGGAGAGGGGGTGATCATGCCATAAAATTACCAGCAGTGATCAAAAGGAATTTGGTAATATTCCTAAAAAATGAATTGTTGTCAATTCTTATTAGTTAACAGTTTTTTTCATCTTAAAGCTTATATATGTTATTTATACATGTACGTGTATAAATGTATGTTGCGTGTGTGTATATATATATATATATATATATACACACACATATATACACACTATATACTCACTTTACGGGATCAGAATTAATATTGTCTAGGCACATAGCTACTGATATCAGTTTAACTGATAAACTAAAAAAGCACTTAGCATTTGATTTTAGAGTTATATGTGGAAATACAGAATCATAATTGACTATCCTTTGCTTTAGAATCTTCCCTGGCAACGAGTTCCAGTGCAGCAAACAAAATTACTTAAAGGCTTTGAATTTTGAAATTTCTTCTGCTTTGATTTAAAACTTATTTATCAGAGCTTTACCTGTCAGCATAATGTCTTATATAATAATTTTGTTCAGTAAATATGTATTGAATGAGACGGCAAAATAATGAGTAAATGGCTATAATTCATTATCCATGATTTCTTTAATTTCATACACACTTAATGGTGATGTACCTTGGTGGCCTTTAGCAGCATGATTTCAATAGAGCCTTGATCCTTATATTACTTGTGTGCATCAAGGGTAATATATTTACTTTTTTGTTTCCCCCCAGAGTGAATTATAGTGCCTTTCAGTGAGACAAAGAGTGGACTAAATTGATTATTCTTATACTTATTCTTTCTTCAGTTTCATCCTTCTGATGATAGTTTTGTTATGGTTATGATATTTTACTGGTTTATTACTATTTCCATATCCCCTAACCTTGTGACTTTGAAATTTGAACCTATATCAGAAACACCTGAAGGCTTTTCACAGTTCAGGATTTCTGGACCCTATGCTTAGAATTTCTGATTCAAAAAGTCTGGGGTGGAGCTCAGTAATTCACACTTCAAACAAATTCCGCCATAATGCTAGTGCTGCCAGTTCAAGGAACCACATTTTGAAAACCACTGCTCTAACCCAGTGGGCTGTTAATTAAGTAAGAAATGATTCATAGAAAATAATTTAGTGTACTATTTGAGTTAATTTTACCATAACTCAGTATTCTTGAATTATTTTATCCAGTTTGAGGAAATATAGCAGTTACATTGAGGATGATTTATTTTGACACACCACATTTTAGTACGACATGATTGCTGAAATGCTTTTATTTTCTGTCATGTTCTTATAGTATTTCTCTCACGTTCCATCTGTTTCTACTGTGTACCTCAATTCAACTCTTACTGCCTTTTGTATAAGCCTCTTCAGTAGTCTGCCAAATGGTAGATCTTTTTTTTTGTTCTCTCCTGGTTTCATTTGCGGAGGGAATGGCAGAGGGATCTGGGGTGCAGAGAAGTATTTCACAGAGAATCAGTAACGTATACAGAGTTCCACAGTGAAGAGAGAGGATTGATTTTTCTTTTTCAGTTACCAACTATTTATTGAAATGGTTTATTTTTTATTGTGCAACCTTCCTAAACTCACTTACTGATTCTAGTCACTGTTTGTAAATTCCCTAGAATTTTCTACAGAGATTGTCATGTAAACATATGGTCAATTACATTTATTTAAAAATTTTTAACCAACTCTGTATTCAAGAAAGAAACCAGGATACACGATTGTGTATCAACCTGGTATCATAAGGCCTTCCTAAATTCACTTATTACTTCTGGTATCTTTTTCTTCATTGATTCCTTAGAATTTTCTGTGTAAATCATGTCATATGTGAATAGCAACAGTTTTACTTCTTCCTTCCCAGTCTTTATTTATTTATTTTTTTGCCCATTATTTTTTCATTCTTTGTTTCATGAAAGCTGAGACTATGAGGATACTGATGAATAGAGGTGAAGGGAACAAACTGCCTCGCCTGTTCTCTGTCAGAGGAAAGTACTCAGTGTCTCACCATTAAGGATGCTTTTACCTGCTGGGTTTGTTTTTTTTAAAAAACAGTATAATTAAGGCATAATTGGGTAGTTTAGTTGCTAAGTTGTGTCTGACTGTTGCAACTCCATGGACTGTGCAGCCTGCCAGGCTCCTCTGGCCAAGGGATTCTCCAGCAAGAGTACTGGAGTGGGTTGCCATTTCCTTCTCCAGGGGATATTCCCAACCCAGGGATTGAACCCAGGTCTCCTGCATTGCAGGCAGATTCTTTATCACCTGAGCTACAAGGGAAGCCCAAAGGCATAATTTACATAGGATAAAATCCAACATCCGTTCATAATGAAAACTATCAGCAAACTTGGAAAGGAACATTACTGCTGTGATAAAGGACGTATACTAAGCACAGGTGCATCAGGTAACTGTAGAGTAAAAGCACAATGATATGTCACTGCACATCCATTGGAATAGTTAAAAGATGAGAGTCTCACAGTACCAGGTTTTGGCTAGGATGTGGAGCCACTGGGACCTTAAAAGGATACAACCACTTTGGAAAGTATAGTTTGGCAGTTTCTTATAAACTTGAACATAGGTTTAATACATATCTCCAAGCAGTCCTACCTTTGGGGTATTTATCCAGGAGAAAATGAAAACACATTCTGTGAAACTTTGTATACAAATGATCATAGTAGCTTTATTCATAATAGCTCATTCCTGAATTAACTTCAGCATCTATCAGTAAGTGAATGGATGAAAAATAATTGTTATGTTTTTACATAGTGGAATATTATATGGTATATACTCGATTATTCTATTCATAGTAAATTGTAGAGCAAGCAAAACTTGTCCATAGTGACTGAAAGCAGATCAGTGATTGCCTGGGGGGTTGAGGGGCTGATTGCGAAAGGATACAGGGAACTTCTCAGCGTTGTAGAAGGAGGTCGGTAGTGAGGCCCTGCATGACTTGGACTGTGGATGGAGAATGAGTGCCGTCTGGCTGGACCCACATCCGTATTCTGCTTCCCTTTGGGTGAACGGTTATCTCAGTTATCGGAAATGAATATCATTTCCTTATATTTCCAACTGCTTCTTTTTCCTGGGGTTTTGGGATCTTCCTGTGCATGCACAAGCTGAACCGTCAACCAGAGTTGTGATGGCTTTTATATCTAGACTTGAGTTAAACGCTTCTACTGTTTCCTGTCTATCAGGATTTCCTCCTCAAGGATTTCCTCCGCCTGAACTCTGTCCATTGACACCTCAAGTTAGTGAGACTGTCCCCTACCTTGTGCTGGATTTGAGGTTGCCCTCAGGGAAAAAACTGCAAATGTATAAATCTCACCTATTGCAGTTTTTCTGTTTTTCAAGATTAAACTTGGGTACTGTTTCTTCTGCCTGATTTTGGTTGCTTTCTAATGTCAAATATTGTACATACACACAGAATAAAAATGAGTGCCATGAGCAGACAAGAAATTTTAAGGACTTCTTAGATTCTGTGCTTACAAGGATTAGTGGAAGAATCAAATAGAGGGAATCAAAAAGAGAATGTAGAAGAGAAATATGGGGGAAGTGGGAGAGTTTTCAGGGTGATGCAGTACAGTTTGTCAAACAGTTCACTGAGAAACTGTTTGAAACATCTAGGCTCTTAACCCCTCAGGCAGTGTGTACTGTTCTTTGTAGAATAAATATATTTGTATGTTTGGCATGAAGGTGCAGAGAACTATCTTCTTAGCGATATGATTAATCTGCCTTGAGAGTCCAAATGAATCTTTTGGAAAACGTTTTACAACTAGTAGGACTTAAAACTGAACAAACAAGTGTCGATCACTTTCTATGTACTGATTAGGGAACATAATCCAACAAAATAGCAAATTAAATAGATTTTCTTTTGAAAACCCAAATCCATTAAATATCTATGAATAAACTTTTGATATTACAGGTATCAGAACTTATAGAAAGAAAACCATAAAACTTAACAGGAAGAGATACTAGACGACATGAGTAAATGAAGAAATAGCCTGTTCAGGATGAGAAAGAATGTTATGAAGATTTCACTAACAATTGCTAGTTAGAATCTGAACTGAATTTTTGGGGTGGAGTGAGTGAAGTTGACCCCATCACCCTCAAGTTCATCTTGCTCCATCTTCATGGTTTAAGTCAAGAGTATACCTTCTGTCTAATTGCCATCACTGAGGAAATCTGTGATATTTCCCAGTGCTTGTTAGTGTACTTCTCTAAGCTGTGCCAGCCTCACATATCTTGTATATTTAAACATGTGGATCTATGATATCAGAATGTTTTGAAGGGGAACTAAGTGAGGAAGGCAGGCTATGGGGAATTAAATGGTCCCAAATTTTGATTTTAGACAGACAGTAAAATAAATATAATTTATGCTTTTTTTCTAGAAAATATGCAGGAAAAAAATCACTAGATTAATAAATACATGGGTTAGAATGTGGATAAATGGGTGGATACCTAGGGGGAACAGATGTGTTAAGTAGGGATAAAACCATCTGATTATTGGCACAGAAATAAAAACTGCTGAGTCATTCAACAGGGTTAGTTAGCCCTTCACCAGATAATTTTAGTAGATGTTATATGCTATATTTTGTGCCAGGTACTCACCCTTTCAGCTTTGAATAAATCAGATATTATTCCTTACCTTAACGAGTTCATAATCTACAAAAGGAGATAGGCAATAAAAAGTAAAACAAACACATTGCAATTAAAATGTTACAAAGGAATTTAATGTTCCTTACCAGAAGGAAAATAACTAAGTAGATAGGAGCTTTGTGATATATTTTTGATAGGGCAGTCAATGAAGGCCTTTCTAGTGAAGTGAAATTTAAGTTGAGACAGATAACAAAAGACGTCAACCATGGTAAAAGCTGGGAAAGGACATTCTTTGCATCAGGATGCTTGGAATTGAGGCATCTTGGAGAAACAAAAAGGAGGCCATTATGACTGAAGCTAGGAAAACTTCAGTGGAAGAAGTTAAGGAGACAAATATATCATTTAAATATGAAATCTAAAAAAAGGATACAAAGGAACTCATCTACAAAACAGAAATAGAATCACAGATGTAGAAAACAAACAAGAGTTACAGGGCAGGGAAGGAAGGGGGATAAATTGGGAGATTGGGACTGACATATACACACTACAGTATATAAAATAATTAACCAATGAGGACCTCCTGTATAGCAGGGGAACTCTACTCAATACTCTGTATTGGCTTATTTGGGAAAAGTATCTAAAAGAGAGTAGATATGTGGATATGTAAAAAAAAATTTGACAGCCACAGATCTGGAATTGTCAAATCTGAACTGGACACCTATTTTGATGGGTATTGTAAGGCTTCTAAAACTTAGCAGGAGTCTAGAATTGCCTCTTTGAAATATACATTTTTTAAATTAACTGAGGCAAATAAAACATTAAAGAAATAAAAAAAGAAGAGGTAAGGAGAGACCATGTAAGCCATAGTAAGGCCTTTGGATCTTACATTAAGAAATTATCAACAGATACCAAGCAAAGGAGTGACACTTTTAAAAGACTATGCTAGGGACTTCTCTGGTGATCTGGGGTTTGGGATCTTCCTGTGCATTCAAAAGCTGAACCGTCAACCAGAGTTGATCCAGGAGGCCTGGGTTCAATCTTTGGTAAATTAGATCCCATGTGCTGCAACTAAGAGTTTGCATGCCACAACGAAGGTCAGAGATCCCAAGGGCCACAACTAAGACCCAAAAAGAAAAAAAAGTAGGACTAGCTTCTGGAGGATGAAGGATGAGAGGAAGAGAAGAGACAGACTACGATTATTAAGAGGCTAAAGGATGGTAGCAGAGTAGGTGGAGAAGAATTGTTAAGTTCTAGGGATGATTTGGAGGTAGAATTAGTTGGATTTGATGTGTTGGATGTTTTGGACAGTGGAAAGAAAAGACTTGTGGATTACTCTCAGCCACTTGTTGTGTGCACTTTATTGGGTCAACTGTGGGTGGTAGCAGGATACTTTATAAGTAACAATATATAAGCTTATATTTTTCTAGTGCTTTGAAAATACTGCTGTATCTATGACCTCGTTTTGTGTTGTTTTATTTTTTTAACTGAAACATTGGCTGTTGAAATGTTTTCTGAATTTATAGTTTTCCTGAAATAGAGCCTAAGTGGCATTCAGAAGTGTTTAGACTATTTGAAATTTTCATATACAAAAAAGCAGTCTTTCTCTAAACATTGTCTCTTAAAAAAATTAGTGTGGGATGTTTTTAGGGGGAGTATTTTGTTTTCTTTTTTGAGGAATAGAGAAGGAGTTAAATTTTTTTCATAAGAGTAGATTTTCATGATTTGTAAATTTTGTCTGAATGAGAGCATAAAGCCAAGAGTATTTTTATGAGAGATAAAGAGAATTTTTAAAAATTGATAGGCTGTTAATACTTAACAGAATCAATTCATATTGTAGTGATGAAGCATTTTTACTTTTGGAATAGAGGTTATTACACACTATAACTTAATGAGAAATTTAAATCAAAATCTTAAATCACAAATATATTCAGTACTTTCTTGTAGAATTTTGTTACATTTGATATGAGTGTGTAATTTAGTGATTTTTTTCCCCCTCACCTAGTAGGCCTTTTCAAAAAATGCAATTTTTAGCATTAATCTTCAAATGGAATAGATTTGCAAGAATTGATGTATTAGTTCCTCAAGGAAAAAACAAATCAGTCTTACTTATTTATTTTTCAGAGGTGGCTGGATCCAAACAAACCAATAAGGAAGCAGCTAAAGAGTGAGCAAACATATTTACTTGATGTTATACAAATATACTTTATAAAGATAAAGGATTAATATAATCTGATTAATTAGAACTGCTTTTATTAATTCTAGGAGGATCTCCTTACAGTTTGAACTTTAGAGTCAAATTTTTTGTAAGTGACCCCAACAAGTTACAAGAAGAATATACAAGGTGGGTTTATGGAGCATATTTTTACTTGAAAATATTGTCAAAACTCTTACAAAATTTTGAAATTAGGCAAAAATACATGACCATGACATAGTTCTGAGCTTCCCTGCCAGCACACAGAATAGGTTGTGGATGTTTTAAGATAAATTTCCTCCTCCACTTTTAGATGGCTGGGAGAGATTTAGGAGGTTGTAACCCTAGGGCCAGCTCATCCAGCCGTAAGCAGCTTCCTGAACCATGTAAATACTAACTTTGTGAAAAATGGTTCAGAAGCACTGCTGTCACTAATTGTAGTAATTAGATGATGCTGCAGTTGTATTCCAGGGATTCTGCATAGTGACAGTTATCCAGTTTTTTTTTTCCCCCTTGTGAAAGCATATTCCGTATTTTACTTCCGTTGAAGAGAGCATAGACTTTATTAAATGCATAACCATTGTGTGTAGGAGTGATGGTCAGGAGGTGTCTTTGTAGAGCATGCTGGCAGAGAGTTCACTAGCACATTCAGGCTGAAAATCCCCACATCACTGGCCATTTTAAGTTTGATCTTCATTTACAATTAATCCTGTTGTCCCTTCTACTTGACATAATGTACACAAGAATGACCCAGATAAGCATTTTGACATCACATAAATGTTAGGTGAACTGTTTAAGGTAGAAATCATGGGGAATAATCGCAGTGTGGTAACTGTCATTATTAAAATAACTTGAATGATAACCTTACGTATTGCTTGAAAGACAGAATTAGTAGTTTTTGTTTTTAAAGACAGAATTAAAAATTAGTATATTATACCTTCCACATGATATAAGAATATAGGTCATTGACTATATTCAGAATTACTCTAAAAGATAGGTGACAAATTAAATATCTGAATCCCATGGACAGAGGAGTCTGCTGGGCTACAGTGCATGATGTTGCAATTAGTCTGAAAACACTGAAGTGATTTAGCACGCACACACACCCCTAAAGCTATCTGTAGGTAGGCTGTTAGATGTTAATGTTTTCATTATCCTTTAGAATACTTTGGTAAAGTGGAGAAGCAAAGCACTGTTGAGAGTCCTTTGCTATGTGTTTGTTGTGGGGCAGGGTGTTACCGTTTTTATAACAACTCAGGAATATAGATCCAGGATTAGGTAGTCCTAACCTTTGACACTAATAATGTCCAACATAATTTATCTTGAAAGGCAAAGTTGTATCATATGAAAGCCTTAGTTTAATATTGTAACTCTTAATCAGTCAGATTTTGTTGTTGTTAAATAATTAAAATAATAGGATCTTTTGTCTTAATAAATAGTTCTCAGTATAATAAAACTTTCCCAAATTTTGGATGAACTTCAAGGAAACTGCTCTGAATTACTGAAAATTGGGAATTATAAAGCATTTTAAAATGCATTTTTTACTGGTACATGGAACTTGAAATCAAATAACCAAGTATTCCATAATATGTATTTATGTAACTAGTTTTTAAATGTATATGAAAAATAAAAGACCAGTAATTTTTAATTGGATTTCTAACGTGTTTAATGTTTATGGAAACATTGTTAGCATAAACAATTAAAATGTCAATTTTAGCTATATTCATAATTTACTTCACTCAAAACAGTGTCTTTAAATTTCTTAATAAGCTTGATGTGTTGGTTCTTTTATAGCCTGTGTTGAAACATAACCAGGGAATAAATGTTTCACTGATAATTAAAGTCAAACTATCTTCATGAAGTAGAATAAAGTAAAATCACGTTTGGTAGTAGTAGTGGAATTGTGCTAAAGTTTATCAGTCTAAAATATGTTTTCCCTAGAAATAATGCATTATTTTAAAAATCCTTTATAATGTAATGTCCTGGAATCTTGTAACTGGTGCTTTTTGGTAAAATGAGTAAATGGCAAATTTTAATTTTATTACCATTTATACATCAAGGATTTTCTACCCTATTTACAAGTTAGAATCACCATAGGGGAGCTTTAAAACATGCTGATACCATGGCCAGACCCCTAGATATTCTGATTTAATAGGTATCAGATGAGACCTGGCTTCCAGGTGGTTCTATTAATAATATGCAGCCAGGGTTTAAAAAAAAAAGACTCCTTTAAAACTTTAGTGGTTATGGTCATGAGTAGGGTAGGACACCCTTAGCCACAGTTGCTCAGTTTTAAGGACTGCTTTAAACCCCACAAAAAGGAAGTCTGCTGTGCTTCCTTGTCTTGAGATTCTTTTTTGTATTAGTGGTTAAAAAAAGAAAAAAGAATTACAGACCTTTCATCAGGTTAAATGTCATTTGTATTAACAGGTGCTGGCATAACTAGAGTTGGCATTTTCTTAGGAGTCATTACAGTACACTGGAGAAGGCAATGGCAACCCACTCCAGTGCTCTTGCCTGGAAAATCCCATGGATGGAGGAGCCTGGTGGGCTACAGTCCGTGGGGTCGCGAAGAGTTGGACACGACGGAGTGACTTCACTTTCACTTTTCACTTTCACGCATTGGAGAAGGAAATGGCAACCCACTCCAGTGTTCTTGCCTGGAGAATCCCAGGGACAGGGGAGCCTGGTAGGCTGCCGTCTATGGGGTCGCATGGAGTTGGACACGACTAAAGCGACTTAGCAGCAGCAGCAGCATTACGATACAAACGACATTTCTTTCATACCTTTTCAGTGCTTAGTATATTCAGTACATAGTAGGTGTTTAGTGCATGATATGCTATTATATTATTTTTACAACTTAAACAGATTGTCTCTACGTTTAGGTCAGTCATTATTAATCTATCTTAAAGGTCTTTAATTGTCTTTAAAAATTGGACTTTTATCACCATATTTAGGGCCCCTCGGATACATATACTAGGCAAGTGATATTACTTCCTTTTTACAAATAGAGAAACTAAGGCTCCACCAAATTTTAAGTAATTTGCCAAAGATCATAGGCTGGTTTTACTTAGGACTTTAATTCTGGTTTCCACTCCATCAGTTCTTACTGTTCAGTGTGTAAATCAAAATTCAGGAAGCATAGATGTTATTTGTATAGGATTTACAGTATTATATCAAGGATATACACATTTCAGTCTTAACTATAAGACTGTTTCCCACCAGAGATCTTTAACTTTTAATTATGAAATCAAGTAAACCAGATAGAAATATGTTGTCTTGGGTTGAGTACATGGATAATATTGTAATACTATATATTAAGCCTCACAAGGAGTTTATGTACTTCATTAATATATGAAGCCAGGATATTTGTATCAGCTGTTTTATATCTGATTCTCTGAAAGATCTTAATTACATTCTTTGGTAATTTGATTGTCATGGAACTCTTTAATAACTGGAATAGCCAAACAACTAAAATTTTAAATAATTTTGAGTCTGTGGTGTACTTTTTTTAGTGGGGTGAAATGAAAGTCTTAATTCTCTGTTTAAACATTAAAAGCCACACAATTTTATCTTCTGCCCACATGATACAGCACAGGTGCCTTTACCCAGGCACCAATAAACCCAGTGAGGGAATGACTGTACCCACCAGAAGGGACAGAAGGGCAAGGCCATCTTGTGAGCAACCTTGGTATTCTTAGTATAGGATACTTAAATTTTTGTTGGTTTTAAAGGAAATTGGCTACTTGGCAATTTTAATAGTAGAGCAACAGTAAGGAAGGGAACTCCACCCCCCCCCCCACCCCCCCCCACCCCCCGCCGCCCCCAATCAAAGAGAACTGTCTTAACTCAAATGAAGATGGAAAAGTGCTTTTCTACAGTTAGCAACTTCTTGTTGCCTGATGCTGTAGTGAGCAACATAGGCTCACTATGTTGAGCTGGCCTCCTGGCTCAGCAGAAAGAGTGACTTTCTTCAGTTGATCGCTAGTATGTTGCTACTGTCAGTTCTCTGTGTCTCTTGACTTACATTTCCTGTGCTTTCCAGTTCTACTTTTGGCAAACACCAATCTTCAGAGTATTTCTCCCTGATCTTCTTCAGTCATGTAATTCTTAAAATCATGAGAGTTTTATAATAGAAGCTAGGAAACAAAATATTTGAAGTATAAAATTTCATTTATCAAAGAATTCTAAATATTTGGATTCATGAATTTATGAAAGTTTATTTTAAAATATCTTTACATGTGCTAATATGTTCATTATAAAAGCAAATATTTCAGTTTTATTTGTTAATGTAAATATACAGTTTTTAAAACTCTAAATTTTGTAATTCCAATAAATACTAATTTTCTTTTTTTCCCCAAGGTACCAGTATTTTTTGCAAATCAAACAAGACATTCTTACTGGAAGGTGGGCTATTTTAAATTTTTAGTAATGGGCTTTAAAAATACTTTTAATTCTGCATTTAGTAGTTTGTGATCATTGCAAACAGATTATCTACTGAAAGATGGCTCTATGTAGCATGAATTCCTTTCATCAGATAAGTTCATTACTTAATAGTTAAACATGTAAATCACCTGGAAACTTCAAGTGTGAATAATATAATTTAAATTATAGTGCTTTTAAAATTATTGTGTTTAACCTTGGGTTATTTTCTGTTTTATTTTATTAGATTGCCCTGTCCTTATAATACTGCTGCTCTTCTGGCTTCATTTGCTGTTCAGTGTAAGTATCAGCCCAGTTTTTGGCCAAATAGCATATGATTGCATGGTTTCTGTTGATAGAGCATTACCTTTAATGTATGAGTTATTCAGACGTATGTTACCATACAGAAAAAAGTGACTGCACAGAAAACATAATAAAACATCCAATTAGCAATTACTTTGGTTCCTGGAAAGACTTTTCCTGAAGTTGTTTCAGACCTAGAAAAATGTTAAATGTGTCATTATAACTTGCTTAAATGGTAACAGTAGAAACAGATATTTTACTTCCAGAAATATAATGGAATTCATGACATTGTTGATTTGGCAGTAAAACTTGAATATTTGTTTATAAAGTGTTAATATTTTTTCCATTTATTAGCTGAACTTGGAGACTACAATCAATCAGAAAACTTGTCAGGCTACCTCTCAGATTATTCTTTCATTCCTAATCAACCTCAAGATTTTGAAAAAGAAATTACAAAATTACATCAGCAACATATGTAAGAATTTATTTACTTTTCTGCTTACTTAGTAAACTTCTTGATGATATCTCTTCTAGAGAAATGTTTTAAATTATTTCTAATGTGGTTTTATTTACTTTATATAGAACAGTTGCTATTATATAAAATAGTATGATTACTATAAAGAAATGTAGGTAATTTATACTAAAAAATATCACTTATTTCATAGAATGCATGCATGCTCAGTCATGTCCAACTTTTTGCAACCCTGTGGACTATAGCCTGCCAGGCTGCTCTGTCTGTGGGATTATCCCAGCAGGAATACTAGGGTAGGTTGCCATTTCCTTCTCCAGGGGATCTTCCTGACCCAGGGATTGAACCCACCAGTCCTGTGTCTCCTGCATTGCAGGCAGATTCTTTACCTGCTGAGCCATCAGCGAAGCCCATTTCATAGAATATATGAGGCTTATTTTCATGTCTGTTAAGAAACATAAAGCTATATGTAAATAGACATAGCATTTGCTATTCTACAAAGTTGCCAGTTCTTTAAAAAGGAATTTTAGAATATTAATAATGTACTCATAATATACAAATCAATCTACTTAGCATTCTTTTCTAGTTTTTAGCTGTGTGAAAGAAATCCATTCTGTTCGGTAATGACTCTACGTTAGTCCAACTCTTTGCAACCCCATGGACTGTAGCCCACCAGGCTCCTCTGTCCATGGAATTTTAAATGAATAAAAAACATTCTTTTGAAATAGTAACATTTTTCATTCATAACAATATTCAGCATTGATATTTTGTGAGTCTAATTTTCTGTGACATGAGTTTTCAAGAAGAGATTCATTGCTTTGAATAGAAAGTTGTATTGTTTATTGGTTCAGAGTTCAGTTTTGCTTTACCACACTTTTCAAAATACTCCTGGAGTATTTTGCAGTGTTAGGTATTGATTGAAAGACTAGATTCTAAGAGCCTGAATCAGACTCATTCAATCTGGTTTGAAATTCTAATGAGGCAGCTTACTATCTTAAAACCTTGGCCCAGTCACTCTATTTCTCTGTTTCCTTATATGTAAATTGGGGATGATAAAGTGATCTACCTCTGGTGTTATTTTACGGATCAGGTGAGTTTATATATACAAAATACCCAGAATAGTGCTTGGCACATAGTAAGCACTGAAGAAATATTAACTCTTAGTAAAAAGAAACTTACTTTCATTGAGTAATGGCCCATGTGTCAAAAACAGGTTAGCAAACTATGACCCCCTGCCGCCTTTTGTATGGCCTACAGGTTAATAAAAATGGTTTGTACATTTGAAATGGTTGAAGAAAATCAAAAGAAAAATAACATTTCATGGCACATGAAAGCTTGAGAAATTTCACTTTTCCATGTCCATAAATGAACATTGGCACACAGATTCCCTCATTGTTCTACATTGTTAACAGCAGAGCTGAGTTGTTGAAACAGAGACCTCAATGGCCTGAAAGCCTGAAGTACTAGCTGTCCAGCTCTTTCCAGCAAAGGTTTGCTGACCCCTAATCTAAAATAAGACTAATGACTGAAAATTTTAATAGATTGGCTTCATGAGGTGTGGGGACTGTTTTGTTCTAAAAGTAAATGTCATTTATTATAAAAGTTCTACACATAGCATATCTGAACTAAGGGTTTGAAGATAAATCAGATTTTTAAAAAATTTACCAATAATGAAAAGCCTCTTCTGTCAGAAGAATGTTTGTACATTTTACAAAGTGTTGGTTATTTTGCCTTTAAGAAATGATTCTGCAAACTTTTAAAGAAAAAAAAAAATGGAATCAACCAGTTTAACTGTGGGGCTTGGAGAAAAAGTAGAGTATTTACTTAACTTAATTGAATTTTATAGAAAACTGAAGTATATCTGCTTTTTTTTTTTTTTTTGAGGAGTCCTATTTTTATGTTCATACATTGGCAAGCTGCTTACTCCCTTTTCTGGTATCATTAATGAATGGTTATCTTTGCATTTTTAATTTGCTGCTTTTGCTCTGCTAGAGCCTGATATCAGATAACCAAAGTTGTTAGAACTATATATAATAGAACCTTTTTAAAGGCTTTGCATTTACAGTAGTAGTTCTCACACTTATGTTCATAAGAATCACTGGAATATGTCTTAAAATATAAATGATTTGAACCCCTTTTATTCTAATACTGGGTTGTATAGAACAGTACTTCTGAAACTATCTGTGATGGAAGGCCAGTTTTCCCCACAGTCTCTCATGGAACAGTACTTCTGAAAAATATAATAAAAATGAATTACTCGAAAAACAAAATGGAGAAATAAACAAAGGCTTTAAAAATTACAGTTGCTTTTTGTTGTCGTTAGATGCAACAGATGTAAAATAACTCTGCCAAAGTGCTACGAAAGGCTTTGACGCTCTTAATTTCTGTCCTTGTTACGAGTCAACACCTGTCTGGGCACCACACCCTGAGAAACCCTGCTCTGGAGCTCGCCCCAAAGACTGCATATGTCAGAAGTACCTTGTGTGATTAAAATGCACATGTGGAGTGTAGACCAAATTTTGAAGAATACTTGTTTTGGTCTGAGAGTGACTTTGTAACATCCATAAGTATAGCTTGGAACTTTAAAAACTTGACCCATTCTTGTGTTTCTGGAAAATAAGAACATATTCTACAAAATAGTTAGCATTACTGAAAATGTACCCTCCAGAAAAGGTAGCTGTTACTGTACATAACTAAGAGGAATAGTCGTACATTTTGTATTTTGTAAAAGATTTAATTAGAATGCCGAAAATTTTCTAAATAACCTTTATGTAACTTGGTCATATTGTGATTGTTACAGTTTTTAACCTAGTGATGTTTTTACAGAGGCTTATCTCCTGCAGAAGCAGAATTTAGTTACCTGAACACAGCACGTACCTTAGAACTCTATGGAGTTGAATTCCACTATGCAAGGGTAAGTGAAGAAAACATTCTGATGTTGAGTTAAGCATAAATATTCAGTAAAAAAAAAGTTTTTAATTCCCTGATAGGATTAGGCAACAAATGGAATAGTGAGTGCCACCAACATTGCAGTGACAATGTCCTTTGAATATAAGTAATTTTACTAACCCAGTCACTCAAGATTCATTACCTGACAAGAACCATGAATTTTACATATTATTTTTCTTCAAGGTAGTGTGTTACAAGGATAATTTTTGCTGACCATAAGAGACAGTGCCTTTAGAATTTTTATTTTGCAAACTAAAAATTGTTACAATAAAAGTAGTTATTTGTAGTTTTCATTTTTATGGAAATCATTATTATAAAAGATGATTCCACCTCACTGAGGCCTGTGTTACTACATTCTTTTCATCATCTAGTGATATCATTATAAATTTTTACTTATAAAGCACAAAATCAATTGTATTTGCATATTTTGGTTTTCCCCCTACACCATCCCTTTGTTAACACGAAATTTTATAATTACTGGCTTTTCCTGTATAACACCCTAACTTCTTGTTCACTGTGTCAATTTGATGCTTCCAGAAGACTGTTATCCTCCTACTGTAAGCATACATGTATGTAGCTGTCCTTTGTTTGTGTGCCTCGTCACCTCGATTCCTTTTTATGATTGTTTTATCAAGAGGTTATATTCCTTTAGAAGTAATTATCAAGAGGTTATATTCCTTTAGAAGTACCTGAAGTACAGCTGTTCTCTATACCTGATGAAAAGTGGGATTATAGGTAATCATCAGTTGAATTGGTAAATAGGTTTATGTTTTCTTGGGACAACTACTAAGCCTCATAAGGATACCAGCTTGAAAGGAAGTTAAGTTTTCCTTAGGTAATTGTTCTGAATTTATTTTTGTATACAGACATACACATACCCACAGATAGATAGTAGTTTGAGAACTGAGTCCTACTCCATGTAATGGTTTTATATAGGGCTTCTTTTGGCCATTTTCTCGGAGAGGAGGATTGATTAGTTCTTACTTTTCGCAAAGCTTGTGTCAGTCATTCCTTTAAAAAAAATCAAATGACTTGCTTTAGTCACATGACTGTATTTGGTAATTCTGAGCATTTGTGACTTGAAAACCTGTCTGGTTTTCAGACAGGTTTACCTTGAAGTGTTTAAGTAAGTTCCTCTTGAACTTTTTATATTCTTTAAAATGGGCCCTTCACCCTTCCTCTCTCTTTGTGGCTATTACTTTTGGACACAAGTTGTCACTAGATTTTGTTTTTTTATTATAATACAGCTTAAAACAAATGGAATTGTAAATATGTATACTAGTCTGTGGTTAACAGTAAAAAGACCACTAAAGTCAGTCATTTTAGTCCTGAACGGTTTTCTAAAGGTAGTTTAGACTGCTGTCTGCTTTCTTTGACTGCTGTCAGTGAAGTACAAAGAATGTTTGTTGTTATTCTTCAGTCTCTAAGTCGTGTCTGACTCTGTGCCACTCCTATGGACTGTAACCCACCAGGTTCCTCTGTCCATGGGATTTACCAGGCAAGAATACTGGAGTGCCAGTTTCTTCTCCAGGGGATCTTCCTGACCTGGGGATTGAACCTACATCTCCTGCATTGGCAGGCAGATTCTTTACCACTGAGCCTACCAAAGAATGTTAGATATTCCTTTTTTAAATTAAGTGACATGGTTGGATCTCATACATAATTAACTTTTATTTTTTATTGATTTGCTTTTTGTTGTTTAAATTATTACATTGTAAAAAAAAACTCTCAGAAAACCATAAATGTGGAGTACCAAATTAAAGGAATTTTTAAGTATTTTGTACAGACTCCAAAAAAAATGAGCTAGGAAAAGGTGTTTCTATTGTATATGGATATGGAGAACTTAAGAAGATGTGCAGATGTTAAGTGAACGTGAAGGGAAATTTTCAGCATCAGAAACAAAAAGGGACAAAGGGAAGAGGGAAGAGGACACATAAAGAAAATACTTGTTTTAACTGAATAACAATATTTAATTGAATATAAAATAATACTTTATTTTGAAAAGCAAGGTAAGATCTTTTCTCTCTGCCTGTAGACTGTAGGCTGAAAAAAGATCAGGGTGGAACCAAGTTATATATAGCAATCTGCAAGATATGAAACATCTTAGAACCTTCTTTGTGGTGCATCTGTTACATGCCTTGTACATTGTAGGCACTGAGGATGACTCAGTGAACAAAACATCAGTCATCCATGCCCTCGTGAAGCACACTAGACAGTGAGGGGAAAAAGTTAGACCTGTACAAACAAACATTTGAGAACATGAAAGGGAAAGTACAGAATACTGTGGGATCCTATGGCAGGAACTTCTAATTGAGCTTGGGAGCAGAGCATAGGGAAGGCTTCTTAGGAGTAATTCACTGAAGCCAGAAAAATGAGTAAGAATTAATTAGCTAAGATAGTAATTCCCATCACAGACCCATCAAGATGAAGGAAAACCTGAAATCAAGAGGGAACATGGCTTGGTTGAAAACATGAAGACATTTGGTATGCCTAGAGGATTATATGAATAAGAGAAGTGTAGAAAAGTAAAGAATGAATGACAACTTCACGATTAAAGGGAAGGAAAAAAGATTTGAGGGGAGGGAGCATGGGAATATTTGTTTCTTAAAGTAACACAGTAAATACAGTTTTTCTTGGTGTTCAGTTGTATGAATTTTAACATGTGTAGATTTGTATAACCACTGCCACAAGCAGAATACAGAACGATTCCATCACCACCACCCCTGCCTTGCCCCTAAAAAACTGCACTCCTGCTCCGCCTAAGTAGTCCAGCCTCATTCTTACCCGCAGTTTCTAGCCACAACTGGCCTATTCCCTGACTCCATAGTTTGTCTTTTCCAGAATGTCTTATAAATGGAATCATACTATAGTATGTAACCTTTTGATACTGGTTTCTTTTACTTAGGGACTTCCCTGATCACTCAGTTGGTAAAGAATCCACTTGCAATATTGGGAGACTTGGGTTCGATCCCTGGGTTGGGAAGATCCCCTGGAGAAGGGATAGGCTACCCACTCCAGTATTCTGGCCTGGAGAATTCCATGAACTATGTATGGTCCATGGGGTTGCAGAGTCGGACACAACTAAGTGACTTTCACTTCACTGCACTTCACTTATTTTAATTAGAGTAATGCATTTGGGATCGATCTGACATACTGTGCTTCAATAGTTTATGCCTTTTATTGCTGAAGTGTATTCCGTTGTGTGGATGTACCATGGTTTGTTTCTCCATTTACCCATTGAAGGATATCCTGGGTTGCTTCCCTAATTTTTGTTTCTTTTTTTTTAATAGGCCTACTGCAAAAAATCATTTATAATTTCTATATGGGTTTAAATTCTCATTTATGTAGAGTGCAAATCCCAGAAAGGTCTTTCTAGATCATGCAGCAAGTGTATCAGTTCAGATCAGTCGCTCAGTCGTGTCCGACTCTTTGCAACCCCATGAATCGCAGCACACCAGGCCTCCGTGTCCATCACCAACTCTCGGAGTTCACTCAGACTCACGTCCATTGAGTCAGGGATGCCATCCAGCCATCTTATCCTCTGTCGTCCCCTTCTCCTCCTGCCCCCAATCCCTCCCAGCATCAGAGTCTTTTCCAATGAGCCAACTCTTCGCATGAGGTGGCCAAAGTACTGAAGTTTCAGCTTTAGCATCATTCCTTCCAAAGAAATCCAGGGCTGATCTCCTTCAGAATGGACTGGATGGATCTCCTTGCAGTCCAAGGGACTCTCAAGAGTCTTCTCCAACACCACAGTTCAAAAGCATCAATTCTTCAGTGCTCAGCCTTCTTCACAGTCCAACTCTCACATCCATACATGACCACAGGAAAAACCATAGCCTTGACTAGATGGACCTTTGTAGCTTTATATGAAATTACCAAATTGTTTTCTAGAGTACCTGAGCCTCATTGCATCCCCACCAGCTTATTTACAAGTTCCAATAGTTTTACATCCTTTTTAGCATATGGTACTGCCCGTTTTGTTTTGTTCTTTTTAAGCTTTTCTGATAAGTGTGTTTTATCTCATCATGGTTTTACTTTGTATTTTCCTAATAACTAATGTTGACGGGCTTTCCTGATAGCTCAGTTGGTAAAGAATCTGCCTGCAGTGCAGGAGACCCCGGTTCTATTGCTGGGTTGTGAAGGTCTGCCGGAGAAGAGATAGGCTACCCACTCCAGTATTCTTGGGCTTCCTTTGTGACTTAGCTGCTAAAAATCTGCCTGCAGTGTGGGAGAACTGACTCTACGCTTGTGCATGACCAGATGGTCAATACCAAAATCAGGTTATTGTATTCTTTGTAGCTAAAGATAGTGAAGCTCTATACCGTCAGCAAAAACAAGACCAGGAGCTGACTGTGTCTCAGATCATAAATTCCTTATTGCAAATTTCAGACTTAAATTGAAGACAGTAGGGAAAACCACTAGACCATTCAGGTATGACCCACATCAAATCCCTTACGATTATACAGTGGAAGTGACAAACAGATTGAGGGGACTAGATCTGATGGACAGAGAACATAGTTCTTCAGAACTATGGACAGAGGTTCATGACATTGTACAGGAGGCAGTGATCAAGACCATCCCAAAGAAAAAGAAACACAAAAAGGCCAAATGGTTGTCTGAGGAGGCCTTATAAATAGCTGAGAAAAGAAGTGAAAGGCAAAGGAGAAAAGGAAAGATATGCCCATTTGAACGCAGAGTTCCAAAGAATAGCAAGGAGAGATAAGAAAGTCTTCCTTAGTGATCAATGCAAAGAAATAGAGGAAAACAACAGAATGGGAAAGACTAGAGATCTCTTCAAGAAAACTAGAGATACCAAGGAAACATTTCATGTGAAGATGGACACAATAAAGGACAGAAATGGTATGGACCTAACAGAAGCAGAAGATACTAAGAAGAGGTAGCAAGAATACACAGAAGAACTTTACAAAAAAGATCTTCATGATCCAGATAACCACTATGGTGTGACCACTCACCTAGAGCCAGACATCCTGGAATGCAAAGTCAAGTGGGCCTTAGGAAGCATCACTAGGAACAAAGCTAGTGGAGGTGATGGAATTCCAGTTGAGCTATCAGGTCTGTTCAGTTCAGTTGCTCAGTTGTGTCTGATTCTTTGCGACCCCACGGACAGGAGAATGCCAAGCCTCCCTGTCTTTCCAATGCACGGAGTTTACTCAAACTCATGTCCCTTGAGTTGGTGATGCCATCCAACCCATCTCATCCTCTGTCATTATCTTCTCCTCCTGACTTCAATCTTTCCCAGCATCAGGGTATTTTTAAATCAATCAGTTCTTCGCATCAGGTGGCTAAAGGATTGGCATTTCAGCTTCAGCATCAATCCTTCCAGTGAATATTCAGGATTGATTTCCTTTAGGATGGACAGGTTGGATCTCTGTGCTGTCCAAGGGACTTTGAAGAATCTTCTCCAACACCACAGTTGAAAAGCATCAGTTCTTTGGCACTCAGCTTTCTTTATAGTCCAACTCTCACATCCATACACAACTACTGAAAAAACCATAGCTTTGACTAGACGGACGTTTGTTGGCAAAAGTAATGTCTGCTTTTTAATATGCAGTCTGGGTTGGTCATAACTTTCCTTCCAAGGAACAAGCTTCTTTTAATTTCATGGCTGCAATCACCATCTGCAGTGATTTTGGAGCCCAAGAAAATAGTCACTCACTCTTTCTACTCTTTCCCCATCCATTTGCCGTGAAGTGATGGGACCAGATGCCATGATCTTAGTTTTCTGAATGTTGAGTTTTAAGCCAACTTTATCACTCTCCTCTTTCACTTTCATCAAGAGGCATTTAGTTCTTCTTTGCTCTCTGTCACAAGGGTGGTGTCATCTGCATATCTGAGGTTACTGATATTTCTCCTGGCAAACTTGATTCCAGCTTGTTCTTCATCCAGCCCAGCATTTCTCATGATGTACTCTACATATAAGTTAAATAAACAGGGTGACAAAATACAGCCTTGACATATTCCCTTTCCTATATGGAACCAGTCTATTCATGTCCAGTTCTAACTGTTGCTTCTTGATCTGCATACAGATTTCTCAGGAGGCAGGTCAGGTGGTCTGGTATTCTCATCTCTTGAAGAATTTTCCACAGTTTGTTGTGATCCATACAGTAATGGCTTTATCCTAGTCAATAAAGCAGAAATAGATGTTTTTCTGGAACTCTCTTGTTTTTTCAATGATCCAGCGGATGTTGGCAATTTGATCTCTGATTCTTCTGCCTTTTCTAAAATCAGTTTGAACATCAAATACTGTTGATGCCTGGCTTGGAGAATTTTGAGCAGTACTTTGCTAGCGTGTGAAATGAGTGCAGTTGTGCAGTAATTTGAGCATTCTTTGGCATTGCCTTTCTTTGGGATTGGAATGAAAATGGACCTTTTCCCGTCCTGTGGCCACTGCTGAGTTATCCAAATTTGCTCCATATTGAGTGCAGCACTTTCACAGCGTCACCTTTCAGTTGAAATAGCTCAACTGGAATTCCATCACCTCCACTAGCTTTGTTCATAGTGATGCTTTCTAAGGCCCACTTGACTTCGCATTCCAGGATGTCTGGCTCTAGGTGAGAGATCACACCAGTGTGATTATCTGGGTCATGAAGATCCTTTTTGTGTAGTTCTTCTGTGTATTCTTGCCACCTCTTCTTAATATCTGTTTCTGTCAGGTCCCTACCATTTCTGTCCTTATTCTTGCCCATCTTTGCATGAAATGTTCCCTTGGTATCTCATTTTCTTGAAGAGATCTCTAGTCTTTCCCATTCTGTTGTTTTCCTCTATTTCTTTGCACTGATCACTGAGGAAGGTTTTCGTATCTCCCCTTGCTCCTCTTTGGAACTCTGCATTCAAATGGGCATATTTTTCCTTTTTTCCTTTGCTTTTCACTTCTTTTCTTTTCACAGCTATTTGTAAGGCCTCCTCAGACAGCCATTTTGCTTTTTTTGTGTTTCTTTTTCTTGGGGATGGTTTTAATCCATGTCTCCTTTACAATGTCATTAACCTCCGTCCATAGTTCATCAGGCACTCTATGAGATCTAGTCCCTTAAATTTATTTCTCATTTCCACTGTATAATCATAAGTGAAAGTGAAAGTCAAGTCACTCAGTTGTGTCCAACTCTTTGCGGTCCCATGGACTGTAGCCCTCCAGGCTCCTCAGTCCATGGAATTTTCCAGGCAAAAGTATTGGAGTGGGTTGCCATTTCTTTCTCCTGGGGATCATCTCAACTCAGGGAACGAACCCGGGTCTTCTGCATTGCAGGCAGATGCTTTACTTTCTGAGCTACCAGGGAAGCAGTGTGGGAGGTATAATCATAAGGGATTTGATTTAGGTCATATGGTTTAGTGGTTTTCCCTACTTTCTTCAATTTAAGTCTGAATTTGGCAATAAGGAGTTCATGATCTGAGCCACAGTCAGCTCCTGGTTTTGTTTTTGCTTACTGTATAGAGCTTCTCCATCTTTGGCTGCAAAGAATATAATCAATCTGATTTCATGACAATTTTGTAAATACTACCCAGGTCATCCTTAGACTTCTGCCAGCCATTCCAGAAACCTTCTTTACACCCTGTCCCAGCTCCTGCCCACCTTATGTATTTTTTTGTGGTTTTATCACCCAGTGTGTCTTTCTAGATACTATAATTTATTTTGCTTTGTGTTTTGAACTGAATAACTTTAAATGTCTTTTAATGCCTTCTTCCTTTACTGTATAGAATTTTTTTGTTAAAGAACTGGGCCATTTCGCCTTTAGTTTCCCACAGTCTGGACTGCTGATCACATATTCATGGTATAATTCAGTACATTCTGAGGTCTAATGAAGTTTTCACAGAGAAGTTGGACTTGATGTAGACTTTGGTTAGGTTTGATATGATCCATCAGAGAGACATTAAGAAGAGACGCTGCTAAGTCACTTCAGTCGTGTCCGACTCTGTGCGACCCCATAGACGGCAGCCCACCAGGCTCCCCCGTCCCTGGGATTCTCCAGGCAAGAACACTGGAGTGGGTTGCCATTTCCTTCTCCAATGCATGAAAAGTGAAAAGTGAAAGTGAAGTCACTCAGTCGTGTCCGACTCTTCACAACCCCATGGACTGCAGCCTACCAGGCTCCTCCATCCATGGGATTTTCCAGGCAAGAGTGCTGGAGTGGGGTGCCTGAGAACAGTATTAATAGAACATATAATTATGGATATACAAAACACATGGAAGTGACCTGATGGGAAACAAGTTTTTACTCTAGTAATTAGAAATTATTGAAACTACATTTTAGACATTTTTTCCTACAGAGACAGTTATAAACTCTTGGTTATATTTTCATCAGTTAGTTCTATCTTCTGATCACATGAATGCTAGGGATAAAAGCATTATTGCTATATTAGTTTGCCTGTAGTATGTCTCAAATTAAGCACTCTTGCATGCATGCACAGTTGTGTCTGAATCTTCACGACCCCATAGACTATAGCCTGCCAGTTTCCTCTGTCTATGGAATTTCCCAGGCAAGAATACCGGAGTGGGTCTCAAGTTAAGCAAAACTATTTCAAGACTTTTTAGCAAGTGAGGAAACTTTTAATTCTACTTAGTTTGTTAATAGTTGCAAGTCAGTTGTTCAAGTTGAATCAGCATGAAAACTCACTCATGAAAGCACAATTCAAATTTTCTTCCACACTCCAACAGTGTTCCCCACTCTGTTTTCCTGTGATGTTTTTATTGTATTATGTTAGTTAAAGAATTTCTCCTTATATTGGAAATACTGTTTTATTACAAATTGCCTTTCACTATGCTCTGAACTACAGGTTTTATTCACCTTTGCAATCCTGACACCATATTTACACAGTGATTGGATTGTAATAGTTTTAGAAATGGAAAGATGGATACTAACTTAACATTCTACAAGATGTGGTCTTGGATTTTCTATCCCAAAGAGTCCAGTTATAAACTATGGAAAAGCCTAAGATTATTTTTGCTTTACATTATTAATGAATTTTAATAATGCAACATTTAAATTTGATTTGAAGTATGTCTTATTTTTATGATTGTAATAGTTACCATCTGGGTTTATATATATTGCGCAGTTAACTGCTGCCTTTGATATAATGTCACATTGTGTAAAATAACTAATCATATTTAAAAATTATATCTTTATCAGTTAAAACTCATTATCTTAGATTTCCCATTTTTTTTGTTTGTTTTTTGAAGGATCAAAGTAACAATGAAATTATGATTGGAGTGATGTCAGGAGGAATTCTGATTTATAAGAACAGAGTACGAATGAATACCTTTCCATGGTAAGAACTTCCGTCAATACTTTTCACTTTTACTATTGTATTACCAAATATAGTTCATATTTTTGTTGAACTATTTAATGTTATCATACAACTTTATCCCACTTACTTGGAATCTACTAGAAGATACAAAAATAGTTGAATTATTTTTTTCAAAAATTTCTTAGCTTAAAGAAAATACTACTTTGCAAGTTTTTCCTCTTAGACAGTCTCTCAATTTGTACTGTAGTACAATAGCTAATATCATCATGTACACTCTGTGTCTTGCACCTTGCCAATTGCTTTGGATACAGTTGTTGTTTAGTTGCTAAGTCGTGTCTGACTCTTTGTGATCCCATGAACTGCATCGTGCTGGGCTTCCCTATCCTTCACTACCTCCCCGAATTTGCTCAAACTCATGTCCATTGAGTCAGTGATGCTATCCAACCATCTCATCCTCTGCCACCCCCTTCTCCTTTTGCCTTCAGTCTTTTGCAGCATCAGGGTCTTTTCCAGTGAGTTGGCTCTTCACATCAGGTGGGCAAAGTATTGGAGCGTTGTACAAAGTATTGAATACAGTACCTCATTTAAATGCATTTGATGGGTGCTAGTTTATTAGTTGGAACACTGGCATGGTTTAGATTGGTGCTGGGAAAGTAAGGTGACTCCCTGTGGTTTGAAACTCATGTTTCTTTTGTCTCATTGCTCTACTGCCCTTAGCATTGTTGTCCTTGTCCTAACTGTCCAGTGACTTACCAACCATCACTTTAGCATCCCAGAGTGAGGTAGAAAGAGAAGTAGCATCTACCACTACCCTTTAAGGGGATAGCCTGAAAATTGTAAACACGACATTGATTTTTGTGCATATGTCATATAAATATCTTAGGTTTTTGAAAAGTAAAGACAATGATTTTCACTAAGGGAAGAAAGGAAGAAAGTTAGTCGCTCAGTTGTGTCCAACTGTTTGCAAGCCAATGGACTGTAGCCCACCAGGCCCCTCTGTCCGTGGATTCTCCGGGCAAGGATATTGGAGTGGGTTGCCATTTCCTTCTCCAGTGGATTGCCGTTTCCTTCTCCAGTGGATCTTCTCCACCCAGGGATCTAACTTGGGTCTCCTACATTTCAGGAAGATTTTTACTGTCTGTGCTACCAGGGAAGCCCTAAGGCCAAGCCCAAGCCCTTTCTAAGGAAGAAATAAATACAAAAGAAATATATTGGATCAATCTGTTTATTTATATATTTCTGAAATGAGATGGCCAGGCTTTTCAATATCTGTGATTATTATTAATAGATTTTTGTAATTAGTCACTTATATAACACTTAATAGAAATATGATAACTGACAGAAGCTATTATTTTAGAAAATCACCACAATTATGTTGAGAAAAGAAACATAAATTTCCCTGGTAGGTCACTAGGAAAAAATTAAATATAAAATAAAAAGCTGATGCAGTGAACCTCTTCAAAATTAAATACTTTTGTTCTCCAGAGGACACTGTAAACAAAATGAAAAGGTAAAACTCAGTCTTTTGTAAAGTATATATTTGATAAAGGACTTATCCAAAAAATGTAAAAGACTCTTAAATACTTTAACTTTTTAACTTAATTTAAAAGAATTGGAAAAATTTGTGAATAGATACTTCCACCAAAGGAGTTATATAAATGACAGATAAGTACAAAAAAATGCTCAGTCATCAGTGAAATGCAAATTAAAACCACAGTGAACTATTTCCATTCACCCACTGGAATAGCTCCAATTAAAAAGAACAACAGTGGGACTTCCCTGGTGGTCCAGTGGCTAGAACTCCATGTTCCCAGTGCAGGGGACTTGAGTTCTATACCTGCTCAGCAAACTAGATCCCACATGCCCAAGTAAGAGTTCGCATGCTGCAACTGAGACCTGGTGCAGCCAAATAAATAAATATTTTAAAAAATGATAGTACCACGTGATGGCAAGGAAGCAGAGCATCTAGAAACCTCATATATTGCTGGTGGGAATGCAAAGTAATAGACCAACTTGGGAAAACTGGCATTTCTTAAAGATTAAATTTAGATTAACCGTATAATCTGGCAATTCTGTTCCTAGATACTTGCCCAAGAGAAATGAAAACGTAAGTTTGTATAAAGATGTGCACACTGTGTTTATAGCTATATTATTCATAATAGCACAAAACAGAATTTCAAATGTCTATCAGTTGGTGACTGCACAAGCAAATTACATCTATGCAATGAAATACTGTTTAGCAGTGAAAGAAATGAACTGTTTGACACACTAAACAATATGGGTGAGCCTACCTTCAAAACATGATGTCAAGTGTGAAAAGCCTGACACAAAAGATGACGTACTCTGTTTCTATTTATATGAAATTCTGGAAAACACGTATTATAGAGACAACAGACCACTTGGTTGCCAGGGATTAAAAATGGGAGGAAATTGACTGTAAAAGGGTGCTAAGGGGACATTTTCAGGTGATGCAAATTGCTATATGGTGATTTTGGTGGATGGACATTATATAACTCAATACATTTGTCAAAACTCATTAAATTGTTCATTTAAAATTGGGATATTTCATTTTATATATAGATTATACCTCTCTAAAGTTCATTAAAGAAAGCCAAAGATCATTTAATGTTTCATGTCATATCTTTAAATTCTTCTGTGTAATTCAACTTGTGTTATGGTTAGAGGAAAGTACAAAACAGCTTGAGACATGGTCCTTGCCTAAAAGTGAGCACATAAAAATTAATTACAAAACATAAGAAGAAGATTGGTGAATTAAGTGTTTCAGAAAAAACAGTTATGATTGTTTATTTTCATAATGGTAAATGTGTATCTTTAATTTTAATGCTTTTCTGATTTACTGAAGAGAATTAAACATTTTTTATTAACTTTACATATTATATAAATGTCAAAATCAGAAATTCTTTTCAGATAATACGGGTTAAAATGATAATCTAAATTTTTCTGTATTTTCAAAATTCTTTATGCATATATATATATTTATTATTATAAAATAAAGATTCTGGAAGAGTTTTTGACAAATTACTTTGGAAGTACCAATGATATAATTTTACCAGGGAAAATTTTAGTGTCTTCATGATATTTAAGGTGGTTTTTCGTTTTGTTTTGTTTTGTTTCAGTTGGAGGATAATTGCTTTGCAGTATTGTGTTGGCCTTTGCCGTATTTGAGGTGGTTTTTAAAGGATGAATAGAAATTTCCTCAATGAAGAGGGAGTATGGAAGAGGAATGTGTGTCTGGAAGGTTCAGTCAGAATTTGGGGTAAAGGTACCAAACATTTGCAGAGGCCTCATAGTAAGACTCTGGAGAAGGAAATGGCAACCCGCTCCAGTACTCTTGATTGGAGAATCCCATGGAGGGAGGAGCCTGGTGGGCTACAGTCCATGAGGTCGCAAAGAGTTGGACACGACTGAGCGACTTCACTTAATTTCTTTCATAGTAAGAAAGGATGTGGCAAGTTCAAATGATGGGATATGTGGTTTGATTTTTATTTATTTATGTTTGGCTGTGCTGGGTCTTGGTTGCTTTGCAGACTTTTCTCTAGTTGCAGAGAGCTGGGGCTACTCTTCAGTTTCAGTGCATGGGCTTCTCATTGTGGTGGCTTCTCTTGTTGAGGAGCCCAGGCTCTAAAGCACATGGGCTTCAATAGTTGTGACATGTGGGCTCAGTAGTTGCAGCTCACAGGCTTTAGAGCACAGGCTCAATAGTTTTGGTGCTTGGGCCCAGTTGCTCTGTGGATTGTGGGATCTTCTGGATCAGGGATCAAACCCACATCTCCTGCATTGGCAGGTGGGTTTTTTTTACCACTGAGTCACCAAGGAAGCCCCTGTTTTTTTTTTTTTTTAAGTTATCTTCACTGAGGACAGAAGCAAGGGAGTAAGATTTTAAGATGATATTGCTTAAAAGAGAAATTGGATTCAGATTTTAAAGGATCTTATATATTCCATCTGCTGTTGTTCAGTTGCTCAGTCATGTCCAACTGCATGATCTCAGCACACCAGGTCTCCCTGTCCTTCACCATCTCCTGGAATTTGCCCAAGTTCATGTCCATTGCATCAGTGATGCCATCCAGCTGTCTCATCCTCTGATGCCCCCTTCTCCTTCTGCCCTTAATCTTTCCCAGCATCAGGGTCTTTTCCAGTAAGTCAGCTCTTCACATCAGGTGACCAAAATATTGGAGCTTCAGCATCAGTCCTTTCAAAGAGTATGCAGGGTTGATTTACTTTAAGATTGACTGGTTTGATCTTCTCACTGTCCAAGGGCCTCACAAGAGTCTTCTCTAGCACCACGGTTCCAAGGCATCAATTCTTTGTCATTCTGCCTTCTTTACGGTCTGGCATTCACAGCCGTATATGACCATTGGAAAGACCATAGCCTTGACTGTACAGACCTTTGTTGGTAGAGCGATGTCTTTGTTTTTCAACACACCACCTAGGTTTGTCATAGCTTTCCTGCCAAGAAGCAATCATCTTCTGATTTCATGGCTACAGTAATCATCTGCAGTGATTTTAGAGCCCCAGAAGAGGAAATCTGTCACTGTTTCCACCTTTTCCTCTTCTATTTTCCATGAAGTGATGGGACTGGATGCTGTGATCTTTCTTTAATATTTAGTTTTATGTCAGCTTTTTCACTCTCCTCCTTCACCCTCATCAAGAGGTTCTTTAGTTTCTCTTTGCTTTCTGCCATTAGAGGGGGGTATCATCTGCATATCTGAGGTTGTTGATGTTTTTCTCCTGCTAATCTTGATTCCATCTTGTAACTCATTCATTCTGGCATTTCTCATGATGTGCTCAGTGTATAAGTTAAATAAACAGGGTGACAACAAACAGCCTTGTTGTACTCCTTTCTCAATTCTGAACCAGTCAGTTGTTCCATACAGGGTTCTCACTGTATGTATACAGGGTTCTTGACCCACATATAGGTTTCTCAGGAGACAGGTAAGATAGTCATGTATTCCCATCTCTTGAAGAGTTTTCCACAGTTTGTTATGATCCACACAGTCAAAGGCTTTAGTGTAGTCGATGAAACAGAGATAGATGTTTTTTTGTGACCCCCACAAAAGACTGAGCCAGACTTGCCAGTCAGTGTCCAGGAGTCTCCAGTGGAGGTGTGGGTCGACAGTGGCCTGTCATGGGGTCAGGGTCACTGACTACAACAGTCCTGGGAGCTGTGGTGGGGTGGCCTAAGTCCTTTCAAAGGAGGTTAAGGCAAGGAAGAAAATCACTCATGGATTTTAATGCATTTTATCTGTACCTTATAACCCTGCAACTTGGATGTCCTTAGCATTGTTTTGTGGATAAGGAATAAGAAATGCCAGAGAAGCTAACTGGGCCAAGGTTAATAAGTTTGATAAATATGAAGTGGAACCTTAAACTTGGGTCTTTCAGATTCTGAAACACAAGCTTCTCATTTAACCTCTTCTTTGAAAAGTAGAGCTATGTGTAGAATAAAATTACTTCCTCATTTCTTTCTATATATGATTAGCCCTAAATTATCCAGTTCAAGTTCATGCTTTAAAATGTTGAGTACTGGATTGGGAATTACTTGGATTCTGTAAATTAGACTTCATTAAAATTACTGCTCATCAAAAAACATCATTAGTAAAATGAAAAGGGAAGGGGACAGTTCTGGTTCCCAGTCTAGCAGGTAAAGATTTTGCAACTTGTTACTCCTATTCTCAGAAGAAAAAAAAAAAAAAACTCTGAAAAAACTCAAATCAACAACTCTTTTTAGATCTTCTAAAGAATTGAAAACACAGGGCATACTGCATTTCTGAAAACTGAAGAAACAGATGAATACAAGAAATGACAGCTTACCAGGTCTAGAAACCACTGCTACAGCAGTACCTGGCAGGAGTACATAAAGGGTGGTTGACAAATTGCTGGAGACAGAGCAGAGACTAGCTTGTCAGATAAACACTCCCTCAGGCCTTGCTTACTTAGGAAGGGCCCTTTGCTACCAGTGATCTCAGGGCCAAGATTGACAGAAAATCCACTTGTGATTGAAGGGCAGGGTATAGGGGTTGAGCAGGAAAGTAGTTTGAAATATGCTCAGAGCCTTCTTTTCTCATTAGCAAAGATCTGTCCTTAAGGAAGTCTATTTATACTTAATCAAAATGGGTATTACCAGGGCCTAACCGAGGTGGAGGAAGGGAAGCCCTCTCTCTGCTTTTTGTTTCAGCTCTGGAAGGGTGAGTTGCAGAGCACTGAAGGGTGCAGCCAAGAGGCCCAGACCACTAACCCACTGAGACCGGATCACAGGATTAGAGACTGGCATCTGCCCAACCCCAGACTTAACTGCCACATCACCAGGGCTCCTGTATAATAACGAAGGTTCAAAATTTAACTATAAAGCTCAGACCAATTAAGAAGGACTCTCTTGGGAAACCCAAAGGCAACAGAGGAGACAAAATCAAGGACAGTAGAAGAGATAGCCTCAAATGCTTACCACAGAAACTGTTCTTCAGAATAGCAACAATTTGAATTGAATTAGTTTCTAAAGGAATTCATGACATAGGGCACTGTTGAAAATAATAGACCAGTGTGTTGGCAGTTAGAGAAGTTCACAGCTGGGTGTGGTTTTTGAAAGGATGGGGTGACTGGTACTACCGTCATTTCAGTATTACTTTGGGCACACCCAGGGCTGTGCCTTCCTGAAGAGCAATAGCAGAAACATAAACTGAAGATTGGGGTGTAGAGTTCATGCAAGTAAACTGCCAAATAATAATAAGCTGGGAAGATGGGATTTTCCAGGCAGGAGTACTGGAGTGTGTTGCCATTTCCTTTTCCAGGGAACTTCCTGACCCAGGGATCAAACCCATGTCTCCTACATTGCATGAGGTTTCTTTAGCACTGAATCTCAGGTTCAGTGGGAAGCTCAGGTGTGTCATGTAGCTAATGCATTACAGTAAGCAAATAACAAGGCTCAAGATCCACTGGAAATCAAAGCTTCCATCATCTTGGATCTAGTTGGTTCTAACCAGTTTTTGTCATGTCCTGTGGCTGTGTCATTCTTTTAAAGGTTGCGCCCTGCCCCCTTCCCTCGTTTCAATACTGTGCCTAGCAATAGCAAAATACATATTCCTTTCAAGGATACATAGCTTATTTATTAGAAGAAGAAATATATTAGCCATAAAACAAGCTTCAACAGTTTTTTTTTAATGAGTTATAATTAGTGTAACATTAGTTTCAGGTATACAGCATAGTAGTTTAGTATTTTGTATACATTATGAAACAATCACTACAATAAGTCCAGTTTTCATCCGTCACTATATAAAATTATTATGTGTTTTTGACTGTATTCCCTCCGTGTGTATTACACTCCCATGACTTATTTTACACCTGGAAGTTTGTGCTCTTAATTCCTTTCACATATTTGTCTTTATCTGCACTGAAGCCTCCCCTCAGCAACCATTCATTTGCTGTTTATATCTGTAAGTCACTTTTTTGTTTTTTAGATTCTACATATAAATAAAATCATAAGGTATTTGTTTTTCTAGTTATTTCATTTTCATAATACCCTCCTGGTCCATCCATGTTGCCACAATGACAAGATTTCTTTTCAATGACTGAGTAATGATGCTTTTAAACTGTGGTGTTGGAGAAGACTCTTGAGAGTCCCTTGGACTGCAAGGAGATCCAACCAGTCCATCCTAAAGGAAATCAGTCCTGAATATTCATTGGAAGGACTGATGTTGAAGCTGAAACTCCAGTACTTTGGCCACCTGCTGCGAAGAACTGACTCATTTTAAAAGACCCTGATGCTGAGAAAGATTGAATTTGGGACAAGGAGATGACAGGATGAGATGGTTGAATGGCATCACTGACTCGATGGACATGAGTTTGGGTAGACTCTGTGAGTTGGTGATGGACAGGGAGGCCTGGTGTGCTGAGGTTCATGGGGTCGCAAAGAGTCAGACACGACTAACCGACTAAATTGAGTTGAACTGAACATCCATACACATCTACACACATACATCACATCTTTATCCACTCATATGGACACTTAGATTGTTTCTGTATCTTGGCTGTTATAAATAGTTCTGCAGTGAACATTGGTTGTTCAGTTGCCAAGTTGTGTCTGACTCTTTGCAACCCCATGAACTGCAGCACTCCAGGCTTCCCTGTCCCTCACCATCTCCTGGAGTTTGCCCAAGTTCATGTCGTTGAATCAGTGATGCCATCTAACCATCTCATCCTCTGTCTCCCCCTTCTCCTCTGCCCTCAATCTTTCCTAGCAGCAGTCTTCTGATGAGTTGGCTGTTCACATCAGGTAGCCAAAATATTGGAGCTTCAGCTTCAGCATCAGTCCTTCCAATGAGTATTCAGGGTTGATTTCCTTTAAGATTGACTGGCTTGATCTCCTTGCTGTCCAATGGACTCTTAAGTCTTCTTCAGCTCCACAGTTTGAAAGCATTGGTTCTTCAGTGCTCTGCCTTCTTTATGGTCCAGCTCTCACATCCGTACATGACTACTGAAAAGACCATAGCCTTGATTATACGTACCTTTGTCATCAAAGTGGTATCTTTGCTTTTTAATACACTGTCTAGGTTTGTCATAGCTTTTCTTCTAAGAAGCAATCGTCTTTTAATTTCATGGCTGCAGTCATCATCCACAGTGATTTTGGAACCCAGGAAGAAAAATCCACCTTTTCCCCTTCTACTTGCCATGAAGTGGTGGGACCAGATGCCATGAACTTAATTTTTTTTGAATGTTGAGTCTTAAACCATCTTTTTCACTCTTCTCTTTCACCCTCATCAAGGATTTCTTTAGTTCCTCTTCTCTTTATGCCATTAAAGTGGTATCATTTGCATATCTGAGGTTGTTGATATTTCTCCTAGCAATCTTTATTCCAGCTTGTAACTCATCCAGCCCAGCATTTCGCATGATGTGCTCTGCGTATAAGTGAATAAATGGAGTGACAATAAACAACCTTGTCATACTCCTTTCCCAATTTTGAATCAGTCAGTTGTTTCATATAAGGTTCTAAATGTTGCTTCTTGCAGTGAACAGAAGGATACATAAATCTTTTTGATTCAGTGTTTTTATTTACTTTGGATAAATACCCAGAAGTGGAACTGCTGGATCATACAGTAGTTCTGTTTTTAGTTTTTTTGGGGCCCCCCATACTGTTTTCCATGATAATGGCACATATTTACATTCCCACCAACTGTGCACAGAGATTCTCTTTTCTTCACATCCTTATCAACATTTGTTATTTCTTGTCATTTTGATAATAGCCATTCTGACAGGTCTGAGATGGTATCTCATTGTGGTTTGCATTTCTCTGATAGTTAGTGATACTGAGCATCTTTTAATGTCACTGTGGGTCATGTGTATATCTTTGTAAAAATGCCTCTTCGGGTCTTCTGCCTAATTTTTTTAATCAAAATTTTTTTGTATTGTGTTATATGTTGTTTATATACTTAGATATCAACCCCTTACTGGGTATATCATTTGCGAATATCTTCTCTCATTTGGTGGGCTATCTTTTCTTTTTGTTGGTTTCCTTCACTGTGCAAAATCTTTTAATTTGATGCAGTCCCATTGTTTATTTTTGCTTTTGCTTCCCTTACCTGAGGAGACATATCCAAAAAATATTACTAAGACTGATGTCAAAAGGGGTTACTATTTGTGTTTTCTTCTTGGAGTTTTATGTTTTCAGGTATTAACATTTTTGTCTTTAATCCATTTTGAATTTATTTTTGTATATGGTGTGACAAAGTTGTCCAGTTTCATTTTCCTGCACGTAGCATCCAGTTTTCCCAACACCATTTATTGAAGAGACTATCTTTTCTCCATTGTACATTCTTTCCTTGTTGTCATAAATTAATTGACCATGTGAGCATGGGTTTATTTCTGGGCCCTCTATTCTGTTTCACTGATATTTATATCTATTTCTGTGCCAGTGCCAGACTGTTTTGGTTACTGTAGCTTTGTAATATATAGTCTGATGTCAGGTAGCCTGATAACTCTGGCTTTATTATTTCTGAAGATTGCTTTGGATATTTGGGTCTTTTGTGGTACCATACAAGTTAGATGATTATTTGCTCTAGTTCTGTGAAAAATATCTTTTATACTCCTCCCCTTTCATATTATATGTTTTTAATGTTATATTTTGCATCTTTTAATTTGTATATATCCCTTAACTAGTTGGTGTAGTTTTAGTGTTTTCCACAAGTGGCTGTACTAGTTGACATTCCCATCAACAATGCGTGAGAGTTCTCTTTTCTCCACATTCCCACCCAACATTTATTGTCTTTCTGATGCTAGCCATTCTGACAGATGTGAAGTGGTATCTCTTTGTGGTTTTGATTTGTATTTCTCTGATGATTAGTAGTATTGAGCATATTTTCATATGCATGTTGGCCATCTCCATTTCCTCTTTGGAAGCACATCTGTTCAGTTCTACTTTTTACTTGGGTTGTTTGATTTTTGTTTTGTTTTCATGTTGAATTGTAAGCGCTGTTTATATATGTTGGATGTTAACCCCTTATTGGTCATATCATTTGCAAATATTTTCTCTCATTCAGTAGATTTTCTTTTTGTTGTTGGTTTCCTTTGCTATGCAAAAGCTTTTAAGTTTAGTTAGGTCTCATTTGGAGAAGGCAGTGGCACCCCACTCGACTACTCTTGCCTGGAAAATCCCATGGACGGAGGAGCCTGGTAGGCTCCAGTCCATGGGGTCGCTAAGAGTTGGGCACAACTGAAACGACTTAGCAGCAGCAGCAGGTCTCATTTGTTTGTTTTTATTTCATTTGTTTTAGGATATGGTTCCCAAAAAATGTTGCCATGATTTATGTCAAAGACTATTTGCTTATGTTTTCTTCTAGGAGTTTTATGGTATCCAGTCTTATATTTAAGTCTTTAATCCATTTTGAGTTTAGTTTTGTTTATGGTGTTAGAGAATTTTCTAACCTCATTTTTTAACACGTAGCTGTCCAGTTTTCCCAGCACCAGTTATTGAAGAGACTGTCTTCATTGTATATTCTTTGTTCCTTTGTCATAGATTCATGACCATAGGTGCATGCATGAGTTTATTTCTGGACTTTCCATCTTCTTCCATTGATTTCTGTGTCTGTTTTTGTGCCAGTACCATACTGTTTTGATTTCTGTAGCTTTGTAGTATAGTTTGAAGTCAGGGAGCATGATTCCTTCTGCTGTTTTTCTTTTTCAAGATTGTTTGGCTGTTTAGAGTCTTTTGTATTTCTATACAAAATTTGAAATTATTTGTTCTAGTTCTGTGAAAAATGCATTGGTATTTTGATAGAGATTGCCTTGAATATGTAGATTTCTTTGGGTAATTGGTCACTTTAACAATAATAATTCTTCCAATCTAAAAATACAGTGTATCTTTCCATATGTTTGCATCATTTTCAGTGTCTTTCATCAGTGTGTTTCAGTTTTCCAAGTACATGTCTTTCATTTTCTTAGGTAGGTTTATTCCCAGGTATTTTATTCTCTTTACTGTGATAGTAAATGGGATTGTTTTAATTTCTCTTTCTGTTAGTTTGTTGTTAGTGTATAGAAGTGGAACTGGTTTCTGAATATTAATTTTATATTTTGGTACCCTTTTTCATGATTTTCATTTCTGTGCTTACATTGCCTATCTTTTCTTGCTCTCTACTTTATCCACTGGAGCTCTTAGCATGTTAAGTAAGTTGTTTTAAACTCTCAGAATGATAATTCCAGCACTCCTTTGACATCTGGTCCTGATACATACTGTGTCTTTATATTGTTTGTTTTGCCTTTTGGTATCCCTTGTCATTTTTTCTTGATGGGCCGATCTGATATCCTGGTAAAAGATTGTTATTCAGTCACTAAGTTGTGTCTGATTCTTTGCAACCCTGTGAACTGCAGCATTCCAGGCTTCCCTATCTTTCACTATGTACTGGAGTTTGTTTTAACTCATGTCCCTTGAGTCAATGATGCCATCTAACCATCTCATCCTCTGTCACCACCTTCTCCTCCTGCCCTCAGTTTTTCCCAGCATCAAAGGTCTTTTCCAGTGAGTTGGGTCTTCACATAGCATAGCCAAAGTGTTGGAGCTTCAGCATCAGTCCTTCCAATGAATATTCAGGGTTGATTGGTAACCTTGGTAAAAGGAACTGCTGTAAATAGGCTCTTAGTAATGTAGCCATGAAATTAAAAGACGCTTACTCCTTGGAAGGAAAGTTATGACCAACCTAGATAGGATATTCAAAAGCAGAGACATTACTTTGCCAACAAAGGTCCGTCTAGTCAAGGCTATGGTTTTTCCAGTGGTCATGTATGCAAGTGAGAGTTGGACTGTGAAGAAGGCTGAGCACCGAAGAATTGATGCTTTTGAACTTTGGTGTTGGAGAAGACTCTTGAGAGTCCCTTGGAAAGCAAGGACATCCATCCAGTCCATTGTGAAGGAGATCAGCCCTGGGATTTCTTTGGAAGGAATGATGCTAAAGCTGAAACTCCAGTACTTTGGCCGCCTCATGCAAAGAGTTGACTCATTGGCAAAGACTCTGATGCTGGGAGGGATTGGGGGCAGGAGGAGAAGGGGACGACAGAGGATGAGATGGCTGGATGGCATCACTGACTCAATGGACGTGAGTCTGAGTGAACTCCGGGAGTTGGTGATGGACAGGGAGGTCTGGCGTGCTGCGACCCATGGGGTTGCAAAGAGTCAGACACAACTGAGCGACTGAACTGAACTGAATGTAGTGATGAGGTGGGGGTTGGGTGGGGGGGAGTGGGGGGTGTAGTCTTGTGATTAGCTTTGTGTTTTTCTGAGCCTCAACCTCTGGATTGTGAGCTTCACAAGTGTTTCTTAATTTTTTCTCCCTCTTTGGGTGGGACAAGATTTCTAGAGTGGACTGAAATCGGGTATTTTCTTTCCCTGGATCATTTAAGGCTCTTGTTAACTTGTTTCCCCCCTAAATGCAGACCTTGTTAAGAGCAGAGTGCTCTGGCCTATTTCAACATGGTTTCTTTTCCCCTTTCCCTGTTGGAAACCTGAGGGTATTTTCCTCTGATATTTACTGTTGGAATTTGTTTGAGCTTCTGGAGATAAATCTTAGAATTCTGTGAGGGCCTTCCTATGACTGGGTCCTCTTGGAGTTTTTCACTCTCATAGTTAACCATGCTGAGCTTTCAACAATTCATGAAATACAGTTCAGGTTTTCCTACCCTGGCACTGCTTCCTCTGATGGTTTCTGCTCCCAGTTCTCTTCCCTGGGAAGCTCTGATTCCCTGTACTCAGCTGTTCATATCTCAAATCTCAGAGGTAGAGTTTGCTCTGTGCTCTTCTCTTTCTTTCGGATCCAAGAAGAATTGATGATGTTTAA
Source organism: Bos indicus x Bos taurus (assembly GCF_003369695.1). NCBI lineage: Eukaryota > Metazoa > Chordata > Mammalia > Artiodactyla > Bovidae > Bos > Bos indicus x Bos taurus. Next base: position 71,587,543 of record NC_040077.1, read on the forward strand.
GTCTGTTTAGCTCTTTACTTGTTGCTAGGATGTAGTGGTGATTTCTAAGCTCTTTGCATGCAGAACAAGGAAACTACTTGTAGTTTTAAAGAATAAATAAACTATATTTTTGGTATTCTTGAAATTTTAACTTGTAATATGTGTTTTTATGTAAATTTCAGATACAAAATTGAAAAATGGATAAGTTCTCAGTAAATGTTCTGGTAAAATAGCTCAACTTAGTGTATAAATTCTAATTATTTTTTCATGACACACCAAAAACTTTTGATTTTTTAATGTATATATGTATATATATATTATTTGGTGTATATGTACATATAGTTAAATAGATATTGCTAAACATGCAATTAAAAGATTATTTTTAACTACTCTTTGGTTGATACTTTTATATTTGTTCAATATTTTAAATACTTCAATTCATTCTCTTTTTATCCAGGTTGAAAATTGTGAAAATTTCTTTTAAGTGCAAACAGTTTTTTATTCAGTTAAGAAAAGAATTGGTAAGTATTGTTCTTATTAATATAAATTGTTTATAAAGAAATATTCATTACAGAACTTTTAGTGTAAATAAAAGTGTTATTAATACTATTAATAACTGCCAACTAAGTTAATTTATAGTTTGTGACAAATTATTTCTCCAGTGTTTCTGTGGTTCTGATCTGAGGTTATTCTAGATAGCTGTTCTGCTGTCTCTTGAACATAGAAACTAATTTCAGTTGTGATATTCATTGTCAGTCCCCGTATTCTATTCATAAGGTCAGTAACTGAGGATTTATATGTCCTTTTTCTTTGTACCTTTCTTTTTTTTAAACTAAATCTGTAGCACTTCCTTTTATATGTAAGTTCATTTCATTGTAGGGAATCTGAGTGTTTAGTTTTCTTTGTAGTTCATGAACGTGTAGTACATTTCCTGCCATTGTTAGAAATGGTAATGTCCTTTTTTAATATTATCAATAAATACAACATGTTGAGTTATCGTAGAAAGTACAGTATTGTAAAGAGTGTCATCTTATAAATAGTTTTTATCTATTTCACTGAATTAAATTAGCCTTATCCTTTGACTGACATTATTAGAAGTCTTGACAAATTAACGCATATTTTAGGGTGTTTATATGTGTGCAAAATGTATTTGAATCAAATGCATTTTATAGAGGATCTTGATCTATTAAGTATAATTCATCATCATTTATATTCACAAAATATGGAAGTTTTTTGAAGAGAGTTTTTGAAATAAATCAGGCAGAAATTAAGTATAGTGCTTGATAGGTATATAATATACAATGTTATTATATAGAACATTACTACCACCTCAGAAGCTAGTATTATTGCTAACAGAGCTGATGCAGTAACAGTTGTTAACTCTCCCAAAAGCTGAATATTATTCTCATTTGTAGCATCATGAATTAGTTTGTCCTGTTTTGAGCTTTTAAAATATGAAATCACACAGAATGTTTTTGTCTGCCTTCTTTCCCTTAGCATTGGGAGATTCATCTGTGTTGTTACACAGAGCAGTATTTTGCTCCATTGCTATTTGGAATTCTACTGACTGAATATACTATCAATTAGTTATTCATTCTTAATTATTTTAATGGACAGTTTTGCCATTTCTGAATGTGGCTATTATGATTAATGCTGTTAATGAACACTATTGTACATGTTTAAATAAATGTTTAGAGGAATAAAATATATTAAATCATGTCTGGAAACTGGAGAACAGACATTTTATTTTACTTTTGATAATTATATTTGTAGGAGGTGATACTGAAGCCAATTTTTCCATTGGTTTCCTGTGGTACTCTTGTTATTTGTAATAATAATAATATAGTATCTAACATTTCTGGAGATCTTACTATGTGCCTGATAATGTGTATCAACTATTTTCATATCATTTAGTCTTCACAATGATTCTCTGAGGTAGTGTTAGTACATACAAAGCCAACTCTTATGCATAATTAAGAATTCTCTGATGATCAGTAAGTAATATTTTAACATATCATTTTCTAGCATCACTATTTAATATTTATACATGGACATTTTACTGTATTTTAGTTACAGAAAAAAATCTTCATGACCTTTTGATAGGCAAAGATTGCCTTAATAGGATGTAGAAGGAAAATGAACATTAAAGGAGAAGATCGATAATTTGGACTGTGTTAAAATTAAGAACTATGGCAAATAGCATAGAATATGTGTATAATAAACACATACACCATGTCCTTCGTTGTATATCCAAGCCAATCCAGAAATACATTAGTGACTTGAACAGACACTCCAGAGTTGAGAACAGAACTGAGAGTATCTCCTCATCCAGTACCATGAACCTCGTTAAACAGCAGAGAAATACAAATTATAACCAGAATGTGATAATTCCTCACAGCCATCAGAATAGTGTAATGAAAAGATTGGTGAACCCAGTGATTTGGGAGTATGTGGAACATTCATTGCTTGTAGGAAGAAGTGAATATTGAGCTAATCATCTTGGGAAACTGTTGGGTGGTATCTACTAGAGGTGAGCACATGACATCTATGATCCAACAACAAAAATTCACACCTACATGCATTAGACAAAATACAGGAATATACATAGGAGCGATATTTTTACCTTACCAAGCTATAAACAGTAAATGTCTGTCAAAAGTGGATAAATAAACTGTGGTCTTGTCATACAATAGAATACTGTGTAGAGTGAAAATGAGTCAATTACTGCTTCACAATTAAATGGAGGAATATAGAAACATAATAATGAACAAAAGAAGTCAAGATACACATGAATGAGTCCATGTATGTAAAATTGAAAACAAACATAACAATCTGTGGTCATAAAGTCAGAAGGGTAGTCACCTTTACAGAGGTAATCTGGTAGAAAGGGAGGATGAAGGATACTCACAGGTGCTGCTAATGACACATTTCTGAATCAGGTTGGGAGGGTCAAAGGTTACAGTCACTGAAAATCAGAGCTCTACATTTATGACGTGTCTGCCTTGCTATAGATTAAAAAAAACTGTTTACTTAAATAGTAAAAAAAAAAACTGTTTACTTAAATAGTAATTGGTGCCAAATGTTTTAAGTTAAAGGAGTGCTTCTGTTCTGTTGCTACTTAGTTTTAAAATGAGTTTCAAAATAGTGTTCTGAAGTGCTGAATGTTTTTATTTACTTATTTACAATCTAGACAGATTTATAAATTTAAAAATATTGTTGAAAGGTATGTTGATGTATCTTAAAGTTTAATTTGTGGGCAAGGATTATATTTTAAAATGATTATAGCTATTAAGTTTTGAAAATAGGTATATATCAAGTTTTAAATTTATTTGTGAAAGTTGCTCAGTTGTGTCCGACTCTTTGCGACCCCATGGACTCTACAGTCCATGGAATTCTCCAGGCCAGAATACTGGAGTGGGTAGCCTTTCCCTTCTCCAGGGGATCTTCCTAACCCAAGGGATCGAACCTAGGTCTCTCGCATTGCAGGCGGATTCTTTACCAGCTGAGCCTCAAGGGAAGCCCTAAATTTATTTCTAACTGTACTCTAAAGTAAAAGTTCCTATGATTTGTAAAATTGCCAAATAAGGTCCACATTTTGCCACCTATTTATATTACTGGTTCTCGATTGGATAAGCAGAAAAGACACAAGAAGGATTAGTGTTTGTAGGACTAGACTATTTATCTGTAAAAAATAAATGGAGCATTAGATTCTGACATTTTCATGATATTCTCTGCCTTTTGTCATTTATTACAGCATGAATCTAGAGAAACATTATTGGGATTTAACATGGTGAACTACAGAGCATGTAAAAACTTGTGGAAAGCGTGTGTAGAACATCACACATTCTTCCGTTTGGACAGACCACTTCCACCTCAAAAGAATTTTTTTGCACATTATTTTACATTAGGTTCAAAATTCCGGTACTGGTAAGTATTGCTTATGCTTTGATTCTTTACTGTTGATTTTTCCTCCCCTTAAATAAAGGTCTAGTTTATTGAACTAGAGAATCTCTTACTCATACATGCCAACTGGGTCAAAATCTCCGTGAAATGTGGCCTCCTTAATTTATATCAGCAAAAAGTTCTGTAGGTTCTCAACATATAAACAGACTTAAGAAACTTGTTCCATTGACAATTCCAGGTCATTGTTTTCTAAAGAATCAACCATATTATTTACAACCTACTCATGTTATAATTTCCATTGTATCTTTGTTAAATATTTACAAGAAAACCTTTTCATGAGGAGAATATTCAGGTGTGGCCCAGAAAAGATTTATAAACCTCAAGCATTTATAATTGCCCTATATGTAATCAGAAAAAACAAAACACAGCATGTAGTGTAGTACAGAATATACCATCAAAAATACATCTTCTTCCAAATAAGTAGTAAAAATAGCCCAAAAACTCATTATCAGCACTTAACTAGAATTAAGGAAATTGTAATCACAAAATAGGCACAGAACATTCTTAACTGGCTTGATGTTATAATTGATTCCCTGTCACCATCCTAAAAACAGTATTGGGAAAAGTAAGGTATTAGTACTTGTAAATTTAAAGGTAATTAGATTTAGATAGTGAGTATGACAACAGTTCGGAGAAGGCAATGGCACCCCATTCCAGTACTCTTGCCTGGAATATCCCATGGACCAAGGAGCCTGGTGGGCTGCAGTCCATGGGGTCGCTAAGAGTCGGACACGACTGAGCGACTTCACTTTGACTTTCACTTTCATGCATTGGAGAAGGAAATGGCAACCCACTCCAGTGTTGTTGCCTGGAGAATCCCAGGGACAGGGGAGCCTGGTGGGCTGCCGTCTCTGGGGTCGCACAGAGTCGGACACGACTGAAGCGACTTAGCAGCAGCAGCAACATGACAACAATTGTGACAGTCAAGGAAAAATCAAACAGTCTTATCTATTGGTGCTAAATCTTAGTAGGGACAGACGAGAGCCCCATGAGAGAGCAGTGCAGACCATAACGGTGTTCCCTCGATAAACTGCATCCCTAACCTAAAGACCACCAGGCTTGTTATACAAGAACTACACTTTTGTGGCATTTTTTATTCCCTCTCTTCTTGAAAATATGATATACACAGTAAATATATACACACCACTTCATTTAGGCAATAAAAATATTAATAGGTCATAGTAACCAGTCTTTAACCAGATTTAAACCAGACTCAGATGAAAAAAGAAAAATCAAGTAATTTACCCTGACTGTACCATAGAAAACAAAATCTAATCATGATGACTATAGATACAAAAGATAGTTAAGGAAACCACTTTGGGAGAAAATCATCCCTGAAACAGGATGAAATTTCTACCTGGATATTAATTTGAAAAAAAGTAAGCTCAATGGACTTCCCTGGTGGTCCAGTGGTTAAGGCTCTGTGCTTCCACTGCAGGAGGCACAGGTTCGATTCCTTGTCGAGGAACTAAGATGCTGCATGCCACGTGGTGCAGCCAAACAAAACAAAAAAGGAGGCAGATTTCTCATCATGGAAATTCAAGTACTAAATAGTAAATTAAATAGTTCTTTTTGAAAAATGAGCTCAAGAACTATATAATTTAAGAAGAAAATACTGGTTCGCATGGGAGCAACACTTGCCCTTCAGGCTGTTCTTGCCCCTGGGGGAATGTGGACCTAGTCCTGGCAGATTTTACATTTTTAAAAGCTTTATTAAGATATAATTGATATACAATAAGCTACCATTTTTAAAGTTTAAAATTTTTTGTTTGGAATATATAATGTATGTACATCCATGAACCCACACCACAATTAAGACAGTAAGTATATCCACCCTGGGATTTTCCTCATACTCTTCTGAAACGCCCTTTCTCCCACCTCTCTTTGTCTCTGTGTAGCCACTGTTGTGTTTTCTGCACCTAAATATCAGTTTGCATTTTCTAGGATTTTATATAAATTGAAGCACACATTTAAAATATTCTGTGTTTGTTATATACTCTTTTTCTCAGCATAATTATTCTGAAATTGATCCATTTTGTTGCCTGGATTGATAGTTCATTTCTTTTTGTTGCTTTCGGGCTTGGACTGTTAGGTATAAAGCTGCTGTGGACATTAGTATGGAAGGATGTGTATGGACATTTGCTTTAAGTTCCCTAGGAGTGGAATGACCAAATCATATAGTAGATGTGTGTTTAACTTTCTAAGAAACTGTTGGTCGTTTTCCAAAGAA